>NC_136518.1:49712464-49842464 GCF_053919585.1 Euprymna scolopes
TGCTAATATATATATATATATATATATATATATATATATATATATATATATATATATATATATATACCTGTGTAATGTTCATGGGAAAGAACCCCAGCAAAGTGCTTGATTATAAAGGAAATATTTAAATTAAGTGTGATATTAATTGATATATGTGTTACGGAAGATCAGAAAATCATCGGTACCGTCGGTTTAAAATCCAAAACAAAGAATACCAGTCTCTGGTTATCAATGGTGGACTCTCTTCAACCTCTGTTTATATCTGTCTCCTCGAGGTTGAAGAGAGTCCAACATAGGTGACCAGAGACTGATCGCCTTTGTTTTGGATTTGAAGCAGACATTACCAACGTTATCCTGGTTTCCTGTAACACACACACACACACACACACACACACACACACACACATGACTACTTCATTTAATCACATAAATTGATATATGAAGATATAATTTTATGCATAACTTTTCAGTATTTACTCCAACAGTGCTCAATACATAGGTAGAGCTAGGTAGTAAGTTATGAAAATATATATGGCAATTAAGCTACACAGAATATTCCGCATTTCATTCTGCATTTCATTGTGTAGCTTAATTGCCATATATATTTTTCTATCTTACTGTATATACATACATTTTATTTGGTTTATATAAGCATTTACATGTCGCTCCACATTCATGATTATGTTTCGGGCAGCCAGTTACAAGGAACTAGAGACCTCTTCACTTTTGTATGAGCAATATCGCCTGAAGAGGTCTCAAGTTACTTGTAACTGGCTGACCGAAACATAATCATGAATGTGTAGCAACATGTAAATTCTTATGTAAAACAAATAAAAAGTATATCTTTGGTATTGAGGACTCTTGCATTAACCTCATTAAATCTTCGTTGGTTGCCTCACCTCTGGAAAATATTAATGTGGAATTATATCTAAATATATATATATTTTTTTTTCTTTTCTTTTGATAACATGGATAGATAGGCAAAATTGATCTGGAACAAAAACATTTTTTTCTTGTGATTAAGGGAGGTGGCGGTTGATCAACACTGCTGGAGAGCCATGATTTAATATACTGTTTTGTTTTTGAATCCCCGCAACAATGTGTCATGGTAAACAACTGATGATCCTTGAAATAACATTAGGACTATAGTGAATTCGAGAAAGCAAGTTGATACAGTTATTGCAGGTGATTAAATGACTTACTGATTAAATAGTTTTCCAACGAATTATATATATATATATATATATATATATATATATATATATATATATATATATATATATATATATATATATATATATGATTATTATTTTTGTTTATTCGGACGATATTTTAATTTCTATAATTCCTTCATTTGTTTACGCGTGTTATTCTTTTCTGTTGTATAGCCATCCCCAGTGCAGACAGCTGACACATCGAGAATGTCTCTGTTTAAAATAGAGTCTAATTTAATTAATTTTCTCACCCTCTATGGATTCGATGCAAATGAAGCCAGTCAACCAAATAGTGATTAATAATATTCAAATGTTTGGCCACTTCGCATCATTATGTATCACTATTGGGCCCCATAGAAATTCCGCAGTTGCTTTGTGCTTGGACTTCTCCAAATTCGTTATATGGGATGAGAGACGCATGTGACAATGTCAGGAGAAAAAGAACAAAACTAACTTTTGTGATTTAAGCACTGTTATATAAGACTAGCACACAACTAGGCGTTGCCCGGTCGTAAAATAATTCTATATATGATATTTTAATTTATGCAGATTTCGTATTTATTATTATAGAGCCCATTCTCTATTGATTATTATATTGTACCCAATATATAGTAGAGATTTCAAAAGTTTTTTTTTAAATGACTTGGGTACCATCAGCTAGAATCCAAACCAAAATATTAAGATTTCCAGTAGTTTCCACTACCGTATAATCTAAGGATAGATAGATATCAACACGTTAAAAATTAATGCAGTTTAACGTATAAATGTATATTTGTGCATGCATAGAGGAACACTTTAAGTCGACTTATGCCTGCTGAGTTCTAATTTTTCAATTTTGACTCCTTAGCAGCTATTTTACCGGCTAAAACTCGAATCAAATTTGGTCTGCAGGTCCAAATACCCTATATATCACGTTTCAGGTCCATAAACAAAAAATTGAGAGAGTAGTTTGGCAGAGACCATTACACACACACACACACACACACACACACACGCACAAAAGGTCACTTTTACATATATATGTGTGTGTGTGTGTGTACACACACACACACACACACATAGATATACTGGAGAGAAAAGAAAAAGAAAGATTCATTGTTTTGCAAATAACTGGATTTTGCAAGATTTATCTGTGAACTTTATATTTTCGTCCAAATAAAAGTTTTAAAGTTCTGGAATATAAAGTTTTGAGGATATATGACGATTATAGGACATTTTACGGGTCCCTTTTTGACTTGCAAATCATCTTTGGTCATCTATCATATAAAGCTCACCTGTCTGTATAAATGTATGTATGTATGTATGTATGCCTAAAACTTTCGACAGAGGCAAGGGATTTTCACGAACGAGAGCGATATCGTTTTGAAGCTCGACCCTTCAGACGACAAATATTGAAAAATTGCCTAAAAACATTAATTCCTTCACCCTCAACTGGGCCCTTTTCTACAAGGAGGGGTAGCTTTTTTTGCTGATATTTTTTAAAGTCATCCCATTTAGATTTAGGCACAGAGAGAGGGTGGGTGGAAATTGTTGATAGTGGTTGTAACTAGACGAGTATTTTTTGTGAAAGTTTGACAAAGGGGGGGGGTCATAGATTGGAGCTCAAGCGAGCGGTTGCCATAAAAATAACGATAGAGCAGAAACAAGTTTGCAATATCTCTTCTGTGGGAAAGAGGTTGCAGGGAAACAGAAAAGAGCGTCACCTACTAGGTTTTGAAGCTGGTTTTGAGCTCTGTCAAGGCAAGATAAGATGCTCTGAACAGCTCCTGTCCAGATGTGGCAATAGTACTCCATCCTAGGACGTACTTTACTCTTATACAGGTAGAGGATTGCATTGAGAGTGAGATATATATTGGAGCGATAGAAGGATCCAACCATTTTTCTGGCAACATTGGCAACGGATTTGATGTATGTACTCCATTTCAGATCAGGAGTGAAGGTCAGATCAAGAAGCTTGTCAAAGCAGAGTGCTTCTCCAAGACAGTAGTCATTAGAAAGAGGGATAAATAAAGACCTGGCCAGGAATAGGTTAACTTGGAAGTCATTTATTAAAAACCGTCCAACACGTGCCAGCATGTAAAACAGATGTGAAACTGATGATGATGATGATGATGAGTAGAAGGAGGAGGATGAAGAGTACACATATCTTATGTCTGTATATTTCCTCTTTAATCCTTTCAAGTTGGCTAATGATCGATCAGATTTCAAACTGAAACTGGCCGATGAACTTGTTAGATTCACTCTGGAATCATCTTTAGAGCAGTGGAGGAGAGCATCAAGTAAAGGACGCAAGTTATTAAATTTTTTAGTGAGAGCTTTGGCAGGATCGTTAAAATCAGTAGTACTATTTTTATTCTTTTTTGCATTTTCACCCCAAACAAGACACAGTACCACTTTGATATAGAGGGCTACGGTCTGGGACATAATTGTAGGGATACTATCTAGAGAGTTGAGCAGCAAGATGTCTATTTACATTGCATTGAACTTCTGCATGTCAGTACAGTCAGGGAAAGAGGAACCCAGAAGAGAATTCACAAGTCTAGCAGTCCTCGGGAAGAAACTATTAGAGTAGAAGGCTTTCTGGTATCTGGGGATCTCTACTGTGTAGGGGTGGGATTTTGCTGCTTGTCGGGTTTGTCGAGGGTATTTACATCGAGGGGATACAAGGGCTTGTAGTTCGTCGGAGCACATACCATTAAAATACTTGTAAAACACCAGAAGGGTGCAACATTTCGTCGATGGGACAGAAGTTGAAGCCTAGCTGAGAGTTCAGGATCTATCAGGTTGGCGGCTCTCTTTTGAACCCTGTCCAGGAGTGAGAGATATTTTTAGAGGGTATCATTGTTTTGGGAATTAATTTTATTGGTTGCTGACGTCTTAGGTTTCATACGTCGGTTTTCTAATATGATATTATTATATAGATAACTAAAATACAATTAACATTACAAAGGTATTATCTTTATTTTAGAACGATAATAGAAAGTTCAGTATACTTGATAGAGCAATTAAAAAACAAGAAAATTGATGATAAAAAATAAAAATGTAATAATTTACAATATTTAGGTATCCATAAAAAATTCAAACTAGAGATTATAATAAAGAAAACTCCTTAATCCATGCAGTTTCAAAGATACTCTTTTCATCAGATGATAAGCATTAGTGAAACATGTATCACTGATTAGCATCAGTTTGAAAATATATAATAAAACGTTTTGTGAAATAAGTCATTTTTAATTAAATTAAATAGGCTAAAAGGGTGAAATTAATTAATTAATTAATTAATTAATTAGTCAAGTAATTAATATATGGATTTGTAAGCAGTAGGGTTTAAAAGAAAGAATCTGAAATCTGAAGTTTGAAAGTCAGTTAAATTTGAAAATATCAAAACAATGTGTGTGTGTGTGTGTATATATATACACAGGCATACACACGCACATACATTTTTTTCTTTTTCAAGGAGTACAACTTCAATGATTATTTGATATTTTCAAATTCTAGTGACTTTCAAATTTATATATTCAAGCACGTCTGATTGAACACGACAGAGTTATTCTTTTTTCCGATTTTTTTTGGATATCTTTTCAATTCGCCGAGCGGTCTTTTTTATTTCAGTTGGCATGTTGTATATTATGGTGCCCAAAAGTTGTTGTTCAGCTATGTTCTTCTTGAGTGCTTTCTATCAGTACATCCAAACATTTTGGCGCCATAATATACAGCATGCAAGCTGAAATAAAAAAGACCGCTCTGTGAATTGAAAAGATATTTTTAAAATATTCAGAAAAAAGAATAACTCTGTCATGTTCAATCAGACGTGCTTGAATAACGACTTGATGCCAAAATATACAAATATATATATGTATATATATTAAAATAGAAAAATGAAAGCACAAAAAGTAATATGGTTAAGCTTAAACATGAAAAAGTGAAGGACAAGTTTTTAAAACTGGAAAAGAAAGACAATATATTCTAGTAAAAAAAACTATAATAAATTCATAACTTAAAATATTGCAGCATTAAGAATTGATTATATAATGTTATAAATTGAATTTTTTAAAACTATTTAAAGTTATAAATTTATTATATTTTTTACTAGAATATCTTGTCTTTTTCTTTTTCAGCTTTAATAACTAGTCCTTTACTTTTCCATGTTTAAGCTTAACCATATTACTTTTCATACTCGCATTTTTCTATTGTAATCTATGATTTTTCCAGGCTTCCAATAAATTCACTTGTTCTTTGTTTAATTTCAGCCTTATTTTTGGGGTCTCATAAGCACATGTAATAACAATGTACAGCACTCGTCTGCATTCAAGAAAATCCCCTTATTATCTCCTTCATGCTTTCATTCTCTCTGTTTCACTTGTTACTTCTCTTTTTGCAACAGCAGTGAATTAGTAGCAACACTAGTCGCTGAAATGACGTGGTTACTATAAAAACCAGTAATAAAAACGTTGCTCATCTCCTTACATATTTTTACGATTTTGAACACCAGTAAATTCATCATAACTTTTGTTTTACTGAACGAAAATTGATTTTTTTTTCATAATATAGCTGAGAAGGTGATCTATAAACTGTAATAATTGTTGGAAATTTGGTCGAAAAAATGAGTGAGCGATGAAGTTCCAAAGCTGTTCTAAATGACTAAAACTGCCACTTAACCATATATTCAAACACTACCGTGTTTGAATGATATATGTATGATGTCCGTCCATTGATTTCGATGAGTACCTCGAACATCACTGATGACGTTATGACTCGTGTATGAAAATTTTGTGGCAAGAGTTGCGCAAACTCCAACCACACCTCTCCTGGGCCGGTACTGTTAAATACCACTGGCAAGTAGAAATTTCAGGACGACTGGAAACAATGCCGAGATAAGCGGAGAGCACATACAGCGCCTGCTATTCCCAAATAGTCATCCATCTGGAACTGGCCAGACTCATCATTGCTTCATGGTAATCTTATGAGAACAGGCGCACCAATGTGATTATACTATATATATATATATATATATATATATATATATATATATATATATATATATATATATATATATATATATATATATATATAAAAATGGAAATTCTTTTAACTTTCTTGAAGTTTTACATTTGGATTTTACCGTCACTGGATTTTTTATCTTCCACCAGACTATCCATTCATGTGTAATCACCTTTTTTCTTCACCATATTCCCTCTGCTTCACTTTTTTTGTTTTCAAGTAAGATCTTTGACTTACTTGTTGTTTCATCAAATACTTCTGCATGCAAAATCCGATCCCGCATTTTGCTAATTCCTACCCTCTGATGAGAAGGAAAGTATTTCTTTGAAACTCCGCAGATTAAGGACTATCAATTTATCTAGTGTTTCCTTTTCAGATTAAATATGTTTTTAACTCATTTCAAAGTGTTTTTTAACATATTTTATTAACTGTTTGCTCATATATATATATATATATATATATATATATATATATATATATATATATATATATATATATATATCATTGAACTTTGTAAGTAACTCTTCCAACTTCTATGATATTAGTAATAAAAAACTGTTGATTGGATTAAATATAAAATCTATTAAAAATAAAATTTTCTTTGAAATAACACAGACCAATATTTGCCTTTTATGACTGATGAAGCATTTTTTCTAGACTTCACTTCATATATAAAATTATAAGATAAATGTAAAAATATAATTTTTATAGAAAAATTATTTAATTTATTTTGATAATCATGAGTACGGCTGGGACAACAGTGTATTCTTTTCATTGTTTTCACTCTCGAGTGTGTATTCGTTGATATCTTATACGCTTTTATATAGAGTGGTGTGGTTCTTGGTTGATTAACTGTGTCAGATATATACTCGAGAGTCAAAACAATGAAAAGAATATGCTGTTGTCATAGCCATAGTGATGAACATGTTTAATCAATTTTCTACGGTGAGCTTTTTTGGTCCATTTTCAACGTTTGTTCAGTGGACTTATATAAAGTTGGTCAACATTTAGTCTCTTTTGTTTCTGAATTTTTAAGATGACGACTGAATATTGGGATTTTGTGGACTACTGTTCTCATCTTCAGTGTTATTTTCATATTTCAGCCAATGTAACCTCCAACCTTCTCCATCTTATCTTTTCGAACTCTAAAATCTTTCTGTCGAACTTGGAAATCTGCACAAAATTTCAAATGGAACCCTTTATTTAATCCACATGGGGTAGCATGCTCTTGTTCTGTTAGCCATGACTGGGTAGAAGTCCTAACTACTTCCCAGTTGTAATTTTGATTGACGCCTACACTGAGGATTGAACTTTCAACCTCCAGAAGAGTTTTACTTAGATTTGAATTAACCAAGCACTTTATCCACTGCGCCACAAGTCTTTACCAAGTATTTTATTCACTGCACCACAGGTCTTTGTATATTCCCGAGTTCGACAGAAAGATTCCCCGAGTTCAGCAAGATACATCTGAAGAAGGTCGAAGGTTACACAGGGCGAAATGTTGTACAAATAACACAAGATAAGAACAGTAGTCTGAATAATCCAAATTATACGAATTTAATCTCTTTATTTGGAAGTATTTTTTTTTTACTGAATGCCTGATAGAACGAACAGTAGTTTTCTTAATTGACCTGCAATGATTTCCTAAACGTCTCCACTTAATTAAAGGCAACTAAATTCATCCAACTAAACGGTGTTATATTTAATTAAATTAATTTAATTACAAATCAAGTAAAGTACTGTGTCTATCCAGCCTTTGTCTTCTTGTAGAAAAATAGCGTTAAAAATAAATCGATGGCTTTTTTTTTTTAATTTTTTTTTTTTTATTATTGCTGTTGTTGTTAGTAAAAATCACAAATTAAGTTCGAGAGCGATTGTCACTTTGTGGATTCAGGATTGGTTTTTAACTGACGATCTCATTCTCAGACTAACTTCATTTGTTAACTCATAAAAATACCAGCAATTCCTTCCAACCCAGTAATTACGTGTCCTTCGGTTTCACACGTTCGATCGCCATAACCCTAGTATTTTAGCTTTAACAGTTTTTAGCAATTATGTGTGGTTTTACGTTAAACCGTGGCATTCTATACTACAAGCCACTTTATGACACAGCTGACTGGCACGAATGAAGGAATATTGACAAATATCGGAATTTTAGACATTTTTTAAGAAAATTAAATCGACTATATAAATCTATCTTCTCTATTATATAAAATGTGTGTGTGTGAGTTCGTTCCCTATGGACGCTGAAACGGATGTGCCGATTTTTATGAAATTTCACACAAATTTACATTTTACACCTAGCAGTGTTCTTAGATAGGTTTAGTTTCAGAATGTCTTCGATAAGTATTGATAATCGATAAAATCCAATGAAAAAAAGGAACAGGCAATTTTGATTAACGTTAACACCTTATACAGCCTAACATCACAAGATCATGTAAGAAGTTTTATTATCACACAAGCAGAAAAGCTCGGCATATAAAAACAAATCTTCACAGAACAAAAAATAGTATTAAAAAAACAAACATTGAAGATCATCTCAATAAAATTTAAGAAAATAAATATCAGTGCTTATTGCTGCTATATGTACACCTCCTGACTGAGGATATTTACATTCAGACATAAGAGAGCTTGGAGCTGCCATGGCATCCTCTATTCTTTCTGCTTGAGTGGGAGGATGTACGTTCTAGAACAGAACCGGATCAGTCTCTTCCTCGATAGAAGATGACCTTGAGCTGCCACAGCGGCCCTTGGTCTGTTCGATCGAGTGCAGACGCAAACCTCGGTGACTATGATGTTGCAAAAGGCAGTTCTCCTCTGGCTATGCTTTAGATCCGCCATTCTCAACGTTTCCTCCATCATTGACCTGCTCAGCTTTATTTATTTCTCCATTTACTCCCTGCTCCCATACAAAAAAATTCATAGCCATCAGAAAGTGACAGAAAAACAAGAAGGTCAAAAAGAACCTTTTAATTTAGGACTTTAGGTTTTTTGTATAAAAATACATATTATAAATTCGTATCACAAAAATAAAGAAAATCAAACCTTTTTCTAATTCGAAAATTATGAAGTTAATTTGTATTACGTTTTTTTAGACATGACACAATCTGAAAAGAAATAATTATTTATGAATTATCAGGTACTTCAATTATTTAACCCCTAGAGATCAATTTACCCCTAGTTGAGAACCTCTGCTCTAAACCTTCTGATGTTTAAATAAATAAAAACGTATACATTTTATTTGTATGAATAATGTTAATTTATTTAACGATTTTCCAGAACAGCAAACAAAGTAGAAAAGGAGAGTGGAAAAAATATATTTATATATACAAGAAATAAATGTTACCAAAGACAAGCTAAGTTACTTTTCTACCTACCTAGATAAGTTTTTGGTGTTTTAACTTATTTTAAAGTGTGTTTTTTGTTACTTTAAATAACGCTAGTGTGTAATGCCTGTCGAGTTAGAACGAAAAACAAAATAGTGGTCTAATTCGAGCCATAGTCAAACCTCAATAATAAGCCATTCTCAAACTTTTTCCTCCATCTTTGGTCCTTTGGCTTTGTGTATTTCTCCATTTATTCCTTACTTCTATGCAAAAATTTCGCAGCCATCATAAAATGACAGAAAAACAAGAAGGTCGAAAAGAAGCTTTTCATTGTTTAAGATTTTCGGTTTTGTATTAAAAATAGTATTATACATTCGTATCACAAAAATAAAGAAAACAAAACGTTTTTCTAAATAGAAAATTATGAAGTTCATTTGTATTACAAAAAATAACGAAGAGAAACACCCGAAGCATTTTCGGTGGTAACACTGTCGATTCAATCGAGTCAATAAGTTTGTATATACAAGAAGCTGTTTCTGATAAAATTACTTTCATATTATCATCGGCTTTCCGCCACAACGAAGCCAATCATATTGGACATATGAATCCAGGTATATACGTTTCTTAGACATGACATAATCTGAAAAGAAATACTTATTTTTAAATTATGAGGTACTTCAGTTATGTATCTCTGACTATATCATTTTCCTCCTAGGGGTAAATTTACCTCCGGTTGAGAGAGAGACAGCTAGTATACATATATAAAACTCGATGTCTGTAAGCGTGTGATGTGTGTACGCTACCTATAAAAATAAAGGTTAGAGAATCTACATAAAATCCAAAAGCCTATTCTCACATAAAATATAGGGCGCTGGACAATGAAAATGCCCCCCGAATCTCAAAGTACACATTTGGGTATAAATTTACCCCCTGGTTGAGAATCTCTGCTTTAGATAATGTGTAGCAGGCAATGTGCTCTTCGAGTGCACTTTATTTTTTTCTATTTGGTTGATGGAAACGGCGATTAAATCCTAAGAGAATAAAAAGCAACGTTGCATTATGGTCATTAAGCAGCTTAAACAAAAATGTTGATTTCTTTTTTAATCAAATTAATATAAACATACAACAAGAAATTAATATGAGTCTTTTGTTTTTTCTGTTATTTTTAATTTTTATTTTTTTTTAGTTCTATTTGTTCTGTCTGTTACGATTGTTTCTTTTAAAGGCGATTATATTGCAATGTTTTTGCTGTTCATTTAGAATTTTATGCTCCAGTTCCACGCCCTTCTTAAAACAATAGCCACAATTGTCCGAAGTGCGCAATTAGCTAAAACGCCCGTCTCTGGAGCAACACTACCAGAGTCATAGTAGGCAGGGAATGACTTGGGATAATTGTCCTGGGTGCAACTAGAAAGGGCGGAAAATTATCCCCATTGATAGCGGATGCAAACAATTACTAAAATAGAGAATTTGTGTGTGTAAGCCTCGACGTCATAATCACGTTGACACACCGAAGTTAAGCAACGTCGAGTCTGGTCAGTACCAGATAGGTGATCATTTGGAAATACCAGGTGCTGTATGTAGAAAGCTGTCAACACTTATCTGCAAGAGCTGCAAAAACCTAATGTTGTTATCTCCCCTGACGGAGATATACATTCGACTGGAAACTGCTTGTGAATTATATATTTTTTTATTTCTTGTTACCCCCCTCCTTCCATAAGATAGGGTTTTTAGCCCCCCCCCTTCATTTTAGTTTATTAATTTTCATCTTCCTTTGGCTTTAATTCAATCCCCCCAGTTTAAATAAGGTAACTTTCTTGATCCTTACCCTCTTTTTAACTTTCATACTCTTAAGACCCCTTTCTTTGCCTTTGGGCTGGGATCAAAGTGTAGTATCTGTTCTGCAGATGCTGCACTTAAGGTAATTTGTCCCGGTTAATGGAGGGGAAACCCTCTATACTGGGACAATTATTATTTTTGGTCTCAACCAGAGTGCCCCCTTTTTGCCCTACTTTTAGGGGGGCTGGTTTTCTCCCCACATTAAAAACGACCTTGTGCCACATTAGCTTTTGTGGGGAAACAAATAAATGCCTAAATATATCCCCCTATTTCCTCATTCTCCCACTACGCGTGTCTTCTTGTAAACGGTACCAACCTCTCTAACATGATCGTCCTGAACGTGATCGTGTTCTCTCTCTCTTTTTATTGTCATTATATCACTATAATGCTTAATGATATTGAAATTTTGATTGCAGAAATCGATCCCTCCTGTCAAAAAACATATTTTGATGTACAGATCACAGAAAAAAAAAAATTCCAGTCTTTCCTCTCTTACTTTCCCTCTCTAACCAAGTATGCTGACCTGATCCACAAATCCCAAAATCCTCAACATGAAATATCTCAAAGAAAACACGAATAAACCTAGAACCTCATCCTCCAACGTAGACCCCTACTACCATGTCTCCTTCTCCAGCATCAGGGGTCTACGTTCTAACCTTCCAGAGGTTGAAACCCAATTACAGGAGACGAAACCTGACATATTCTTTCTAAGCAAAACTGAGATAGGGCTGACCAACTCCCTAGATGAGTTCATAATTAAAGGATACTCTAACTTAACATCTAAATCTGACCCCCAAAATCGCCACGGGCATGGAATATGTGCCTACATTAAAGATGGCTTCCCGTGTGGCAGGGATATCTCCAGAGAAGACTCTAATCTACCTTATATGTGCTTCCGGGTTGCACTTACTTACACCACCGCATCTATATTTGCCCTCTATCGCCCCCACAACAGCGGAGTTAATGTCTTTAAGAGTATATCTGAGAAAATTGACCACATCCTGTCTGCTCATCCATCGCCTAACATTCACATTTGCGGTGACTTCAATGTCCATAATGTAGAATGATTTTGCCATTGCCTATGACCTCACTCAGATTGTTCACAAGCCCACCCATGTGCCCGTACTACTGGTCAGCACGCAAGCCTTCTAGACCTTTTTCTATCCACTTCCACTGAGCTATGCTCATGTTCCGTTCTATCTCCTCTGGAATCCTCCGACCACTGCATTGTATCAGTTAAGATAAAAATGAAATATAACAAATCTACAGACGTACCTCTCCACCGTACTGTATACCAATACTCTATGGCGGACTGGGATAGCTTCCGTACATTCATATCTGATCTACCTCTCCATTCCATGTTTAAAAAGGATGTGTCCTCTGTAGTATCAGACCTGACCGAATGGTTACTTGTAGGCATAGACCAATTCATACCATCAAAAAATTCCAACAAAAACCTAACAGCCAGCCATGGTTCTCCCCTGAATGTGCTGCTGACATCGCACACAGAAATCACTTTTTCCATAGCTACCAACGTAATAGATGCACTGAAACTAAAGCTGCTTTCAGGACCGCTAGCAACCACTGTAAAAGAGTAATAAAAAATGCAAGAGAACTATATGCTTAATCCGTTAAATCCAAAGTAGCTGAGCAGCGGCTTGGTTCCCCCCAGTTCTGGCAAATAGCAAATAGGATCCTGAACAGAAACGTGCGTTCTATCCCAACCATTATCAATGGACCAGAGGTCATCTCGACAGCATCCGACAAGGCCAAACTATTTGCCAAGAACTTTGCTGCAAATTCTACCCTGTGTGATGAAGGCCATCAACTCCACGTATTCCCTCCTATAACAGACAACATGCTATGCAACATTCAAATATCTGTGCATGAGGTCGCCAAGCTAATCAAGAACCTTGACTCCAGTAAAGCAACTGGTCCTGACGATATTCCAATTATAGTGTTAAAAAAATTACAATCAGAACTTGCCCCATACTTACCAAACTGTTTAAGCGTTGCCTTGAGGAGAAGTGCTTCCTGACACCCTGGAAAACCTCATCAGTATGTCCTGTATTTAAGAATTCAGGTGATAAGTCATCTCCCTCTCAGTACAGACCAATAAGTTTCTTGTGTGTCATGAGTAAGTTGCTGGAATCCATATTAAATAGAGAAGTAGTCAACCACCTCAGCAGAAATAACCTTCTTAACGACACGCAATATGGTTTCCGTTCTGCTAGATCTACAGCAGATGTGCTAACTGTTATATCTCATAGGATTAGTGAATCTTTCAACAAAGGCTTAATTTCTAGGGCAATTGCTCTTGACATATCAAAGGCCTTCGATAAGGTTTGGCATAAAGGCCTACTACACAAGATTTCCAGCTACGGTATAACTGGAAATGTTTTCTCGATCATTAAGTCATTTCTCTCTGATAGGCTCATAAGAGTAGTGGTTGATGCGCAGAAATCAGAGGCCCACAGTATTAATGCTGGAGTCCCTCAGGGGTCCATACTGGGCCCAACTCTCTTCCTGATCTACATCAATGATCTCCCAAAACACATACTAAAATCTTTCGTTGACATCTATGCTGATGACACGACTATCTATAGCAACACATCAAAGGCCATAAATGATGACGTTCTCTCTGATTCTCTCTCCTCTGATCTTGAGCGCGTGGTTCAGTGGGGGAAGAGGTGGCTGGTTACCTTTAATGCATTTAAGACCAAGCTCCTATCTCTACATCATAAACGCTCTGATCCCCATCTGGCATCAATTGAAATGCATGGCTCTCGTCTAAGGGAGGCCCCATGTTTTGATAAGCTTCTGGGTTTGACCTTTACTCCTGATCTTAAATGGAACACATCCATCAAGTCTGTGGCCAAGGTTGCTGGGAAAATGGTGGGATCCTTCTAACGCTCCAGAAGATATCTCACTGATGATGCAATTCTCTATCTATATAAAAGCCAAGTACGTCCAAGGATGGAGTACTGCTGCAACATCTGAGCAGGAGCTGCTAAAAACAGCCTATCCTGCCTTGACAGAGTACAAAATAGACTCCGTGGCTTGGTGAGGGATGCCCTCTTCTCTTCCCCGCAACTTCTTTCCCACAGAAGAGACGTAGCAAGCCTATCTTTGTTCTATCGTCATTTCCATGGCAAGTGCTCGTTCAAGCTCCATTCTCTGGTCCCCCCTCGCCAATCTCTTTCAAAAAACACCCAACTAGCTGAAACCACTGTCAATAATTTTCCCCACTCCTTATCTGTGCCTAAATCAAAATGTAGATTCCATGAATAAAGCTTCTTTCTTAGAACTGCACGCCTGTGGAACTCTGTTCCACTTGCCTGTTTCCCTCCCGACTTCAACCTGGATGTCTTCAAGTTCAACACAAACAAATTCCTGATGAACCGTCCCCTTAAGTAATGACACTTTATCAATTCTCCAATACTATTACTACACTATCCCATTGATTACTGTACACACAATAATACTTATCCCCGAGTGGCCTTGATAAGTGGTGAACTTCATGTTAAAAAAAAATAAATAAAAATAAAAATGTTGTTACTTTGATAATATTTAGTGCAAATATTGTTTCGTACTGGTACGAATGGCGGCTATCTTGAAAAATGGCGGCCATTTTGTTTTTAAAGTTAGCTAACGTGCTTTTCTGAAAGAGAGAGAGAGAGAGAGTTCTGAAGCACCAATTGTGGTGCTTGTATCACCAAATGAAAGATTGTTTCAGCAATCTTCCCCACTAATAGTCTTTTTCCTTACAGTGACGTCATTTCGGATGCATTTGCATACCTGCATACGCGCTCTGTCACATTTTCCTTCTTTTTTTTTTTTAGCAAAGTACATTAGTTAATTAACAAGAACACGGTAGAAAAATAACAAATGAAAATTGGCTATTCGGAATTCTAGTTTGATTTGACAGCTTAAATGCTATTTGGATCTCACTTTTAAAATCGGGGCGACATAATTTTATATATTTATATAGGTTTTTAAAATCCAAAAATACCTTTTTTCTTTCTCTTTTTTATTTTTCTTTTCTTTTTTAAACTGTTTGTTTGTTGTGGTAGGTAAGCTGGTTCGGGTCTTAACAATGGTGTCTGGAATGTAGGGTATTATACTTAAGGGGTTTTGTCACGTGACAGTGTAATTACGATGAACAAGGTTTGCATAGGTGTATAGCAATAGCGGGCGTGTGGGTGCACCCGGTAACAATAAAAAAGCGTGTTGGAAATGAGGTGGTAGTAGGCGCGAGGATCAGCTTCTAAAACCCCGACCCACACCACGTAAGATTTAAAATTGTTTTTCTTTATTTTTACAAAACTTTCTTCGTTCTCCTGGTAAATGGATGTGCGTTTAGTAATGAACTGTAGGTAAGTCAGCACTCGAGAATCTTTTGCTTCAGAAATTTTCAGGTGAGGATTGGTCATTTATAGTATTTGGTTTATGCGGACTACTATTCTCATCTCGGTTGCTATTTTCACAACGTTTCGGCCGATGTAACCTACACTCTTTTTTAGGTGCATATTTTCAAACTCTGTATATTCTATGTATAACCAAACCCCCCACCACTGCCTTCCCTAGCCCTCTCCTCTTTCTACGTAACTCTCCTATAAAAAGAGGACTTAAACTCCCCAGCCTAACATTTGCGGGAAATATGAACTGGAACAAATACATAGAGGACATTGCAAAGGCTGCTGCAAAGAAAGTGGGTTCTCTTTATCGAGCTAGAAGACTACTCACACCTGAGAGTATCCTGTACCTCTATAAGGCCACCATTCGCCCATGCATGGAGTATTGTTGCCACATCTGGGCTGGTGCATCTACCACTAGTCTCTCCCTCTTAGATAGGGTCCAAAAAAGAGTTGTCAATCTAATCGGTCCCACTTTATCAACTAAGCTCCAGCTCCTGTCCCATCGCCGCTATGTTGCATCACTGTGCCCGTTTTACAAATATTTTAATGGGATGTGTTCTGATGAACTCGTTTCACTTGTACCCCCTCAACATACATATCCTCGACAAACACGCTTAGCAATAAGATCTCACCCCTTCACTGTTGATGTTCCTAAATGCCAGAAAGCTTTCTAGTCTAATAGTTTCTTTCCTTGAACAGCTAAACTTTGGAATTCCGTTCCTGCTGCCTGCTTCCCTGGTTGTACTGATATGCAGAAGTTTAAATGTAACATAAATCTTTCCTAGACATGGCTCCAAATAGTAGCCCCTTACGTCAAAGTGGCAATATGCTTTGTAAGGGGTGAACATGAATTAAAAAAAAAGAAAAAAAAAAGATGGCCGCTCAATAATGCTGCGATTACATTTAGTTCTGCGTCGTCTTCATTCTGATACTAACCAATGAACGTAACAGTATAGGTTCTCGAGAGCAACGTAAAGATGCACCTGAAGATGTTACATTGGCTGTGAAAATAACAGCCTAAATTAATACGGTAGTTTGAATGATGAGAATACAGGTAGAGAATACTAGCAGGCCGCCCGCCGTTGCCCGGTCGTAAAACACGCATGAATATTGTATTTCAATTAATACAAGAACTGGAATATATGCATGCGAGTATTATTATTTTTTTTTCTAAACAGTTCACTTATTGTAAGAAAAAAAAAAGAAAAACTACTCGAGCTGAGATCAAAATCAAAACCTAAAGACAGTGAGTCAAGTACGATAACCATTAGGCCAGCTTGAGACGACATTTAGAAAGTGTTTTCAAACAATCTTTTTCTTAACATAAAGAAGCTGTCATGTTTCACTGCCACGCATGCGCATTCATGAAACAGTTGGCAACCAGATAAAAATCTGATGACCCCCCCCCTCCACTCACGTACCAATTTTTCAAATTTGGCCCTTTAGCGGCCCATTTTTCTGGGTGGAAACAGATTAAAAGGTTTTCTACGTGTCTGATTATCCTATTTACCAAATTTCAAGTCAGTAGATCAAAAATTCGTTGAGTATATAGGTTGAGAAGTGTCTTTTCAAACATGCACATTCTCATTTTTATAGATATATAGATTTATAATAATAATATGGACGATGAAGAAAGTCAAGAAAACACCAATAATCCTAGGAACATTTGGAACACTCCGCAAAACTTCGATAAAAGAAATTGGAATCAGAGAGAAGGCTGAGACAGCAATAATGAGAACGGCTGAAATCTTAAGGAAAATCCTAGAATGCGGAAACCAACTCGCATAAACTGCTGCAATAGGAATAAAACAAAAACAGAATACGACCACAGAGAACCAAGAAAACCGAAACCGCAAAAAGTCTTTTGGGAGACTTAGTGTCACTTAGACTCCAAGGAACAGCACAGATTATTGCCAGTGAGTGATTGATAGTGATGGCCTGTGTGAGAACTCCTAGTGAGTGAATAATAATAATTTATCACTACCACAAAAAGACAGGAAAAATCTTATGCTTCGCCAGTGTTCTCACCAAAATTTATGTTTATATAAAATAACGTTTGGGTTGATAAATTTAAATAAGAACGAAAACGTTTCAAACTGGAAAGTTTAAAAAAGAAAAGAATAGAAAGAAAAACGTATAAATCGGTATAAAAGTCAGAAAGGTAATAAATAGATTAAATGCAGTGGGGTTGTCTGACTTGCTATTTGCATTAGTAAAATTACAAAAATTGCGATAAATGATCCAAAAATAATTATAAGTAAAAATGAAATTTTGTCGTATTGGGTTTTGTTTCAAGGAGTTCTTAAAAAGTCAGGGTAGGTAATTGCAATCTATGATTTTGACAAATCCATCATTTAAAAATAGAAAATGGCAGACCTGACCTCTAATATCTATGTTTTACCTTTTTTCTTTTTCTTTTTTTTTTTTTTAATTAATTCTAGCAGGTCTACTATTCTATCATTTTTCGTAATTTTAGAATTTTTACTAACGCAAAATTTTTTTACTAAAAAAAAAAAAAAAATGCATTTTAGGTTAAAACATTATTTACGTACTTAAGTACGTAAATGCATTTTATTTATTTATTTATTTATTTTGAAATCCCATAATACTGCACAAACACCGAAACAAGTATACAACATAACTATTTTACTCATGTTATCTATTTACAGTAAATTTAATTGCTTATACTGTCTTTTCAATTTCTTTAAGGCAAATAGGTCACAAACAAAACTAAATTGTTTTTGATTAATTTCCCAAGTGTATTTCCTTTAAAATAAGGTGATCGCGCGCATTAACCTACTCGAATGAAAGGCCGTTCCCCCAAAGTCACGTAACCTGCTGACGTCATAGAATAAAGTACAATGGCCACGGTTAGGCGACAGACGACTATTACGGGGATTATTTTCAAAACGGGTGCATTTTAAAATTAATAATTAGATACACTTAAAAAAAAAAACAACTTCTCTACAGTATCTTCCTGGCAAAAAAAATATATATATATATGTCCTTTTAATTGCAAATGTAAAATAATTCTTTATCTTTCAGAAAAGAAACCACAATCATAGTTGGACCAGTTTTATAAATCTCTCGGCAATTCATTTGAGCATTTAAACAGAAAATAATTATCCTCATATTAATTGTCTATTACCCAATCATGGCCATTGTACTTTATTCTGCGACGTCAGCAGGTCACACGACTTTAATGGAAGGGCCTTCTATTAACATAGGCCACGCTCGAGTAGATTGATTGATATGCGTGATCGCCTAAAATAATTTATGTCGGTAATAGTAATGATTATCGAAATTAGTTATGGTACGGTTCAGTTTGGCGGGGGGAAGGGGGCAGCTTTCTAGGCTTTATTTCCTCTCTTTGAGAAGGAATTGGTTTATTGCCAATCCAATCACCCGAAGAACCTTAACCGTGAAATGCCGATGGGGTTGCTCAGGCTTTTTTTTTTTTTTTTTTTTTTTTTTGTCGAGCCAGTATGCGGCTGTCCTCACTTTCTTCCTGCCTTTCAGTTTTGTGACACATCTTCCTGGTGGGAAAGAAATAAAAATATCTTGTCATTTGTGTCAGGGTCAGCAACTCTCAGTACAAAAGTTGGGGGAAAGACCATTTTTTTTTTCCTTCTTCTTTTCTTCTTTTTTTTTTTTTCACGTAGGATAAACAAACACAGAGTTAAAGAATTTTGTTATCCGTTGCGTGGAACAATTGAATATCAAGTTACATTTTGTCGCGCTGTACCCTTCCCCCTTTCTGTCCTACATACAAACCGAAATCATAATGCCGGAGGGGCTCATTAGAAGGATGGGACCCCAAAGTAATCGTTAAACTTATTGGGTTAGTATTACTGTACACATAGATTCAAAAAAGTTGTCAAAAAACAAATATATAACAAATAAATGGGGGTTTGTATTACTGTACACATAGATTCAAAAAAGTTGTCAAAAAACAAATATAGAACAAATAAATGTTATCAAAGGCAAGATAAGTTACTTTTCTACCTAACTGGATATATTTTTTGTGTTTTTATTCAGTGTAACATGTTTATTCAGCTCGAAAAACATGCAGTGTTCACCGATGTATTGGAAAATTCAAAATGGCGGCTGACTCTCTCTCGGAGAGGGGAAGTTTGGGAAAAGGTATTATAAATAATAAACTAGACAAAATACTGTTAGAAATTCCCTCAATATATGTTACCGTGACATAAGTTGACATATATTCGGTTGTTTTTTTTAATAGTATTTTGTCTAGTTTATTATTTATAACATCTTTTCCCAAACCTACCGTGTTAAACAGACAGTCGGGCGCCATTTTGAATTTTCCAATACATCGGTAAACACTGCATGTTTTTCGAGCTGAATAAACATGTTACATTGAATAAAAACACAAAAAATATATCCAGTTAGGTAGAAAAGTAACTTATCTTGCTTTTGATAACATTTATTTGTTATATATTTGTTTTTTGACAACTTTTTCGAATCTATGTGTACAGTAATACAAACCCAACTTATTTATAGTGAAACCGGCTTTGGCATTATGTATTTTTACTTAAAACCATGGAAGGAGGCGGAAGCCTCCATTCAGCCTCGAAAGGCAATGGAAAACACCCTGTAAGCGTAGCTGCACATGTAATTAGGAGGCAAGTGTTGCACAATCTTAACCCACACTTCTCCTAAATCGACACTGCTTGAGTCCAGTGGCAAGGACGACTGGAAACAATGTCGAGATAATCGGAGAGCACATACAACACATGAAATTTCCAAAACACTTCATCAAATCTCCACACTAACGTAATGTACTTGCAATAACCCTTATCCCTGAGTGGCTTCCGGGCCTTGATAAGTGGTAATCACTGTGTAAAAAAAAACAAAAAAAACTGGTGACCCATTTTAGTACTGACCAGGCTCAACATTGCTTAACTTCGGTGATCTAAAGAGAACTGGTGTGTCAGCATGATTACGCCATATATATTAAATTATTAAAGTATTATTTAAGTATTAAAACCGTATGACTATGAAAAAAATAATAATAATACCATTGAGAACATAAAGTTATAATAATTGCAACCGTTCATGTGAAACGTTTTAAAAGATGTAACCACTTGACAGTAAAAAAAAAATATTAAATTAAAAACAGTAAAAAAAAAAAAATAATAATAAAATTAAAAACAGTAAAAAAAATTAAATTAAATTAAAAACAGTAAAAAAATAAATAAATAAAAGTAAATAAAATTACTAACCCTACCACAAGCTTTAAGTCTTGGGAGTATCGCCACTCGGACTTTGGGTTAGTGGTAGTGTAAGTCATTTTTTTTTATCTTTTCAATGATAAACCCCTCCGCACACACACACACACACACACACACACAGAGTTAAGTGACAAGCGGTCATATTTCGTGTGTCACAACTTTAAACGAAATAAAATTTTGAAATAATAAATCATAAAAACAATTTCGGCACGCTAAACGTCTACCATCAGTAAGGCACATCTTTTTTTATAGATCGGCTATTAGCCTAAGCAGGATGTATTGTAGCAATTGCATTTTGATGGACTATTTTCTTACTGTGTGAGCTTATGTTTTTATGAGGAGCGATTTGATGTCTGTTATCCAATGAAAACACTCTGTGTTGGATATACTTCTGTTAAACTAATTACAGTTTTATCTGCTTTGAAAATCAATTGGATTTAAGATATCATCCTAAGCGGTCGTATAAGCCTTTAACTGCTACCATTAATAAGTCATATATGTTGTTTTTTATATTGGATATCAGCTTAAGCAGAGGATATGGAGGAATTGCACTTTGATGGTCATTCTTTTGAAGTGGAAGAAGGATTAAAGTGAAAGCAAAAAAAATAGTAGTGGAGTTTGGGAATGGAAGGGCCACTCGAGGATAAGGGTCAATGAGTGTACAGTAGCAAATGGGATAATATCGTAGTAATCGTTAGTAGCGGGCAGTGGGTAAACTGGATTACTTAAGGGGACAGCTTATCAAGAAATTGTTTCCGTTGGACTTAAAGACGACTATATTGTACCTATTTACTATGCCTCCCCACGGGACAGAGTTAGACACCAGGGTCGTTTTTTTAACGTGGAGAAAAGGTACAAAAAAAAAAATTGTCTCAGTCGTGAAGGACTGCTCCTCCACCGAAAGAGAACAAGAAATGGAAGTGCAGCATCTGAAGAACAGATACTACACTTTGATCTTGACCAGAAAAGCAGGGAAATGGAAGAGAGTTCCACAGGTGTGCAGTTGTAAGAAAGAAGCTTTATTCATGGAATCTACGTTTAGGTTTAGGCACAGATAAAGAACGGGGGGGGGTGGGATTATTGATAGTGGTTTCAGTTAGACGACTGTTTTTCATGAAAGTCAGGTGAAGGGGGACCATAGATTGGCACTATGCCATGAAAATAATGATGATATTGTTGAAAAGACAAAAAAAAAAGGTGACATGATTTAAGGTTATTGGTGGGGTAATGATGGTCGTGGAGAGGGGTAGTAGGAGAATGAAACCTTAAGGGATTTTCAGTTGCGGTTCTTGGATGCGGCCTCTGCCTTCACTAGGCACTTATTGTGCTGCTGCTGCTGCTGCTGCTGCTATTAGGCGTCATTCATCATAATGATTTTTGTTGGCATTCGTTATCTCAATAGCTTTCTATTAAGAACTAGCGGGAGTACCTGCCGTTGCCCAGGTGTGTAGAGGCGGTGTAGTAAGGAACCCCGAAATAAAAAGTGGTAGTAGCGGGAGGGGGGAATCAAAACAACAGTAGACAATTGTGTGGAGAGAGGTGTTAAAAAAAGTGGTAGTAGGCAGGCAGGCTCGAACCGTAACACAAAGGAGAAAAAGGTTTAAAAAAAAAAAAACGTAACCGGAAGTCACGAACGTTGAAATTAAGGCTAATCAATCGAAAGGAGAATATGACTTGCGAAAATATTGGCAAAAAAAAAGTGAGCTCTCCTTGTAGAAAACTGACCAGATGAGGGTGAAGGAATTAATGATTTGGGCCAATTTTTCGATGTTTGTCGTTCGACAGATCGAGACTTAAAACGATACCAGTTTCGTCACGTTCTGACACATCTGTTGGAAGTTTTTGCGAAACACACACACATTTTGTCCTTTATATATATATATATATATATATATATATATATATATATATATATATATATATATATAGAGAGAGAGAGAGAGAGAGAGAGAGAGAGATAATTTCTAGAACGATATCAGTAACTTACTGGAGACACCACATGAACGTTGCCAATGTCCCTAAGTGCAAGTATTTCGGTAGACTGAACTGGGTTTGAACCTAGCACACCCAAATTGCTGGTCCGTATTGTAAACCATTTAGTCGCCGTCACCTCCCCACTGCTGTTTTTAAGCATGATTCATTCATTTCCTATGAATCAATGGCTCTATTGTTGGTATTCGTTTCCACAGTATCTTTCTAGTTAGAATTATTTCTAGAAATACATTGGATACTTACAGTGAGTGAAGGTTGCCAACATTCGTAAGTGAAAATGTTCCTGTGGAACGAACTGAATTCGAACCTGGTACACCCAGGTTGTCAGTCTGTGTCATTGATTACCGCCCTGTTGCTGTCAGCTCTTCAGGGGTACTGAAAAATGGCTGTGTCATTCATGACACTCAATATTTTTTTAAATATGTTTCTTTTTTTTTTTTTTTTTTGGTTAATAATGTTGTCCGCGCAAACTATAGCACTAACAAAAACGCAGCTTAAAGCGATCAAAAAGTTATTTCAAAGTTAAAGTGATGAAAATGCTATTTCAAAGTTAAAGGTGATGAAAATATTATTTCAAAGTTAAAAGTGATGAAAATATTACTTCAAAGTTAAAAGTGATGAAAATATTACTTCAAAGTTAAAAGTGATGAAAATATTATTTCAAAGTTAAAAGCGATGAAAATATTATTTCAAAGTTAAAAGTGATGAAAATATTATTTCAAAGTTAAGTGATGAAAATATTATTTCAAAGTTAAGTGATGAAAATATTATTTCAAAGTTAAAAGTGATGAAAATATTATTTCAAAGTTAAAAGTGATGAAAATATTATTTCAAAGTTAAAAGTGATGAAAATATTATTTCAAAGTTAAGTGATGAAAATATTATTTCAAAGTTAAGTGATGAAAATATTATTTCAAAGTTAAGTGATGAAAATATTATTTCAAAGTTAAAAGTGATAAAAATATTATTTCAATGTTAAAAGTGATCAATATGTTATTTCAATGTTAAAAGTGATCAATATGTTATTTCAAAGTTAAAAGTGATCAATATGTTATTTCTAAAGTAAAACGGCAAACGACAGACGAACAGAAACTCTTTTAGAGTTACTTGGACGCATGTAATATAAAATACGCCCATTAAATCTCTCATCAAGATAGGAGTATACAGAAATATGTTCGACTGGCAAGGGAAAGCATACTCTCTTTTTCATAGCTTTTGCTCTAGTTTCACAGCGACAGTTTTGAACTTCGTCCATGTGTGTGAAAACACAGAGAGAGAGAGAGAGACAGAGAGAGAGAGAGAGGGTGACTCACACCCTTGTGTGTCACGCCCACATGATTCAAGCACACGGCACACTTACATTTCAAATATAGCACGTTTCAAATATTTTATGGGTGAGAGACCAGAAGTGTCAGCACCATGGACACGTGCTCCTCCCTGTATATATAATGCAGGCCCCTTATTAGTGTCACCATTTGGATTTTTACTCCTATACTCTCAGCAGGACAATAAAAACGGGAAACAAAATACTAAATAAGAAAGGGCAAGTTAGTAGATTCACCCTCACCCCACCCGCAATTATATTCTTTTTTTTTCTTTTTTTTTTTTTTAAGGCGATTATATTATGGTTATTGAGAGTGGTGTAGAGTACTAGAAATCTGGAGACACTTGTTGTCACCCAGATTCCAGGAAACACCACCGGTTGTTATCAGTGGACAATCTCTAATGATGAGCTGTGTGAGAACTCCTAGTGAGTACAACTAATAATAATAATAATAATAATAATAACTAGTAGGACCAGTGCAAATTCCATAGAATTAGAAATATATCAAATAAACAAATATGTTTTGATAAAGGTAACATTCTTTTGGATAGTGCAAAAAAATAGTTTTTTGAACAGAAGTACCAATAACTCGCAGCAAATATGAGTTTATTAACATTTCCATGAAAATAGTGTCGATTGTATTTTAAATATAGAACTGATCCAAATTAGATAAATTCTTAAGTACTAATAAATACTCAGAAAATAATATTGTGCTACATAGTTCAATACAAATAATAAAATCACATTGTAAAACACAATCTTTAATTTACGCCTTTAGTCCATCATCTCTTGTTAGACAATTTTTTTTTGCCCTGTTTCTTTTGAATATTCTCTTTTTTTACGTAACATTTTGCTGACTTCTGTTTTTGGTGAAGAAAAGCTTCACATTGAATTTACTATGAGTTCTTTTCTCACACCAAAACAACAATGATCATATATCATTATAATGATATTTAAAAACAAGGCTACATCAAAGGGAGATCACTCTCATATTCTTATCCAGGGTTAAAGCCACATTTTGCAAATTTGGCCTATTTTAAAACCGTGCAGCATTTTTCAAAGAGTAACGCATGGACTAACTAAGGAAAGAACAAGCAGAATATTATATACACAATCATAATAATGCAGTTTCATAGATCCTTTATCCATCAGAAATGTATTAATAAAAGCATTCTGGCCACGGACTGTAGGTTTGCTGACCGTTGGCCTATATTAGATGTTCGTTTTGTTGGTCCGTTTGTACAATGTGGTTTATTTTTAGCGCACGCGCTCCAAGTCGGTCACGTTCGTTGTCATCCTATACTTGGCTCTGTTGTCATAAATAAAGAATACTATACAAGAGGGAGAATGTGTCGTTGGCAGCAGATGGCCGTTTGTCTCTCCCATTCTTTAAACCGTTCGTCATGATAATGGCACTAAAAAACTGTAGATAGTTTAACAGAGATGAAATATAAACAAAAGTCGAGACGTATGGCTGGGGGAGTGGGGGTGAAAGTAAGTTAGGAAAGATATTCTATATTTAAAAGAAAGTTGCAGTTACGTGCGTGCGTGCACGCGCGTGTGTGTACGTGTATATACGGCAAAATCACGTTGACACACCGATTCTCATCAGATCACTGAAGTTAAGCAACGTCGAACCTAGCTAGTACCAGATGGGTGACCATTTGTGAATTCTAGGTGCTGCATGTGCCCTCCGCTTATCTTGGCATTGTTTCCAATCGTCCTGAACCTTCATTTGCCACTGGCATTCAACAATGTCAACTCAGGAGAGGTGTGGTTGGAGATTGTGCAACTGTTGCCACAAAAATTCCATGCGCAGGCACGCTTACAATGGGTATCCATAGTCTGTCAAGATTGAAGGAAGCTACCATGTGTGCGGGGGGGGGGCGCATGCAATTAAACACAGAAACTACCAAAGATACGTTAAAAAACCTTACATATTCTGATTCAGTATGACTCCAAGTTGGTTATGGTAAAAATCCTCTCTCCTTTGTGTCAGCAGGGATCGTATTAGTGTATAGGGGTTAAGAATTGTAGTCTATTATATAAAGCAAAGTTGTATTTCCGTCTCTGTGTGTTTGTGTGCAGTTAAAAGTTAGAAACTACCGAAGACACATTTAGAAAACATTATGAAAAATAAAAAATAAAAAATGCTGTAATAGCGATTTCCTTGATGTTACCAGGGATCAAGTTAATGTGAGAGTAGATGAAGAAAGGGGGGGTAGAATAAATAATTTTCTTTTTTTCATACCGGTAGTTGTTCTAAGAACAAAACTGAAACTAAGTCAAACAGTTAATCACTGCTAATAAAGTTTTCTTTCTTTCTTTTCTCCCTTTATTCGAGATTATATACAGATTTCTAGGTATGATAAGATACACCTGAAGAAGGTTGGAGGATACATCAGCCAAACCGTTGTGAGAACAACATCCAAGATGAGAACAGAAGTGTGAATAATGCAAATAATCCAAATTTTTAGGCGCATCCATGCATCTCTAGAAAAGGCTCCATACATTCAACAAACAACACATTGTTTTGTTTGTTTGTTTTTTTTTTTTCTGAATAATTTTTAATATAAATTATGAAGGAACAGATATCAATTCACTTGCACATTTTTTTTTAATTAAAAAAAAAAATCTATAATAAACAAAAACTTACAGTCTCCTCTGAACAGTACTTTTCTTTTTTAATTATAAAATAAAATTGCCAATTTAAAACCGTAAACAGAGAAACATGTTTTTCTTTGTTTTGAAACTTTTTGGAGAGGAAATGTTTTTTTAAAATGATTTTGAACTGATAAAGAACTACTATAAAGGGAGGTAATTCGTTTTTCATTAATTAATGTTTGCGATGATGATAATTTTTTTTTTTTTTTTTTTTTTTGTGACACCGGACGCCGGACAAGTAAATTAATATTTAGATAATAGTAACAATATTATTAATAATAATTGATAATGATAATTATTACTACTATTTAATAATTAATAATATAAATAGTTATTATTAATAATTATTATTCACTAATAATATAAATAATTATTATTAATATTTAATCAGGTTCATAATTATTCCTTTCTTCTTCTTCTTCTTCTTCTTCTTCTTCTTCTTCTTCTTCTTTCCAATTCTTTTTCTTCTTATCCTCTCATCTTTATTCACCTCCATAATCACGGAGTTTTTTTTTTTTTTTTTTTTTGCTTTTTAGAATTTTATCTTTCATGACTTTCTTCTCTTTCTCCTTTTTTTCTCCTTCTCCTTCTTTTTTCTATTTCTCCTTCTTTTTTTCTATTTCTCCTTCTTTTTTGTTATTGCTCTCCTCCACCTCCTCCTCCTCCTCTTTCACGGTATACTTCTTCGCCTTCCCCCTCCCCTTCTACTTCTATTTGTAGAACTAGTATACCAAGAATTCCCATTAGTACTTCGAGATTTATTTACTATTGCAACTATGCGCATACCGACGGCATCAATTAGCATTTCTTGTTTTAATTACACTTCGACTTTGTCTTCTTCAATGCCACTCAGTCTTAAAAGAAAAAAAAAACACGCAATAGATTTTTTAATTCTGTTTATTATTCACTTACAACCAAGGAGACCCGACGTAGCTCGGGATTGAATGTTGACCACCGAATGTTTCACGCTCCAACATTTTTGTTGTCATCAAAATCGGTGAAATCGCCCATTTTTTTTTTTTTATCAAATCGATTGATTGCCTGTCAAGTATCATGGTGCAATTGTGCTTTAAACGGAAACATTCAGTTCGAACGCGCCCGTGTCATATCAAAGAACCTACTGTTGATTCTACATGTCGAGCCTTTCGGCTTGTGTGATAATAAAACTTCTGAAATGCATTTATAATGATAGGCTGTGTAAGGAGTTAACTTTGGTCAAAATCGCCTGTTCCTTCTTTTTTTCTGATTATTTTGATGATCGATTATCGATACTTATCAAAGACATTCCGATACAAAACCTATCTAAGAACACTGCCAGGCACATGAAGTACGTTCGTGTGAAATTTCATAAGAATCGGCCCAGCCATTTTGGAGTGCATCGGGAACGAACTCACACAGACATACACACAAAGTTCGTTTTATATAATAGCAAAAAAGAAAGAGAGATAAACGAGTTAATTAAAAAAGAAAATCAATGTTTAATTCGTTTAGTATTTTCAACTAATCTTTTCAGTTATTAACAGTATTTAGATAGGTTGGGATATAATTAGCCGCTTGTATCATTGTAAACCAATGGAGAAGACGGATGAGAAATCAGATGTGGAGAACATATATTTGGATAGCAAGGTTGTTTACATGTTTTGTTACTTTGGTCATATAATTGGAGTACAGGGAGGAAAAGGTGCTAGTGTGATTAAGAGAAATAGAAATGGAGTTAATTCAGAGAACTTCTGCTATTACTAACCAGCAAAGCATTACCATTGTCAACTAAACAAAGAGTCTATTATAATGATTGATTATTATGGTGAGTATTATAATGAATGATTCTTACGATGAGTATTATAATGAATGATTCTTACGATGAGTATTATAATGAATGATTCTTACGATGAGTATTATAATGGTCGATTATTATAAGTATTATAATGTCGATTATTATGATGAGTATTATAATGTTGATTATTACGATGAGTATTATAATGTTGATTATTACGATGAGTATTATAATGTTGATTATTACGATGAGTATTATAATGTTGATTATTACGATGAGTATTATAATGAATGATTCATACGATGAGTATTATAATGTTGATTATTACGATGAGTATTATAATGTTGATTATTACGATGAGTATTATAATGTTGATTATTACGATGAGTATTATAATGTTGATTATTACGATGAGTATTATAATGTTGATTATTACGATGAGTATTATAATGTTGATTATTACGATGAGTATTATAATGTTGATTATTACGATGAGTATTATAATATTGAGTATTATAATGATCGATTATTATGATGAGTATTATAATAGTCGATTATTATAAGTATTATAATGTTGATTATTATAATGAGTAATCCAGTGATCGATTATTATAATGAGTATTATAATGATCGATTACTATGATGAATATTATAATGATCTATTATTATGATGAATATTATAATGGTCGATTATTATGATGAGTATTATAATGGTCGATTGTTATGATGAGTATTATAATGATCGATTATTATGATGAGTATTATAATGATTGATTATTATGATGAGTATTATAATGATTGATTATTATGATGAATATTATAATGATCGATTATTCTGATGAGAATTATAATGATTGATTATTATGATGGGAATTATAATGATTGATTATTATGATGAATATTATAATGGTCGATTATTCTGATGAGTATTATAATGATTGATTATTATGATGAGAATTATAATGATTGATTATTATGATGAATATTATAATGATCGATTATTCTGATGAGAATTATAATGATTGATTATTATGATGAGAATTATAATGATTGATTATTATGATGAATATTATAATGATCGATTATTCTGATGAGTATTATAATGATCGATTATTATGATGAGTATTATAATGATTGATTATTATGATGAGAATTATAATGATTGATTATTATGATGAATATTATAATGATCGATTATTCTGATGAGAATTATAATGATTGATTATTATGATGAGAATTATAATGATTGATTATTATGATGAATATTATAATGATCGATTATTCTGATGAGTATTATAATGATCGATTATTATGATGAGAATTATAATGATTGATTATTATGATGAATATTATAATGATCGATTATTATGATGAGTATTATAATGATCGATTATTATGATGAGAATTATAATGATTGATTATTATGATGAATATTATAATGATCGATTATTATGATGAGTATTATAATGATCGATTATTATGATGAGAATTATAATGATTGATTATTATGATGAATATTATAATGGTCGATTATTCTGATGAGTATTATAATGGTCGATTATTCTGATGAGTATTATAATGATCGATTATTATGATGAGAATTATAATGATTGATTATTATGATGAATATTATAATGATCGATTATTCTGATGAGTATTATAATGATCGATTATTATGATGAGAATTATAATGATTGATTATTATGATGAATATTATAATGATCGATTATTCTGATGAGTATTATAATGATCGATTATTATGATGAGAATTATAATGATTGATTATTATGATGAATATTATAATGATCGATTATTATGATGAGTATTATAATGATCGATTATTATGATGAGAATTATAATGATTGATTATTATGATGAATATTATAATGATCGATTATTATGATGAGTATTATAATGATCGATTATTATGATGAGAATTATAATGATTGATTATTATGATGAATATTATAATGATCGATTATTATGATGAGTATTATAATGGTCGATTATTCTGATGAGAATTATAATGATTGATTATTATGATGAGAATTATAATGATTGATTATTATGATGAATATTATAATGATCGATTATTCTGATGAGAATTATAATGATTGATTATTATGATGAGAATTATAATGATTGATTATTATGATGAATATTATAATGGTCGATTATTCTGATGAGTATTATAATGATCGATTATTATGATGAGAATTATAATGATTGATTATTATGATGAATATTATAATGATCGATTATTATGATGAGTATTATAATGATCGATTATTATGATGAGAATTATAATGATTGATTATTATGATGAATATTATAATGGTCGATTATTCTGATGAGTATTATAATGATTGATTATTATGATGAATATTATAATGATTGATTATTATGATGAGTATTATAATGATCGATTATTATGATGAGTATTATAATGATTGATTATTATGATGAGAATTATAATGATTGATTATTATGATGAATATTATAATGGTCGATTATTCTGATGAGAATTATAATGATTGATTATTATGATGAATATTATAATGGTCGATTATTATGATGAGTATTATAATGATTGATTATTATGATGAGAATTATAATGATTGATTATTATGATGAGTATTATAATGATCGATTATTATGATGAGAATTATAATGATTGATTATTATGATGAGTATTATAATGATCGATTATTATGATGAGTATTATAATGATTGATTATTATGATGAGAATTATAATGATTGATTATTATGATGAATATTATAATGGTCGATTATTCTGATGAGTATTATAATGATTGATTATTATGATGAATATTATAATGATTGATTATTATGATGAGTATTATAATGATCGATTATTATGATGAGTATTATAATGATTGATTATTATGATGAGAATTATAATGATTGATTATTATGATGAATATTATAATGGTCGATTATTCTGATGAGTATTATAATGATTGATTATTATGATGAGTATTATAATGATCGATTATTATGATGAGTATTATAATGATCGATTATTATGATGAGTATTATAATCGTCGATTATTATGATGATCATTATAATGATCTATTATTATGAAGACTATTATAATGGTCGATTATTCTGATGAGTATTATAATGGTCGATTGTTATGAGGAGTATTATAATAATCGATTATTATGAGGAATATTGTAATGAACGGTTATTCAGATGAGTATTATAATGATTGATTATTATGATTTTAATTATTAGATAGAAAAATGTTATTGATGCTAAAATGTTATGCGTATTTGAAAGATTTACATTTAATAGTTCCTAGCAATGTTAACTTGATAGATGCAATTTAAGCTAACAATAATACAAACAAAGATATATGATAAAAACCCAGCAACGTTCTTTAGGCTACGTGTAGTGATGACGTCACGGAAAAGATAGATTTGAGAGACGTAGATTTTTGTTATGAAGGAGATCAGTTCGATACGCAACGTCTTAGCGGACAGACTGTGTTTTTCGACAGGACTCATGTGGAAGTTAGAAGAGAGCGACTTAGCAAAATCTAGTCTTTTACAAAGCGTGCCAACTCTGAAAAAGAACCCAGCAGGAATAAGTGAAATATCTATATATAATTCCGGTTTTGGCGTTTTCATTTCTTTAAGAAAAGCACTTTTGATTTCAGGAGGTAGAAAAGGAAGATTTCAAGTATGGTCCTTTGCTGGTGTTCCCGCCGACAACAATGTTCACCTCATATTTAAATCCTGTTGATAAACTTTTATATATATATATATATATATATATATATATATATATATATATATATATATATCTCAACACACAACAGAGAACACTAGACCATCACCGATCACAGCACGCACGGTTAAGATGATCATGAATGTTAGATACACTAAGCGAATCAAAGATCACAACACGTTAACAATTTAACAGAGACTCGTTATATATACACTGACACATGAAAAGTTTGATGATATATGGAAATGAACCTTGGCCAGTGATGATTAAGGACATGCGTTGCATGATGAGAGTCCTTCTACCGCCCAGAAGATATCTCACTACTGATGCAATTCTCTATCTGTATAAAAGGCAAGTACGCCCAAGGATGGAGTACTGCTGCTACATCTGGGCAGGAGCTGCTAAAAACAGCCTATCCTGCCTTGACAGTACAAAATAGACTTCGTGGTTTAGTGGGGGATGCTCTTTTCTCTTCCCTGCAACCTCTCTCCCACAGAAAATACGTTGCAAGCCTGTCTTTGTTTTATCGTTATTTCCATAGCAGGTGCTCGTCTGAGCTCCAATCCCTCGTCCCCCCTGTTGAGACACTTGTAGTCTGTCTAAACTGTACGAACGAACTGACTAAATCAAGATGGCCGACTCCTATTTATATCACCACAAGCAAGGGAGGTAACCATGTAACTGAAACAAGGGAGGTAACCAATGTCTACATTAACATTGCTGCTGTCCTCAAGTGAATAATTTATTTCTGATTTAACAAGTCCCTTAGAAGCTCAGACGAAGCTCCTGCCTTGGTCAAACAATCAGACACCTGATCACAACCCCTGATCCATTCTATCTGTATCTCTCCTCTACTCTTCATTTCCTTCAGCCTTGCTACATCTATTCTCAATCGTCGATCGCTTACCAGATTGTTGGAATTCAATGTCTCCACAAGTGATGCATTATCTGTCTTGCAGAGAACGTCTGGCAATTTAGATAACTGAAATACCTCTTGTATCATAACCGCAGTCAAAACACCAGCATCAGCTCCCTCATTCAGAGCAAGAGTCTCTGAGGCCAATGGGCTTTTTGTCACTCTGTCCAATTTCTTTGACGCCCAACACATGGGGGCAATTTTGTCAGTACTTCCTCCAATAAAGACAACAAAACCACCCTGTGAAGATCCATCTTCCAGACTGGCATAAGAGGCATCAGTATAACACAAAATGTGTAAATCTGAGGGCTTTCCCAATTTTGGAAATGTTATAGAACCCTTCTTGGATTTCAATTTTGATAAGGCTTTATTCGCCTCAAATAAGGCTTTTACTTTGGGATGCTTTCCAGTGTTGCTCATTTTACACACATCAAAAGCTATATCAGGGCGTGTTTGAGTTGAAACCCACATCATCTGACCTGCAAGTCTCTTCAACTCATGCTTTTCTTCTTCATTCAGTTCATCATTTTTCCTCAGTATCCTCCCTTTGCTTATTTCTATTGGAGATATGGAAGATACATATAGATCTTGTTCTACAGTGATCCCATTTTCCTGTTGATTAACATTCAGTCCAACATATTTGAATGTTCCACTTTCATGAGATCCCACCTTAAATTTTTCTTTCAATGTTGCAATCACATCCCTTTCAAACTCTGTGTTTCCACAGAAAACAAAATCATCCACGTGCATAGCAAGAATTCCAGTCAAATTTCCTTTAATATCATGCCACAAAAACAATGCATTATCATAAGCACTTGCTACTCCTTTTAATTCAATCAAAGCCTGAGTAACTCTCTTGTACCATGCCCGTGGAGCATCATTCAATCCATAGATGCATCTTTTTAATTTCCACACTTGAGATTTAGGACAAACATCAGATGGTGGCCTCAGGTACACATCTCTCTCTAAAATACCACCTTGCAAAAAGGCTGAGGTAAAATCTATGGTCTGCAGCATCCAATTCTTTATTGATGCGGTTAGCATGACCATTCGCATAGCTTCACGGCTACATGTTGGGGAGTCCGTTTTCAGATTACTATTTTCTTCATAGCCTCGTGCTACAAGGCGAGCTTTCATTGTTTTCTGATTATCCTTGAATTTTTCAGTAATCACCCATCTTGTGGATATTGTTTTTTGACCTGTGTATGGCACACATTCAAATACTTCATAGGTGTTCATGTTTTTTATTTCTTTATGCTTGGCATCCATTACAGCTTTCGACTGCTCTTGTTCAGCGGTGAGCAGGACTACATTTTCCTGTTCAGTATATTGGGGCACTTCTCTCCAATGATCAATATGATTCCAGTTGATACAAACTTGATCCTCGTTTTCATCCTCAGGTTCTATATTGATCCAATGACTATATTTGCCAGTTGATTTAGGCTGTACTGACATAACCTTTCCTTTCTTCCACTCCCCACTTCCATTTATTTTATAAGTTATGGTCTTATTTCGGCCAGGTTTTTCAGTCTTATCTCTTAAACTGGTAGAACTATCAACAACTTCTTCTCTGTCTATATCTTCACTTTCTACCACTTGATTCTGCAACTCCTCCTCCTCAACTGAAAGGTATTCATTCTTCCCTTCTGTAGTGTTTCCCAGCATTTCAGCTTTTTTTGTTCTTTTTTCGTTGTTTTTATTCACTTTCATCAATTGGCACGGATGCATCCTATAAAATGCTCCGCCATGTCTGATTAAGACAAACTGGCCTTCTCTGCCTAACACTTTTGCTGGACCACGCCATCCTTTAAAACCCTGCCTCCGATAATAGATTTGGTCTCCGGTAGCATAATCTTCATCAGCATAAGTTCTGACATTAGACCTGAGAGCTCTCCTAATTCTCTCACTGGACTCAGCTTCCAAAAAGTTTCTCCTTGCACTATGGAGAGCATTTAAATTTTTTCTCACCATATCACTTGTAGTAGAGGACTCCATAGCAGGTAACTGGTCTGTCAGAATTGAGGGTGTATTTACATTGAAACCGAATACAAGTTCATTTGGACTGTGTCCAGAGTAATTGAGGAGGGCATTTTTTGCACAAATAGCCCATGCCCAGGCAATTTCAGGTTCACACTTCTCATCGTCAATTGTTTTTTTCATTGCCTCAGCAACTATCAAATTATGACGTTCTACAGTACCGTTGCTGAATGGACTTTCTGCGGCAGTAGTACAGGTCTCTATGTTGAGTTTTTCATTCATCTGTCTATAGTGTTCGTTGTTGAATTCACCCCCATTATCACTCAGAAAACGAACAGGAGATCCGAAATAGGTAATCCACATCATAAAGATGTTTTTGATGATCTCCTCCTTCTTCTTTGTTTTAATCAATGTTGCCGCTGAATACCTGGTAGCGGCATCAATGAGATGTAGTATCCACACCTCATTGTGGATGAACTCTTTCAAATCCATGCAAACTGTGTGATTAAATCTATTGCCAAGAGGCAATCCCACAACCGGTCGCAGTGGAGCTTTTTTAAATCTAAGGCAAATTTGACAGTTTTCACAAACCTCCTCAATCGCCTTTATAAATTCCTTGTCATTGAATTTGCCACTTTTTTTAACCAAGGAAACAAGTTTTTCCTTCGAGGCATGAGCAAACTGTCGATGAAGTTTTTCTGCTTTTTTTTTTTTTTTCTGTGAAAGAACACTGACCAAAATTCTGAACATGTAATACAATGTTCTTAGTACCACTATGATCCAACAACTTATTTGTTAAGGGGAGACAATAGTGCCCTGAAGTTGTGGTCTTTAGTTCAATACATTTATCAAAAATCCAGCACATATATTTCCGGAAATCTAGCACTATTCCTGCTGTCTTCATTGATTTGTGACTTAATAGAAGAGGCAAGTCGTTTTTCACAATATCTGCTTCGATATAAACTCTTATACCTCCGAGTGTAACCGGAAATTTAGCAACTTTAATTGCTGTGACAGCCACTCCATCACCAAAACAAAAACTCCGGTCTGAGTTCGTATACTTCACTAGTTGCAGGTCACTTTCATTTAAAGTATCTAAATAAACATCAAGCCACACTTCGCCAGCCAGTGTGCGAGTACAAGCAGAATCCAAGACTGCCATTCCAAATGTTTCCTTTACAAGATTTGAGATTTTTTCATTTGTACTGTTCAAATAAATATTTTCTTGAATGAACAACGTAATGTGTATTTGTTCTGTCGCTTCCGTAAACCTGGGCGTATTTCTAGGACACTCTCTAATTAGATGGTTCGGAGACTGACATTTGTAACACAACAACACGTTTCCACTTCGGTCACATGGATTAGATTGTCCTCGACGAAAACGCCTTTTGTTGTTACCCGGTTTAGAATAATTATAGTTGACGATTTCGGGCTCTGATTTCACTGCCGGTACATTTTCATCACGATAAATGTCACCAAATACTTTCTTTATCGATTCCTTCATGTTTTGATACGTCAAAACAGAACACGTTGTCCGCGCTAATTTTTCGTTCTCTTCCGATATGTTAACCGCGTTCAAAACAAGAAAAGCTTGCACTCCTTCCGGTAGAATAATGTAGAATTTTTTTAATCTTTGGTACAAAAACTCATAACGAACAAGAAAGTCATTTATACTGGTACCTGACGATCTTTTATAAGTGTAAAATTCCTTAAAAGTCATGTAAGCGCGCGTGTGTTCATCCTTTAAATATATGTCATCCAGTTTCTTTATTAAGATCTTCAAGCCATCTCGTCCGCCGATGTCACTTGTTGGCAATTCACGGACACATTCCCTAATATTCGGTGGTAGCGTCAAAAACACTGCTGGCCCTTTTTTTTCCTCAGAAAGATCCGTGAACAACGACCACATTTCAACGTCTTGTTTCCAGTTCTCGTAAACATCCTCCCCCTCCAACAATGGAGGTTGTTTGTTCGAAGTTGCCATATCCGATATCCGATCTGTCTAGTGCTACAGACAAGCTGTACAAAAAAAAAAAATTTTTTTTTTTTTTTTTTTTTTTTTTCGTTTTGTCGCACACAGAGGGATATCTCTGCTACCATTTGTTGAGACACTTGTAGTCTGTCTAAACTGTACGAACGAACTGACTAAATCAAGATGGCCGACTCCTATTTATATCACCACAAGCAAGGGAGGTAACCATGTAACTGAAACAAGGGAAGTAACCAATGTCTACATTAACACCCCCCCTCGCCAATCTTTCACAAGAAACAACTGTCTGGCTGAAACTACTGTCAATAATTTTCCCCACTCTTTATCTGTGCCTAAATCCAAAGGTAGATTCTATGAGCAAAGCTTCTTTCTTAGAACTGCATGCCAGTGGAACTCTCTGCCGCTTGCCTGTTTCCCACCTGACTACAACTTGGACGTCTTCAAGTCCAACATAAACAAACTCCTGACAAACCGCCCTCTTAAGTAAGACACTCTTGATTACTGTACACGCAATAACCCTTATCCCTGAGTGGCCTTCGGGCCTTGATAATGGTGACCCTCGTGTAAAAAAAAAAAAAAGTGTTGTATGTGCTCTCCACTTATCTCGGCATTGTTTCCAATCGTTCTGGATTTCTCCTTGCCACTGGACTCAAACAGTGTTTATTAAGGAAAGATGTGGATGAGGATTATGTAACCCTTGCTTCATGATCACATGCGCAGCTGCCCGTACAGGGGGTATTCTTTGTCTTTTCAGGCTGATGGAGGCATCGAGATCTGATGACTTCAATGCAATATTAGATCAGGACAATATAGGAAGACGTGTGCATGAACGGGAGACTTTGATCCTCATCATATCGTATGAATCTGAAAGATTCTATTATTGGCATTGGTTTCCCCGATATTTTTCTAGTCAGAATTCTTTCTAGAAAGTCATCAGGTACTTACGGAGAGAACCACATGAAGATTGTCAACTTCCTAAGTAAAAATGATTTTGTGAAGCAAACTGGATTCGAACTTGGAACACCCAGGTCGTCAGTCGTTGTCGTTAACCACTTGACCATGATTTCAGGAGATGTTGATGATATTATAAGAATTCTTGGGTTAGTAGATGTATCTTGAGTTGGAAACCATGTTTAGTTTAAGAACTAGTGGTAATATGCCTTGTTATGGGTGGAAAAAAAGAAAAAGAAATTCTATCTTTTCACGCTTTGTTAAGTTAACACGATAAAATTATAGGAAAGTGCTATTCCAGGAGTGTGACAAGGAAAAGATCATTTGCTACTTGTAACTCGTTGCAGCATTCACCTCAAATAAGTTTATCTGACTTCCTCTGAAGAAGGAAATTTCTAGGGAATATTAAAATCTAGAGTACTCCTCACTCGTATGTAAATCCTCGTCAAGGGAGATAATGATGTTAGATTTTTGCAGTTTTCTGCCGCAAAGTGTCACTGTCCTCTCACGTACAATAATGGTATTCCCAAACAGTCACCCATAAAATACCAACCAGGATCAGTGTCCTTTACCTTCAGCATGCTCTGGTATAGCCAAAAGTTTCTCTTGTGTCACCAATTCTGATGTTGCCAAAAGTTTCTCTTGTGTCACCAAATCTGATGTTGCCAAAAGTTTTTCTTGTGTAACCAATTCTGATGTTGCCAAAAGTTTCTCTTGTGTAACCAATTCTGATGTTGCCAAAAGTTTCTCTTGTGTAACCAGTTCTGAAGTTGCAAAAAGTTTCTATTGTGTCACCAATTCTGATGTTGCCAAAAGTTTCTCTTGTGTCACCAATTCTGATGTTGCCAAAAGTTTCTCTTGTGTCACCAATTCTGATGTTGCCAAAAGTTTCTATTGTGTCACCAATTCTCATGTTGCCAAAAGTTTCTCTTGTGTCACCAATTCTGATGTTGCCAAAAGTTTCTCTTGTGTCACCAATTCTCATATTGCCAAAAGTTTTTCTTGTGTCACCAATTCTCATGTTGCCAAAAGTTTCTCTTGTGTCACCAATTCTGATGTTGCCAAAAGTTTCTTTTGTGTCACCAATTCTTATGTTGCCAAAAGTTTTTCTTGTGTAACCAGTTCTGATGTTGCCAAAAGTTTTTCTTGTGTAACCAATTCTGATGTTGCTAAAAGTTTCTCTTGTGTCACCAATTCTTATGTTGCCAAAAGTTTTTCTTGTGTCACCAATTCTGATGTTGCCAAAAGTTTTTCTTGTGTCACCCATTCTGATGTTGCCAAAAGTTTTTCTTGTGTCACCAATTCTGATGTTGCCAAAAGTGTTTCTTGTGTCGCCAATTCTGATGTTGCCAAAAGTTTCTCTTGTGTCACCAATTCTGATGTTGCCAAAAGTTTTTCTTGTGTCACCAATTCTGATGTTGCCAAAAGTTTCTCTTGTGTCACCAATTCTTATGTTGCCAAAAGTTTCTCTTGTGTCACCAATTCTGATGTTGCCAAAAGTTTTTCTTGTGTCACCAATTCTGATGTTGCCAAAAGTTTTTCTTGTGTCACCAATTCTGATGTTGCCAAAAGTTTCTCTTGTGTAACCAGTTCTGATGTTGCCAAAAGTTTTTCTTGTGTAACCAATTCTGATGTTGCCAAAAGTTTCTCTTGTGTAACCAATTCTGATGTTGCCAAAAGTTTCTCTTGTGTAACCAATTCTGATGTTGCCAAAAGTTTCTCTTGTGTCACCAATTCTGATGTTGCCAAAAGTTTCTCTTGTGTCACCAATTCTGATGTTTCCAAAAGTTTCTCTTGTGTCACCAATTCTGATGTTGCCAAAAGTTTCTCTTGTATCACCAATTCTGATGTTGCCAAAAGTTTCTCTTGTGTAACCAGTTCTGAAGTTGCAAAAAGTTTCTATTGTGTCACCAATTCTGATGTTGCCAAAAGTTTCTCTTGTGTCACCAATTCTGATGTTGCCAAAAGTTTCTCTTGTGTCACCAATTCTTATGTTGCCAAAATTTTCTCTTGTGTAACCAGTTCTGAAGTTGCAAAAAGTTTGTATTGTCTCACCAATTCTGATGTTGCCAAAAGTTTCTCTTGTGTCACCAATTCTGATGTTGCCAAAAGTTTTTCTTGTGTCACCAATTCTGATGTTGCCAAAAGTTTCTCTTGTGTCACCAATTCTGATGTTGCCAAAAGTTTTTCTTGTGTCACCAATTCTGATGTTGCCAAAGGTTTCTCTTGTGTCACCAATTCTTATGTTGCTAAAAGTTTCTCTTGTGTCACCAATTCTTATGTTGCCAAAAGTTTTTCTTGTGTCACCAATTCTGATGTTGCCAAAAGTTTCTTTTGTGTCACCCATTCTGATGTTGCCAAAAGTTTTTCTTGTGTCACCAATTCTGATGTTGCCAAAAGTTTTTCTTGTGTCACCAATTCTGATATTGCCAAAAGTTTTTCTTGTGTCACCAATTCTGATGTTGCCAAAAGTTTCTCTTGTGTCACCAATTCTGATGTTGCCAAAAGTTTCTCTTGTGTCACCAATTCTGATGTTGCCAAAAGTTTCTCTTGTGTCACCAATTCTGATGTTGCCAAAAGTTTTTCTTGCGTCACCAATTCTGATGTTGCCAAAAGTTTCTCTTGTGTCACCAATTCTTATGTTGCTAAAAGTTTCTCTTGTGTCACCAATTCTTATGTTGCCAAAAGTTTTTCTTGTGTCACCAATTCTGATGTTGCCAAAAGTTTTTCTTGTGTCACCCATTCTGATGTTGCCAAAAGTTTCTCTTGTGTCACCAATTCTGATGTTGCCAAAAGTTTTTCTTGTGTCACCAATTCTGATATTGCCAAAAGTTTTTCTTGTGTCACCAATTCTGATGTTGCCAAAAGTTTCTCTTGTGTCACCAATTCTGATGTTGCCAAAAGTTTCTCTTGTGTCACCAATTCTTATGTTGCCAAAAGTTTCTCTTGTGTAACCAGTTCTGATGTTGCCAAAAGTTTCTCTTGTGTCACCAATTCTGATGTTGCCAAAAGTTTCTCTTGTGTCACCAATTCTGATGTTGCCAAAAGTTTTTCTTGTGTCACCAATTCTGATGTTGCCAAAAGTTTTTCTTGTGTCACCAATTCTGATGTTGCCAAAAGTTTCTCTTGTGTCACCAATTCTGATGTTGCCAAAAGTTTCTCTTGTGTCACCAATTCTGATGTTGGTAGCTGTTCTCGGCCAATTTACTAAACCATATTTTTCAAACATACGGTTGCTAATATCTTAGAAATTATTTGCTTTTTAGCTTTACAAATAAGTTACTGCTTATCAAGGCTTGAAGGCCACTTGAGAACAAGGGTTAATGAGTGTCAGGAGGTCGGTGAGACCACATTGTAATGATAGATAATGGTGGAAATTTGTCAGAATTTAATTATTTAAGAGAATAGTTTAACAAGAACTTGTTTACATTGGACTTGAAAACGATCCGTTACAAAAACATATCTATCAGTCTTTCATGTTCTGATGAACTAACTATCCTTATAAATTGTATAGATGATGAGGGATGAGACCCTTTACCCTCCGGTGTTATTGAGGCGTTGCATTATTTTCATACAGTGTGTCTTGGGCAAAAGTAGCCTGGAGGCTACTCCGAGCATTTTTAATTTTTATTTTTTTTACAAAGGAGTCACTAATTATCAAGCTTCAAAGGCCACTCGAGGATAAGGGTTAATGAATGTAAGGTAGTAGTTTATTAATCGTTAATGGTGTAGATTGGGTAGAATTTGGGTTATTTAAGGGGACGGCTCAACAAGAACTTGTTTACATTTGATTTGACGGCTACTATGTTGTATTCCATTGGGAAGAAGACCAGTGAAACAGTGTTCCATAGTTCTGGAAAAGAAGCTTTGTTCATGGAATCTGTGTTTAAATTTAAGCACAGATAGAGAGTGGGGGAAATTGTATATAGTGGTTGTAGCTAGTAGAATGTTTTTGTTTTGTGAAAGTTTGGTAAGGGGGAACCATAGATTGGAGTTCAGTTGAGCACTTGATATGAAAATAACGATAGAGCAGAGACAGGCTTGCAACGTTTCTTCTGTGGGGGGAAAATGTTGCAGGGAAGAGAAAAGACCCCGGTTTTAAACTCTGTCAAGTTTGGATATGGTGCGTCAAGCAGTTCCTGCCCAGATGTGGCAACGGTACTCCATTTTGGATTTACCTGGCTCTTATACAGATAGAGGATTGCATCGGCAGTGAGATACTTACTGGAGCGGTAGAGTGATCCAACCATTGTTCCATCGATCTTGACAATAGATTTGATGTATGTGTTCCATTTCAGATCAGGAGTGAAAGCCAGTCCCTGAAGTTTGTCAAGACGTGGTGCTTCTCCAGGACGATACTGCAAAAACTGAATTATGAATATAGAGATTAAACAAACAAATTAAAATGGAACGTTGACCAATTTCGAAATTAAAACGGTTTGAATTCAAAGAAATAATTTAAATACAAAGTTACTAACGCAGAAATATATCTTTTCCAAATCAAACTTATAGAAAAATCTGTTGGATAATTTTAGCTAAAAATGTATTTCTAAATAATAACTTTATTATTTCAGCATGGCCCGTATTCTGCATAAATACAAAAAAAAAAACTGATTAATTAATGAATTTGGGGTTCTTGTTTAGAATTCGACTTAAAAAAGGATTTCTTCTTTGTTATAATGGCGAAATTTGAAAACTGAAATACTGAATTTCAACTTAAACCAATAGTATCAACTTAATTGTCATAAATTATCCAAAAATTACGAAAAACGATAAGATGAAAAATTAATTATTAATGAAAAGTTTTCGAAGGTAAAGTTGAATTTTGCTAAATGAGCCAAAGATTTTCAGTTTGCAGAAAATATTTACCTCCCTTTGTAATGATTCAAACTCTCCATATTTTTTATTTATTTATTTATTTTTTGCAAAATTCAATTTTCGCTAATTGTTTTCAAAAACTATTTTCATTAATTAAGTTATTACTTTTTCGTTTTTTCTAATTCTTGGATATGTTCATTACTGTGACATGACGATTAAGTAGATACCATTATCAGAACCCCTAATAAAGGAGAAATATGATCTAGTAAGTTACCCCTGTTCGTCCGTTCATTTGTTCGTCCGTTCACACTTTTCTCAATAACCACACTTTGGATTGTTTAAAAATTTTGCACAAAAATTAGTCATGGTGAAAGTAAATTTTTCACTCATTAAAGAAGACCCCGCATGCTCGGCTTTTTTAAAAATTTGAAATCAACATTTTGATTTCTCGCTATTATAACAAAGAATAATAAAAAAAAAATAGACAAAAATACAGAAAATACACACAAATCTTTATGATATATGTACTAGTCAGAAAAAAAGATGTCATAATCCAAAAATTATGTGAATTGATCAAGTTTCTTTTCTTTTTTCTTTTTTTTTTAATAAATCACAGTACAAAATCGACTTTCAAAATGTAGGGTGAGGGAGATGATCTCTCCTCTTCTCCACATCCATTTTCCTGCAGAAGAGACGTTGCTAGTCTCTCTTCACTCTGTCATTATTTTATGGGACATGTTCGACTGAGCTTCAATGTTTGGTTCCTTTTTGTAAAACATTCAGTGCAAGAACTTGTCTTTCTACCAAAATGGAAAAGGACTTTCCTGTCCTCCCTTCATGTTCTTGTACTGCTGTACTTTGATTTCTCAATTCCGTTTACTGTACTCTTTCAGACGAAAGCATTATCTTTTCATGATCAATTCAGGGAGAGGGGCATAGTGTAGTATCTGTTCTAATGTCATATCACCCTCCTAGGCATTATCTCCTTGTGTTGATGGAGGTAGTGTAGTAGAGAATGCATAAAACTTAGAAACCTCACGATAGTTAGACAATATAGAACTCCAAAAATGTGACAATGATATATGTTTATTCACACAGTTTTGAGGCAGCACGTTCAGGACGGCAGAATACAATGCAGAAAGACATTGTCGATACATCTCTGAGCAAACAATGGTTTGATTATGCAAAGGGTCTAATGTGAATGTATATTGTGGCAGGTTGTGTTTTTCGGTACTTGTACAGTTTAATCAAGACCTTAAAAAACGAAAATATCGAAAAAAGATTATATTCTACGTATTCGTTATGGAACGAAGTTCTCCGAAAAAAAATTTCACTTAATTTCATCAAGTAGTTTTTATTTTACAGCAAAAAAAAAAACAATTTGTTATGATACCGAGCAAAATGTTTGAGTTTTAGGAAGAAAACCTAGTAATAAAGATGGGGAGGGAGTTATCTCCCCATGGCGTGTACAACAAATTTCATAATGGCTGGCTTCAATGCATTCTCATCAAAACGCATTTTTCTGCTGTAAAATAAAAACTACTCGATCAAATTAAATGAATTTTTTTTCCGGAGATCTTCAGTCCAAGACAGATACGTACAATATAACCTTTTTTTGATATTTGCATTTTTTTAATGTCTTGACTAAACTGTACAAGTACCGGTTTTTCAACTGCACCACAGGACAATGTTTAAACATTGTCGTGGCGCAAGAACCATGAAATAATCTGTAGGCAACAGAAGCAACTGTTACATTCTAGCGAGCAGATAGCAGATCTAATCAAAGCAGATCATATACTCCAGAGGGAACAGGGTCGCAGCAGGGAATATGCAGTATATATATATATATCTGATAACATAATGTTGTAGACGCTTAAAAGAATCAGAGAACATCTTGCTAACTCCAACAAACACTAGGGACTCGTATTGCAAGTGGGGTCAAATCATTGCCTTGTAAAACCTAGTTAGCACAACCTGACCTTGCTTTGACGTCATCTCCCGGGCTCTGCCTAGACTTGTGACCGACTTTTTGTTTGCTGTCCTTGACCACATGAAGATTCGCCACATGACCCTTGATCACGTTTTCTGGCCAAATTTATTGTTTAGCCTCCTACTGGGGGGTCTGCTAATACAAATCATTCTGCCTGCATACTGGCCCATTCTCGTTCTCGACTTTACACGCCCATTTTCTTTGGCGCACACTTTTCTTCTGTCTACAGCACATGGTGACTTTTTCCTCTTTTTCTTGTGCCAACTTGCGCACTCGTCCTAATTTGCATGTGTGCGTTTTTCGACTACTGCTGCTGCTAATCTCTTCGCAAACCAGCCATCCTTCACTGCTGCTGCTAATTTCCCTCGCGCTCTTATGCACTATGTTACATAAAGTGAGAAACCCAGCTCCCCAAACGGTGTTAGAGGAGCACTTTAGGTGTGTGTGTAAAAGTATTTATTTCGCTCCCACAGTGAGAAATGTGACACAAGGGTTGGAAAGTGACAGTGAAAAGTTGGCGATCCCAAAGAGGAGCAATCTGACCCTGCAGATGAGACGGGCAGCTCCATCTGCATGCCCCGCCAGAGACGCCTCAGGCGATTAGTAATAAACTAACCCCTTCTCAAAGAGAGAAGGTAGAGCCTGGGAGGGTGAACCTCCTAGAACTGCACAGTACCAGCACCATATCGCAATCAAGAGGGAAAAGGTCATTACAAGAATGATCTAGTCTCTGTTGATTTTGCCCCCCCCCCCCACCTTCCGGGAAAATTTCCAGCAATGCGACACAATGTTGAATTTAAAAGGGGGAGGGGAAATTTGGGCGGAATATAACAATACCCATATCGGTATTCCGTGGTAAGGACGCTAAATAAATAATAAACGACATTTTGAACGTATTCCTCCTCCTCCCTCTCCCGAAAAAGAGGGTACGATGGCCTCCTTCTGATAAAGAACAACACATTTCGTTGCTTGTCGGAGAGCAACAGCAATTATTGCAACTACTATTGCGGTTTGGTTCCATTCTTCGGGGAAAATGGTTCTCCCTTATTTCGTCTTATTTTCTTTCGGTCGTTCGGATTCAATTTCTTTAGCTGTTTTAGCAAAATTATGACTAACGTAATTTTGTTTTAAAGCGAGTTATTTTCGGGAGAGAGTAGGTCGGTCACTCGGTTGGAATAAAATCTAAAAATAAAACAAAAAAGATGCATTTAAAAAAAAAGAATAGAGGAATAAAAATGTGTCAAGCTAATACTAGGTTCCATTAAAAATGTTCAGTGTTGTTTTCTTTTTGTGTGTGTGTGTGTGTGTGTGTGTGTGTTTTCGATTCAGGAGGGATATATTTTAAATCCCGATCAGCAGTCAGCACCCAACCCAACTGGAAGTAAAGAAATAAAACGAAAAGGCGGGTATTCGTTATCATTAGCAACATAAATTATTTTAAAAGAAATGCAGCTGAGAAATTAGTAAAAAAAAAACAAAAAAAAACATTTATTTTGCTTCCTCTACTCATTTGTGATCTATTTGTGCTGAAAATCTATATATTAATACAATAGCGTGTGTTATTTTCTGTGTCACGCTTACATCTGGGTCGTTTAATTGTTATGTACTTCCATTTCTTGTCATAAATAATTTTACCAAGAATTCTCCATAAGTTTCGGTTTCGATTATAACTGGTGGTACTTACTCCAATAATCTCTTTTTTTTTTTATCAAGAATTCTTTATAAGTTTCGGTTTCGATTTCGATTATGGCTGAAGGAACTCAAGATATATATATATATATATATATATATATATATATATATATATATATATATATATATATATATATGTGTGTGTGTGTGTGTGTGTGTGTTTTTTTTTTGTTTTTTTTTTCATCAGTTTTTATTTCGGTTTCGATTCAAGCTAATACACCCAAGTCATATAGATATATATATTTTTTTTATTTTTGAAATCGCAACTTTATAATATATAAAAATCGATAGAACATTAACTCTATAATAATATATACGAAATCTGCAAGAATTAAAATATCATACTTAAGCGTACTTTACGACCAGGCTTTGGCGAGCGTTCATACTAGCTTAGATAAATACTTTTGCAGTTTTAACAAAAAGGCTACAATAATATTAGAGCGTCTCCATTTACACTGAACATCTACAGAATGCCAACATCAATATATTACATATGAATGAGTCCCTGAGGAATTTCCACAGGCCCCACTAGTTAATATTTAATAGAATTTTTAAGCCTTTAAAATACGCGTAAATATCGGTTTTGAGCAAGATAGTCATTTAGTCATTTTTGTTTAGTCTGTAATGCAAACGTAAACAAAGATGGCTACTTTACGCGAACTTTGGTGCTTGTTAGGATAGACTCGACAGATCGATGTTTTTAATATGATGCTTTTAGTAAAAACAATATTACGTGATTGCCATGTCGAAAATAGTAATATATCCAAAAATTGTGAAAAACCAGCGAGTAGAACAACTGTAATTGTGTTTTTAGTAAAAAAAAAAAAGTGTCGGAAATTTAACCCCTTGAAGATAAATTCGACTCGAAAATAACTAGCCTAAAAAAAGAAAAAATAAGAGCATGAAATAAAAAAGGGGGGGGGTAAAGAATAAAATATAAAGGTCTTGTTTCAAAACGAAGAAGAGATTTTATTTACAATAAAGTTAGTTGGAAATTTTTCCCTTTGCGGCCATTAAATTCAAAGAACGCCAAGGTAACAACATATAATGAAAAAAAAACAAAAAAAACACTGGTTCTTATATTGAAAATGTCGCATCAATGAACGAACACAATATTAAGATTCAAAATAGTAGTTCCTAATCACACTCTCATCTCATATGCAATAAATTTTAGGAACGTACTCACAAATTGAAAACAGTCAGGCATGCGCCTTTTTCTTTTTTTCTCAATTCAAAGTCCTTTAAAATTTACACTCCTTCCATTTACGTGCATACCGTAGCCACGCAAATAAGTCCTTGGAAGTTCGCTTTCGGCGCGTCCGGGTATCCTTGCCGGGTATTCTTCTTTGAAGGAGGCTCGTCAAAATTCCATATTCAGCGCCGGGCAATAAAACCACGTCCAATATCCACGTCGCCGGAATTTCAAAAGAGGCCGAATTTCGCGCTGGGCTCGTGACGTCATCAAGGAGATAGCATTGCTCTTTTCTTCAAATTAAAGGGAGTTTCGTACGAACTCAAAATATACGAAACTAAGAATCATAAGATGCGAAATACAGAAAATCAAATATAAGAACCAGAATAAAAATATAAATGTAAACAGCGGGATGCACTATTGGTACAAAAAAATTCCAACAAAAGTCTATCGCTAGACAACAAATATTACACGTCATGAACAAGTACGTGCAAAATGAATAACCGATTTAAAATATTCATTCTGAGTTATGTCTCCTTTTCAGTCTACATTATAACGTCTAAGAAAAATGCAATTTTATCTAAATTTCCGTAAAAATGACTTGTAACAATGAATAACTTTCTACTCGATAAGTTTCCGTAATTTTTAGACGTGTGACTATTTTAGACACGACAATTTAGTACGTAATATTATTTTTGCTTAAAACGACACATTAAAAGAATAAATCGATCTGTCGACTTAACAACCACACCAACTTTAAAGACTTTTTTGCATTTTACTTATTATGTAGTGTTTTTATTAGCCCTAAAAGAGCCCCTGGCGCACACCCAAGAGTTATTGCCAAGTATAGACAAACAAAATTATATAGAAATCAGCTAGTTACAACTTTCAGAAAGTTTTATAAAAATACATCAATTTTTTTTAATAAGCACAAAAGTGTCAATTTTAGCCATTTTAACCCGAAAGGCACCCCTAGGTGAGGAGGGGGCAACCAGAGTTTTCCCAGAAAATTCGTTCTGTTACTTTTTTACTGATATCATGTTTAATGTTTGTGCCAAAATTTCAAAAAATTCCGAGGCGTAGTTATTGAGAAAAGTGCGGGCAGACGATAAACAGACTAGGGTGAATTTACAGGTCCACCCTCCTTTTGTCGGGGGGGGACCAAAAATCATTCAAACTTCAGGCGAATCCTAAAAATACCAAAACGAATAAATAAATAACGAATGGAAACAATAAAACCCTTTTTCATATATAAAAGGACAACAAACACCCACATTATTACTGCTGCAACAACAAAAGTTCTCTAAAAATAATAACATTTAAGCAGAGTTTGCTGATGCAAGATTTAAATAACCAGAGCAGAAAATACTTGTTTGAGAAAGCGACCGCGTTCCTTTTCAGTTTTTCTCTTTGCAGGAGGCCTGAGATATAGTTTCATATGGCGACCGGACGTTTTGCACAACGGACGTTTTGCACAACGGACGTTTTGCCCAAATTAAACTGGTAAAATTTTCCATTTTCCTGACTGCTGCTTTAACTGTACTAATCTGCTAAAGTTTAAATGTAATGTGAACAGACATCTCGCTGCTCAACTCCCCACAGTCTCCTGTTAGACACAAGCCCAAATAGAAATCCCCTATGTCCCAAGCGGCAATATACCTTGTCTGAGGTGAAAAGGGGTAAAACTATGTATATTATTTAAAATTTATTATAAAAATTAAGCTGTATCCGGCCACGCGTTGCTGTGGTTCAGTTTGTTTAAATCGAAATACAATGAAAAAAGAATGTACTGTTAATTTATTGAATATCTATCTATATAATTATAAAATTCGAATGACCTTGAAACAGGTGTTGTAATCCAACATCCGGTTTACGACTTCTGATTGCGTATACATACATAAACATAAACCCATAACAGCGTAAACAAATAAACACAAATCGCTGGACTGGTTTCATTCGAACAAACGGACGCCCTTAGAAAAGCAAATATCTTAAATTTATTGAATAAAAAACTTCAAGATATAGGAAGCAAACGCAAAACGTGATTACAAATAATATGTATAATCATCGACCTGTTTCATGTATACAATATACATTATACTTAATAGTCAATGCGACAATAAAACTTATTGTTTTACTGTGTACGTTTTCAGCGTCCCATTTTTTTTCACGTTTAAATTATCCAAATAAACAATTGTTAATACTTTCTGCTTTTTTTTTTTACATCGTTTATTGCCATATTATGTTTAAGTTATTTCAACGCAATTTTCTTACAAATAAATTTACTTTAACCCGTTAACAACCATAAAAGCATTTTATAATGGCCATTTACCCACTGCCTTCCTTTGTTTTTAATTTATTCTCCACTTTTTAATACGCCTTTCTTTAAAACATTCATACATTTTCTTCTACACTACCAACATGAATAAATAACCCCGAAAATATGTTTTTTTTTAAATTCCATTACAAATAAATAATCAAGATGACAATAAAGCGTATTGTTTTACTGTGTACATTTTCAGCGTCCCAATTGTTTTTTGTTTTTTTTTGCGTTTAAATTAAAAGATATATCAAAATTTGAATTTAATTTTAAGTATTATGGTATCTGTTCAGTGCACATTTACCTATAAGTATGGTAAACCACTTATAATTCAATGGCTGTAAGATTTTTTCCAAAAATAAACAATTATAAACAGAACGACTCATAAAATCTATCTATATTCTTTTTTCATTTTAATATACTTTCATAGAAATGTTTCTATTATGTCACATAAAAGTATTTTCTTTACGTGACAAGTGTCATGCTCATACATTAATTCCGTAGCTAATATAACATACTGACCGAACGGGTCACGGGTAGTCTAGTATATATATTTATCTCATGAAAGTTGCATTCTGTAATGTTTATGTAAATTTATTATTTGTTTTTGCAATTGTTTTAACAACGAAAGTTTTTTTTTTTTTTTTGAACAAGCACACAAACACACGCATGCACGGACTATAATAAGAACTATTAGCTACACATGCTTTTTTTTGTCTATGTTCTCAATATTTGTGGATACACAATATTTTGAAACTTGTTAATGTTTATAGCAAAAGCCTAGAGAATTGTAAAGTTCAACATCCCCCCTACATACACAAGACAGTAATGACCTAAGCATGAAATAAAGTTGACGTTGTGCGATGTAATAATTCTCTTAGTGACACCATATTGTAATTTTAGTAACCCTTTTGTTCATGAAGTGTAGAATTGGATTCTAGAATATGAGAATTATCAGAGCTCAGCCAATCAGAATGGACAGAGTTTGGCGAGGCAGCAGTTATTATTTATGAATTGGAAACCGAGATGATTATGTTAGGTCTATGCATTTAATAGCCAGTTACAGGGGGTGAAAGCACAGAATCTGTGGAAAGTGTAGAATTTGTTCTGGTGACAACTGGGAGTAGTGGTAGGACTACATATTTAGAGAGAAAAATAGGGACTTCTTCCTCTAAAGATGTTGCGATTGTGATGGTGTTGCTTGTAATATGTAATGTAGCATTTTAGTATCACGGATAAATGTGTATAAAATGGTGTTCGAAAGCTACATACGATATTGGCTATTAGACTAGATGTATTGAATTTGTATTTGGCATCTGTTGTTGCAAACCTATGATACTTTGGTCCAGAGGGGAATTTCTGCAGTCATTTATATATATAAAAGGCAAAAATGGCACGTGCATTTTTGTATGTTCAAGAAAGGCTTTTTTCGGGGGAGTTTCTCGAGAAGGTTACTATTTTCGAGAACTTTTCATATACTCACTAGATCATAATATCTATGATTTGCAAACGATCGACTTTTATAAAATCCCCTCTATTCTGTCCTTTTGCATATTTGTTGGTCTTTTTCGTATAAATAAAGCAAAATGTATTATTATAGAAGGAATTTTCTATTGGTTATTATATACTAGTGTGTGTGTATATATATATATATATATATATATATATATATATATATATATATATTGTATGTCAGGTCATGTCATATGCCACTGGTACCATGTAACCCAGTACTACCTGCCTCATGGTCGGGTCACTGGCAATTAAACTGGTACTCCCACCAGACTTGTTTGGTGAGGAGGGTGGCTAGTCTCCCTGAAGGATTATGAACCCTTTTTCGGGGTCAACGGCCACCTAGCACTGTGTGTGTTTGTGTGTATGTATGTGTTGGGGTGAAGAGGACTCCTGTAAGCCATGATGAAGGCAACTTTTCTAGGAGAAGCAAATCTCTGATTTAAAAAACCATAAAGCGGGAGACTAGTACCCGCATAAAGCTGGTCTGCAGTTTAACTTGTTGCTGACTATCTTGCTCTTGCTTGTTGCTGGATCTCAACATTTTTAACCGAGAGAGCGATTTAGCTGTCGTACAAAGCTAAGACTCTGTAACATCATCTGTGTATAGATACTCCGTCAGGCATTTGTCTATAAAAGTGGCCGTGTGGCAATGGAAAAGTTGTGATGTGTGGAGGCTTGAAATGCTGGAAGCATGTAATAATTGATCTCAATTACCATCTTCAGTGTCATGCCTGTTTGAGCGTGTGAATTCACTGGTAGGACTAAAAAAAAAAGTCATTTTTGGGCTCATGGACTTAAAGTGTCTGTGGGAGTGGCACTCGTCTGATAAGACGTTGCAATCATTTTATATATATATATATATATATGGTAGTTAAAAGAAAGATAATAAAATCGATTCTTGAAGGGTATATATATATATATATATATATATATATATATATATATATATATATATATATACTAGCAAAAGTACCCGTCGTTGACTGGGTTCAAAACAGCCTACAGAAAATGGACTCTGATTTATGAAAGTATGATAGGTTATGAAAAGGAAGGGTTGTAAAGAGATAGATTCGAATTTGGGGGTATCAAAACCAAAGAAAAATATGATGAAAGTAAAAATAAAATAGATAAACCCCAGAATTTATTATACCATACCTGTTCACACTGAAACACTTATCACAGTATTCTGTGGATCTATATTAAAAAACCTTATTAAACTTTGTGAAATATTTCCATTCTATGGAGGTCAGGTGCGAATGAACACCCCATAATTTTCTTATACCATATTTCTTCAAACTGAAACATAATTATCGAAGTATACTTACGCAGATAGATATGAAAAGTCTTTATTAAAGTTTGTGCCTATTTCCATTCTATGGAGGCCAGGCGCAAACGCAGACCCCACAATTTTATTATACCATCCCTATTTAAGTTAAAACATACTTATCAAAGTATTCTTATGTACATCTATGTCAAAAACACTTGTAAACGTTTTTTTCCATACTTTGCAGACCCCACAATTTTAATGAATCATCATTATGCCAGATCAAACATACCCATTCCTGTGTCTCGATACATAATCTATCATTATATGTGATCAGTTTTCTATAATAGTCAACCATATAGGAGACTATTCGTGACCACACACACACACACACACACACACACACACACACACACACACACATACACACACACACAGCTTTATATAATAGATATATATATATGCATATAAAATGGACACAGACTTTTGAATCGTCACATTGTTAAATGTGCACCTGTAATTTGAAGAAAACAATTCCAATTACAAATTGATTCGCAAATTATATGATCATTAAATTTGTAAAGTTTTTCTTAAATGTTTTATTTCATTAAAACATGTCATTTACAGTTAATCACATTGCTTTTAATAATAACGTTACACAAACGATATTTTTTTTATAGAAAAACATAATTGTACGGAATAAAAATCAGCTGTTCAATTTTTCTTCACAGGCAGATGATTTCATGTATGGCCTTCCGTAGTTATAATATTACACGTAGCTTCCATGAATATTTTTCTAGATTCTTCATTTGATTCTTTATACAATATTTGTCTGTTTATCTTAAGATTTATTATCGGCCTAGATAATAAATTAAATTTATTCCCAAATTCCTCACTAATGACAGAAACTGCACTTGATAATCTGATTATTAGTATTAGATATTGTAAAAAGAAAACCAAAAAAAAACCTTGACACGTCCAAAGCATGTTGACCTTATCTTATCCCTGCTATATTGATAAAAAAATGCTTTGCTGAGCTGGCCCTTATTCTCTTCAAACTCTAGAACAAATGCCTTGCTGAATCTTGTTCTGCTGATAGCTGAAAAATTGCCCCTATGGTACGAGTTTTCAAAAACTCTGAAAAAACTAACCCAAAACATTATTGCTGTATAAGTTTCCTCCTGCTCTTTGCTAAAACCTTTAAATCATTAATCAATCTATTTATAATCTGGCACCTCTAAAATGCAAAGTTTTTCTCTGACAAACATCATGGATTTAGGCAATCATGTTCTACGAACAGTCGTCTCTGAATGCATGTACCATATATTGAATAAGATAGGCAATGCTCGGACAGTAATAATTGATAATATCCTTGGCTTAACATTTATAGACAATATGAATTAGAACAAACAAATACATTGAGGACATTGCAAAGCTTGCTGTAAAGAAGGTGGGTTCTCTCTACCGTGCTAGAAGATTATTCACACCTGAAAGTATCATATACCTCAACAAAGCCATCATTCGCCAAGCACAGAGTATTGTTGCCACATCTGGGTTGGTGCATCTACCACTAGTCTTTCCCTCTTGGACAGGGTCCAAAGAAGAGTTTCCAATCTAATAGGTCCCACACTGTCCAGCCCTGTCGGTGGGGCATTAGAATACGCCGACTGTCCCCCTGCAGAGGATAAAAGTCCCTCAATGGGGGTCATGGATATGACCTTAAACTATATCCAGTGGTGAGGCCCCAGCTTGTGGGCTTTGGGGAGTGTGGAGCCACCCTTTAATTACCATTGCTCCCAGGTCCACTCTGACCCAGAGTGGTAGTACCTGTTAGGGTCCCAACTATGGGCTAAATAGAAACTGACGTGAAAACAACAAATATATTCTATTAAAAAAAAATTTCTTCAAAATCTTTGGATTCGGCATTAAATAACCCGAAAAGGGTTGATATGCTGTAAAACAACCAACCAACCAACCAACCAACCCACACTGTCAATTAAATGACAACCCCTGTCTCATCACTGCAATGCTGCATTCCTGTGCCTGTTTTGCAAGTATTTTAATGAATGTACTCTGATAAACTTATCGCACTCGTGTCTCCTCGACGTGTCATTTTTTGACGTTCAACTTCAAAAGAGCATAACTCCTTTCATAGTAAACTTTATTAATCGAAATAAGAACCATTAGAATCGACACATTTTCGGCCAATGAGAAACAAGTTTATTCATCCCATTAGCCTAGAAATCCAGAGTTCCAGAAGCGATGAAGTCATTGAAGGTCGATTCGGCATCATCTCAGCTTTTGAAGCATTTTTCACGCAGGAAGTTGTCGAGATGCTTGAAAAAGTGATAATTGATGGGCGAGAGGTCCAGTGAATATGGTGGATGAGGCAGAGTCTCATAGTCCAATTCGTTCAGCTTCTGCAGGGTCAGTTGAGCAACATGTGGGCGAGCGTTTTCATAGAGGAGAATTGGTCCTTTCATATTGACCAATCTCGGGCACGTACGTTGGAGCTTCTGGTGCATTTAGTCAATTTTTCGGCAGTACTTCTCTGCCATAATCGTTTTGTCCGGATTCAAGAAATTGTGATGAATGAGACCGGCCGCAGACCACCAAACAGTCACCATAACCTTTTTTTGGTGCAATTTTGGCTTTGGGAAATGTTGTGAAGCTTCTCCCGCACCCAACTACTATGCTGAACGTCACTGATTGTCATAGAGGATCCACTTCTCATCACATGTCATAGTTTGCTCAAAGAATTTGGGCTGTTTTGTTGTGCAGAAGGAGCATAGAAGACACCTCAAAACGATGATTTTTTTTTATTAACATTCATGTGGCACTCATCTATCCAAGTTTTGACTTCCCTATTTGCTTTAAATGGTAAATGACTGTTGAGTGATCGACCTTGCGTTCAACAGTAACTTCTCATGTGGTTTTGCAAGGATCAGCTTCAATTGAGGTTTTCAAATGTTCTTCATCTTCAAGACTCTTGTCACTATTGCGAAATTTCTTGAAATACCGATGTGCCACATGTTCGTTAGTGGTTCCTGGGCCAAACGTATCATTGATATCACGAGCTGTCTTGGCAGCTTTTTGGTCTAGTTTGAACTGGAACAAGAAAATCGTGCAGATTTGCATTTTGTCCATGCTATTGAAAAGCCTGCAAAAAAAAAAAAAAAAAATGAATGAAGAGATTGAGAACGATAACGAATAACACGATTCGATAGAGCGAAAAACGCGCTTCAAAATGATATATAACATGCCACTAGATATCAATGAATTAATTCAGAAATGATATATAAAAGTAACATATGAGCAAACGATAGTTTTTACACAAACCTAATACTATTTTCGACATAATTAAGTAAGTACTATTGTTTTGGCTTAAAACCATACACACATTAATACATGATGATTGCAACGTCTTGTCAGACGAGTGCCACTCCCTAAGACATTTAAAATCCATGAGCCCAAATGTCTGTGTGAGTATCTATACAAATATGATGTTACAGAGTCTTAGCTTTGTACGACAACTAAGTCTCTCTCTCGGTTCAAAATGTTGAGATCCAGCAACAAGCAAGAGCAAGATAGCCAGCAACAAATTAAACTGCAGACCAGCTTAATGCGGGTACTGCTCTTCCGCTTTATGGTTTTTTAAATCAGAAATTTGCTTCTCCTAGAAAGGTTGCCTTCACCACGGTTTACGGGAGCCCTCTCTACCCCATACACATATACACACACACACAAATATACACGGTGCTAGTTGGCCGTTGACCCAGAAAAAGAGTTCATTCGCCCTTTGGAAGGTCTTGTTTTTAATCCTTCAGGGAGACTAGCCTCCCTCCTCACCAAACAAGTCTGGTGAGGGAACCAGTTTAGTCGCCGGTGACCCGACCATGAGGCAGGTAGTACTGGGTTACATGATACCAGTAGCATATGACATGACCTGACATAAAATTAATAAATACATACATACATACATACATACATACATATATATATATATATATATATATATATATATATATATATATATATATGCATATATATAAGAGCAAATAGTTAATAAAACATGTTAAAAAAACACTTTGAAAAAGATTTAAAAACATTTAATTTGAAAAGGAAACACTAAATAAGTGGATAGTCCTTAATCCGCGGAGTTTCGAAGAAATACTTTCCTTCTCATCAGAGGGTAGGAATTAGCAAAATGCGGGATCGGATTTTGCTTGCAAAAGTATTTGATGAAGCTGGTGAAAGGTAAAGTATCCAATGACAGTTGGATTTACATTTTTGGATTTTACCGTCATTGGATACTTTACCTTTCACCAGACTATCCATTCACGTGAAATCACCTTTTTCTTCACCATATTCCCTGTGCTTCACTTTTTGTTATCAAGTAAGATCTTTGACTTACTTGCAGTTTCATCAAATACTTTTTTCAAATTAAATATGGTTTTAACTCTTTTTCAAAGTGTTTTTTTAACATATTTTATTAACTATTTGCTCTTATTATAAGCTCTATCTCCTATTTCGTTTTATCGAGCTTTTACATCTGGTTGAGATTACTTAAATAAAGATTAATTCTTTAATATTTATAATATACTTTAGTTTTACCATCTTGGATCATTTTGGTAAATTTAATTGTAATTTTTATTTTATATATATATATATATTGAAAAAGTTTCTATGTTATGTTATGAACTTTTTTTTTAGCTTTAATCTTTACTTTTTTAGTTTAATCTTTTTTTCAGTATTTAAATGTATATTTTTAATTAATTAGTTATTTTGTACATTTAATTCAATTTTTTAAAACTTCTATCCAATATTGATCAAAAAGCCCACCCCGCTCAATTTCTTGTCTAAATGTCCGTGTCCAAAACGTCCGATATTCGTTTTGTCAACAAAATAATCACACACACACACACACACACACACACACACACACACACACACACACACACACACACACACACACACACACACAAAGACTCCTTCATGACTGCCGGCATGTTTACTAGACGTGCATGATTATGAATTATTTTTCTGTTATTATTTTATTGTAGTCCTCCATTATTCCCGAAAAATTTTTTTAATCTTAAATTCAATTCTCAATTTACATAAGATTACACACATTTTTTTTAAAGTTTAATTTTGTACTTTTAATTATTTTTATATGTATATTTTTAATTGATTATTTTATATTTTTAATTTATTTTAAATTATATCCAAACTGATAGGCCCCCTCCTCCAAGTTTCTTGTCCAAATGCATATTTCCAAAAAGTCGATTTTCAAGACGTCCGCTACTCACAACAAAAAAGGAATCCCCTACTCCCACCCAGCGTGTTTACTAGACGAGCAACAGTCCCTGCGCGTTTTTTGAAAAAAAAAAAAATTCTTCTGAACGTTGCTGCTGCTGCTAAGTCTTTACATTCATTTTTCTCTCTCCTACTACGAAAAGCGGCCGCGTTTCAGTTTCACTCCCACCACGCTTGTTTTCTCTCCTCCTACGCCTTGAACTACCGCTATTCCTACTGTTGCCTCCGCCTCTCCCCTCCCACCCTCTATTTACAACCAGTTGCTGTTGTTGTAGAATAAAGTCCCCGTTTCTTTCTCCATCGTGTATTTTTTTTTCATTCTGTAGTAAATTATCATAAATCTCTAGTTTCCATGGAGATGCTGAGCAGCTAGGCCTATTCGTCTCTCTTTTTTTTTTAATATATATATATTTATATATACATATACATACATATATATATATAATTATATATATGCCTTTTTCAAAGAATACTGGCCTCCTTATACCATCTCTTCATCTCGTGTATTGGATATATATATAATTGTAAACGATGTCAATAATTATAATGGATGACGGAGTACCGATCAGGTAGGTAACGCGCTTACTACTACAAGTAGAGCTACTACTATATATGTGGTGTGTGGTGCGCCCTTTTTTCTAACAGCATTATTCAAGACATTCGCTACAGAGGAAGTACTCTTTATTTGCCTTTTTGTTATAAATGTATGGGTTGTCTCAAACGAGCCTGTCCTCGTTTTTAGGGATGAAGAACAAATTTTGGATGCTCTCAGATAGAGCCCTCTCCCCCATCCCTATGGTTGTCGATATTGGTTCCGTTAAATTCCAGTAACGTGTTGCGACAGCAGGCGAAAAGGATTCACATAAAATTAATCCTCGATTCCTGAAACGAAAAAAAAAGAAGAAAAAAACATTGTTGCATTTTCCTCTTCATCATGCACTATCCCAAAAATCTATATTAATACACTTTTCAAAATAAAATAATAAAAGTTGTTTCCGACTTTTTGAAACGTATCAGTTCTTGAATTTTAAAGATCAAGACGCGAAGGCTACAACAAATTCCACCGAAAAACAAACAAAGACAAAACAATAAAAACAAAACAAAAAAATGTTTAATTACACTTATTTAAAAACATCTTAACTTGCAGAAATATCTTTATAATGTACGTACCTGTCAAGGAACAAAGATGAAATATTCCAAAATATGTCAATTGATCAAGTATAGAAAATCTTTTTTTTTTTTTTTTAAGAGGAAATTATAGCCATTACAAAAACAAAGCTTATTTGAAAATCTTGGTAGTTCAAATTGAGTTGTCCCACCCTTATTAAATATGGCGGATCAAAACATAACGTTTCGCTTCGTCATAAAATTTGATTTTCTTAGTTAAAAAAACAAAACAAAACCTACTAAACCAATTTACGTGATTTTTGGAATATAACATCTTCGTTCCGCGACGGGTACGTACATCAAAGTTTATTTTTTTAAAAAAGGATTTTTCGGTATTTTTGTTTTGAAAATCGGGTTTAATTTTAAACAAAGCACTGACGAGCGTTGTTATTTCAGTACGGTCCGTTCTGCATAAGTATGAAATTAATAATAAAAAAATATCAATGGCGGTACTAGTGCAGTGCACTTATTGATCCGTTCTGAAATAATAACCATATTATATAGAAAGCCATTCTTAACATGGGGAGGGTGTTTACTGTTTTGTACCTATTCTCTAGTTCAACCTTACAATTTAATAAAAACAGATATCATAAAACTTTAATGAAACTTGAAAAAAAAGCGCAGATCAATAAGTGCCCTAGCACCTACCTCACTTCATTACAAAAACAAATAAAATAAAACAAAATAAAAGACAATAATTCACACACACACACACACACACACTGTAACTATATCATTAAAAAAAAAAAAAGTTTACTTTCATTTTATGTTTTTCGTTTTCAGTGTCAGGAATCCTAGTTTAATTTTGTGTGGTCGCATTCCGGCTGTCGTATCGAGCCAATATGAGCAGCCAGCCATGGAGTTTGATCTATATAAGCACCTCCGATTTTGAACGCAGATTTTTTTTTTTTTTTATGGAATTCAATTTTTAAAACGAATTATTTAGCTTTAAATTATAGCTGTTTTTATCCTTCGCACTACAACGATTTTTGTCAACTTTCTACAAAACACTTCGACTTTTCTGTCCTCAGTTAATAAAGGAGAAATTCTACATTGAGAGAATTTTAGATTTTATCCTAATCCAAAGTGTGCCCCCTTTTGGAAAGAGCTGTGTGGTTTTTCAACATTAAAAACCAACCTTGTGTCTAACTCTGTCCTCGTGGGGAGGCAAGTAACTTAGGATCGGATATAGCACGAAGTTGTTTTAACATCATGGAGTCCAGAACCAGAGTGGCCCCTCCCCTCTCAAAAGGGGACAGCTTTGAATGGGTGGTAAACTTGTTCTGATTGACCCCGTCGGTATTACTTGGTGAAGGCTCGTCAGGTTACTTACTGGCAACCAACTAATCCCTCCGTTTCATAGAAGGCGGTAATTCCCAAGAGGACCCCCCTCCTCATCTGAATGATGGCTACAAAATCTCCGTGATTGTGTCTCATCGGTATTCCCTGGTGAAAACCGCATAGCAATTACTCCCTTCTTCTCGCAGGAGGAGGTATTATTTGAAAAGATGGCCCTTTTCACCTCCCTCCAAAAAGGAGGGCACTTTTGAATGAGTGCAAAATTTGCTTTGATCGGTATTTCTGGATGAGGCCGCATCAGGTCGTCAATAAAATAATTCATGCAAAGAAGGTGGTAATGCCTAGAAAAATGGCCTGCTTTGATTGAACAGAAATAATAAAAATATTTTTGCATCTAAAAATAAAAAAAAGAAATTAGGTAAAAATCACTTTTTTTTTTTTTTTTTTTTTTTTTTTATGTATAGCATTTTAGAAATGATGTGTGCTGCCTGCGAGCCCATTGATAAAATATCTCTACTTTGCTACCACTCTCGTGTGTCTGTATGTTTCTCGTCTCTACGCAACTTAATATATATATATTTTTTTTAATTATTGGTGCTTATTCAAATTTGCACTTATGGCGACAATTAAAAGTAAAGAAAATACAAAAATGTCTATACGTACTCATGACAAAACGATGTCATATTCCAAAAATTACGTAAACCGACCATGTATTTTTTTTTTTAACTAAGAAAATCAACATTTACGATTTTACTACTAAACTGCATTGAACATAAGGCTAATATTTGGCATCGACACTTCGATTTGAGTTGTCTCCCTCTTATTTAGTTCATCAGATTTCATCATAGCCGACGAAAACACTACTACTCGCTTAGTCGTAAAATTTGATTTTCTTTTAAATAAAAAAAACTACTTGATCAAATTTACGTGATTTTTAGAATATGACCCCTTCCGTTCTGTACGATCATAAAGACTTTTTGATAATTGTGCACTTTTGCTACCGTGCTGAAAATATAACGTTATTTGAAAGCCATTCTTAACATGAGGAGGGGAAGGTTTTTTTTGTAACTATTGTGTGCTTCCAGCTAACAATTTAATATATATATATATATATATATATATATATCGTGAAACCTATAAAAACTATAAAAAAAAATAAAAAATAGTGCGGTGGCAAAAGTACACAAAGCACTGACTTTTCTATATTTTCTTTACTTTTAATTGCCGCCATGTGTGCAATTCTGAATAAGCACCAAAAAGTAATGACGAAAAATATGCAAAAATTGAAAGTAATCTGAAATATGTTTTATAAAATAAACTGTTTCTGCAACCCTATTCATAAAAAAAAAAAAAAAAGAATCTTTGTACAAACACCGTGTACCTTTATGGGAAGTTGAATTACTCCCACATTAAATCCGACCGTATGCGGCGTATGCCTAACTTTGCCCTCATGGGGAAGCAAGTAAAGGAGGACTCCCGGCCAACACCGAGTAGGCAGAACCGGTTATACTGTCTCTCTCTTTTTTTAGTTTCGCATTTGTTTTTTTTTTTTGTTTGTTTGTTTTGTTTTTAACTAGACCAGATTTTCAACTGCGTCCTGATTTTCTTATAAAAATCTCTTTAAAATAAAATTGCACAAATCTGCGTGTGTGAAATTGACGAGTTTACTACGACTACTACTGTATAGAAGTTGCGTGGTGTTGTAGTTACAAATGCCAACTGTGAGTTCTACGTGTCGAGTTCGAATTCTGTTGGGGTTACTGCGTCACTGCAAAAAAAAAAAAAAAATAAATAATAAATAAATAAATAAAAGAAGAAAAAAAGGGGTATAATTCTACATACCCCCCCCCCCTTTGCAATTATGTGTAACTACTCTAGAAGAAAAACTCCGGAATGACAAACCTTTCTCTATTTATCCCGGAATTATTTCCAGTCGTCCTGTCATGCCGCCCCTTAAGGACTGTGATTGGGATTATGCAATCTTTGCTTTCCTATAGATTCCTCACACAGGGTGTATCCGTTGTCTTTTGAAACTAAAAGTAAGCCGTTTGTGTGTTACTGAATTGGTTATATTCAAAGTTTTTTTATTTGCTTTAAAATGGCTGGCATCGAGACAGCATTAACTCAATTATAAAAAATTAGTTCAATTAATAATTTGATGACCAAATGATATCGTTAATAATATAACCTAATTATTACAATCTTGTTAGGTTATTAAATTATTAAACTAAATTTTTATAAAACTAGTACTAAGAACGTTTTAATGGCAGCCCTCTTAAAGCTGTAATCTTCAATATAATCGCTGAATTTACTGACTATATTGTTATCCCATGATTAATAATTGTATTTATATTCTAAACTAGCAGTTCATCTCGGCTTTGCTCGTGCCCTATGTACTGTTCATAACGTTATGTGCATATGCATATATATATTAAAAAGTTTGACTCATGTCCAGGTAACCTATATCTAAAATTTTAAGTGTTTAGACCCAACATTGGTGGAGGAGTTTGGTAGAGTCTACAAAGGTCAACTCTTTCAACTTTGACCTCTTTAAAAAGCTTTCTCCATGTCTGAATACCCTTTATGCAAAATTTCAAATGTTTTGCGTCAAAATTGCCTGAATAGTTTGCTAAATACCGCAAGGGTAAAATTTTTTCAACTTTGAACCCTTGGCAGCAAAAGTTTCCGCCAAAAACCGATTAAAAAGCTCGTCTTCTGTCTGAATACATTTCATGTAAAATTTCAAATGTTTAGACCAAAAATTGGCTGAGTAATTTGGTAGAGACCGCAGGGGTCAAATTGTTTTAAAATTTGACCCCAATTTTGACCCCTTAATATTTGTTTTGGGCTCAAATCATATTAAAAAGTTTGATCCATGTCCAAGTAACCTACATCTAAAATTTCAAGTGTTTAGACCCAAAATTGGCGGAGGAGTTTGGTAGAGTTTTCAAAAGTTTAATCGTTGAACTTTGACCCCTTGACAGCCAAATTTCTGGCCCAAAACTGATTAAAAAATTTTTTTCCCAAATCTCAATACCCCTTATGTCAAATCTCGAGTCTGTAGCCTAAGAATTGACAGTAGTTTGGTAGGGAAATGTACACACAGACACACACGCATGCAGACAATTTCACTTTTCTAGATATATAGATAAGTTCCATTTCATACAATATCATAATAGTGAAGGGCCAAGAAGGATGGAAAGACCAAGAAGAGGAAGCACTAACCAGACCTTTAGTTGGTTATAAAATAGTCTGGATTGGATTTGTCGACTTTTTTGGACAATTCCATTAACCGACCGGCAGTAAACTCCTCGCACCCCTTGAAGAAGGGTGTAACGCCTGGGAGGATGTCCTCCTTGCTTGATTGGAATCAGAAGGCCAGTTTATATCTGTGTCACCACACACAGGCATCTGTATTGTCCTTTTCTTTCTGGGCGAGATGGATTGATTTTTAAGGCATCTCTATTACATGGGGTTATATGTTAGCAGGGATACTCAGCGTTGCACCAACAGTGTGTGAATGGAGGGGGGGGACAGACATAGTTTACTAAAAGGATAAAAAGTGTCACATCTTTCTCTTCCCCTATCTTCCCTTTCCTTCTAGAAAGACGATTTTTACTTAAAATGTATGTTATAAAAAATATTTGTAAAACTACGGGGGGGGGGGGGGTTTGTGAGGGGGGAAGGAATCTCTATTTCTCTCTCACTCTCTCTCTCTCTATTTCATTTTACTTTTTACTAGTGTTGAGACAATTAATCGGAATCGGGGAAATTTTGGGGTATCGGAATCAGAAAAATTGATGCCTATTTTCAGATGCCAAAACGATTCTTTTAATTTTCTTTTTTTATTTGATTTTGTTTAAAGTAAAATCTTCCATTGCTGGCAATAATGATAAAATAATAAATATTTATTGATTTTAAATTAGCAGTAAAGCTAAAATCGATAGATCACTCTTCACAAGTGTATTTTGATGCTTAGGAAAATATTTGCATATTTAACCTGTGTTTTTACGAAAATCGGAAGGGGGGCAATAACAATCTTATAGTTAAATAATTAGAGAAAAAGAATTGGAATTGGTAATTTAGCACAGAATCGGTAATTGTATCGGAATCGGAAAAAATGTTGGAATCGCCCCATCACTACTTTTTATTTTTCCCTCCTCCATTCCGGTTGCTCCCTCTTTGACAACTAAGTTAGCATAATAATACAAAGAAAGGAATTAGGCTGACTGATTGATTGACCTAGTTTTTATTTATTTTTCTAAGTAATTATCAGTAAGACTGCACATGATATCAAATGCTGGCAGGTCTCAGGGATCCATTCTGGTCCTAACGGACAGGTCAAGAATGAGTCTTGCATTTAATATGCTTCTTAAATGTTAAAATAATTCTATTTTTTTTTTTTATATGTAAAAAAAAAAAAATGTCCTTGTTCGCTGTTTTATACAAGCGTTCAATTTCAGCAAGCGGCCCCTACCATCAGTGACAAGTAAAACTCTGCCTGTAATGACGACAAGAAGACCCGGAGACTAGAACCACAGCAGATATAACCAGTATTATATCAACCCTTTAGTCTAAAGGAGATGTGCCTTGTTTAACACCCGAGGAGCTGGTCGTCAAGGACTTAACAACCGTTCCTAAGGCGTCCTCACGATACGGACAAAACAAGTAACTCTCACCGGCAAGCAATCATAGCATACTGCTCCTTTATCTTCATCAATTATCTCTCAATACCCATTCTAAGATTATTTGTTAATATTTATGTGGATTGCCCAACTATCTATGGCAACACTTTAAAGAGCATTAATGATCAGGTGCTGTTGCCACATCTAGGCAGGAGATGCTCGGCGCACCCTATCCTGCTTTGGTAGAGTTCAAAACTGACTTTGAAACCTAGTAAGTGTTACCTTTTCTCTTTCCCACAAGAGAGATATTGCGAGCCTGTCTCTGCTCTATCTCATGGCAAGTGCTCAACTGAACTGCAATCTATGGTCCCTCCCCCCTCGACAAACTTTCACAAAAAAAGAACACTCGACTACCTACAATCACTATATATGATTTCCCCCATTCTCTATCTGTGCCTAAATCTAAGCGCAGATTCCATAAACAGAGCTTCTTTTCTAGAACTGCCCACCTGTGGAACACTGTTATGCTGGCCTGCTTCCCGGTTGAATACAACATGGTAGCCCTCAAGTCCAATGTAAACAAGTTCTTGTAAAGGCGTCGCCATAAATAATCAAATTCTACCAAATTTACACCATTAGCGATTACTACACTATTACCTTACATTCATTAACTCTTATCCTTGAATGGCCTTCAGGCCTTGATAAGTGGTGACTCCCAACTGTAAAAGAAAACAGATCTTTGTGATTCTCTCTCTTCCGACCTGGAGAACGCAGTGCAATTAGGAACAAAGGTGATTGATTACTTTTTAATATATCTCAAACTAGATTTTTCCCCTTTTTGCTACCAACACGCGGATCTTCGCTTTTTCTCAATGGAAACGAATGGGTATCTTCTTGGGGAAACCCAACCCTGATTCGATAAGCTTTAGAGACTGACTTTCATTTCAGACCTCAAATGGAAGACTAACATCAAATCTGTTGCTAAGGTTGCTTAGATCATTCAACCGTTCCAGAAATCACCTAACTTCTGATGCAATCTTCTACTCATTAAAAAAAGTCAAAAACGTCCTAAGATACAGTACTGTTGACTGAAAGCAACTTTTTCTGTTTTGCCAGAGTATGAAACTGACTTTGAAATCTAGTGGGAAAATGATCATTTCTCTTCAGCTCCCTTTTGTTAATCTTTCTCTATTTTATCGTTTTTTTTTTTTTCTGGTAGATGCTTGACTGAGCTCCAATGTATGGTCCTGCCACCCTGTAAAACATGCCACAATAAAAACTCCTAACTACAATAATTTTCCTTTCTATCTATCTATACCTAAAATGAAACTTCCATGAACAAAGTTTCTTACCAAGAATTACCCATATGTGCAACACAACACAATAGACTAATTTTCAGCTGACTATGACATGTTGTTTTTAAGTTCAACGTTGCCAAGACTAAACTTATCTCCATTAATAATTATAAGAAACCGTCTCAACCACTGATTGACACAGCTAATGATAGACTGTCTGAAAGTACTTCCCTCGAGCTCTTAGGGTTAACATTCACAGACAACATGAATTGGAACAAATACATTGAGGCAATTGCCAGGGCTGCTGCAAGGAAGGTGGGCTCTCTTTACCATGCTAGAAGGCTACTCAAACCTGAGAGTATCTTGTATCTTTACAAGGCTGATGCATCTGCTGCTAGTCTCTCGCTCCTAGACAAGGTTCAAAAGAGAGTCACCAATCTGATAGGCCCTGAATTGGCATCTAAGCTTCAGCCTCTGTCCCATCGACGAAACGTTGCATCCCTCTGCCTGTTCTACAAGTATTTTAATGGTGAATGCTCTGACGAACTGCAGACACTTGTGCCCCTACGACGTAGACACCCTCGACAAACACGACAGGCAGCTAAATCCCACCACCACACAGTAGAGATCCCTAGATGTAAAAGATCTTTCTACTCCAGTAGTTTCTTCCCCAGAACTGCTAGACTCTGGAATTCCATTGCAGGTCCCTGCTTCCCTAACTGTACTGACATGCAGAAGTTCAAGTGTAACGTGAACCAACATCTTGCTGCCCAAATCCCAACATAGTGCCCCAGTAGTTGCTGCCCCTGATAGTAGCCCCCTACATCAAAGTGGCAATGTGCCTTGTTTGGGGTGAAAATGCAATAAATAAATAAAAAAAAAAAAAAAAATAAAAAAAGGCCACGGTTTGCCCATGCACGGAGTATTGTTGTCACATCTGGGCTGATGCATCTGCCACTAGTCTCTCACTCCTAGACAGAGTTAAAAAAAAAAAAGTCAACAACCTAACAAGTCCTGAACTATTAGCTAAACTTCAACCTTTGTCACATTGCCGAAATGTTGCATCCTTGTACCTGTTTTACAAGTATTTCAATGGCAAGTGCTCTGACAAACTCCAAGCACTAGTACCCTCTCGACAATAATATCCTCGACAGACTCAACAAGCAGCAAAATCCCACCCCTACACTGTAGAGATTCCTGGATGCCATAAAGCCTTCTACTTGAATCGTTTTTCTGCACTTTGGAATTCCCTCCCAGGTTCCTGCTTCCCTGACTGTATTTACGTTCAGAAATTCAAGTGTAATGTGAACAAACATCTCGCTGTCCGACTCTCTAAATAATATCGCTGCCAATCTGGTCCCAAATAGTATTAATGGCCTCTCTTTTTTTTTTTCTTTTTTTTTTTTTAATTTTCTTCCTTTGAAGATTGTAACGCTGGGTATGGGGCAGCCAAACTAGCTGCCAACATTGCTCTGCTTTTTATTGAAACCAACTGAGAGCTCTTTTTAATATCCTCTCATGACTAAGTGGCTCTGTGTCTTATTTTAGGTGAAATGACAGTAAAAAAAAAAAAAAAAATTCTTGTCAAGATGTCTTAAATAATTAAATTCTGCCCAATTCCATTTTGATTTAGGTGTGCTGAGAAATAAAAAGAATATTTTTTACCGTGGTTGCAGCTAGAAACGTTTTACATCAAAGCATTGTCCATCCGATATATCGGCTAGATAATATCAGGTAGTTTTTTTGAAGGGGTTGAATTTCTCCATATCATTTTTAAAATTGTCAAGAAGGCCAAGAGTGTTATAGTATTAATTAATAGTGTATCGATTAATCAGCAGGTAATCGACCTAATCGTCCGATTTGCTGATTAATCACTTTTCTCTTTCCTATTAAATTTAAACCATTTTATCATTACAAAGTGACTCATCAGATAGCTTTGACACATTAACACAGTAACTGCTAATTTAACTTGACATTTAAGTGTCTGGCCACTATTGTGTCTTTTTTTGTCTTTATTAAATAAAATTACAAAATACAATTTCTAATTATTAAATGAATATAAGTAAACAATTACATATGAAAAAAAGATACAAACCAACTACAAAGTACAAATTGTAATTCTTTAAGTGAATACCTATAAGCTGAAGTTCTGCACCTGCTGCTGCTGTACTTCCTCTTCTATTCTTGCTGCTTGCCACACCTGCTCTCATCGTCCCATAAGTATTTATTCAAGTAATTTGGTTAATGTAGTGTCAGAATATATCTGTTTATTACGGTTTATCTCCAATATCCATATAGGAGTCTGTGACTTATTTCTATTGTATGGACACACGGCGCAAACAGAAACCCCACAATATCATCATATCATCTTTAGACATAACAAATATTACCCTTGGATCCTAACCAGAAGACCAAGAAGGTATATTTTAGTTTCACATATGGCCCAAAGCGAAATAATTTTAATTTAATTTTTTTTTTTTACATCGCGTTTTCGGTGATCGAGAGATCCTATTTAAAAAGAAGGATAGAATGTGATAACTACGAACCTTGAATTAGCGTATCTCTATACCAATTTAATGTCTGTAGCATGTTATCACCTTCTATCCTCCTTTTTAATAAATAGGATCTCCTGATCGAATAATTTATAATCAGGAAACCATGATGTATGTACGTACGTATGTCAGTATTAATATATTGACTAGTAGGACCCGTGGAAATTCCACAGTAGTTAAACATTTTTAAAACAAATTATAAATAAAATGTATAAAAAAGAAAATAAAACAAATAATGACAAACTCAAAACAATTTTTTGGCAAATTCTTTTTTAACATTTTAAAGCTAAAAAGGAATTGATTTAAAAAAAATTTAGATTGTTTTTTTTTCAATGAAAATTCAACACAACGCATTGTTTTTTTTTTTCTGAATAATTTTTTTTTAATATAAATTATAAAGAAATAGATGCCAATTCACTCGCACATTTTTTTTTTAATTTAAAAAAACTAATAATAAAAAAACATAGAATCTTCTCTCAATGACTATTTTTTTAATTATAAAATAAAATAATTTTTTTAATTTAATTATAAAAACAAAATAATTTTTTTAATTATAAAAGCAAAATAGTTTTTTTAATCATAAAATAAAATGCCAATTTGAAACCATAAACAGACGGCCATGTTTTTTTTTTTTTTTTTTTTTTTTTTTAATTTTTAGAGAAGAAATGGTTTTAATGATTTTTAACTAATAAAGAGTGACTATAAAGGGAGGTAATTCTTTTCTCATTAATTAATATTTGCGGTGATGATGGTTTTTTTTTACCCTGGATGTATGGACAATTACATTAATATTTGAATGATAAAACCTTCAATTATTGGCCCTTTTTAAGCAATTAAAATTAGTTACACGTAGACACAATTTCTAACATTTCTGAAATCCAAAATATTCTTTAGTACTGCACACACCCTTCTCAAATTCATCTCCTTGTAAACTTATGTTGTTTTAAATTAACATATTTTCATGGACTCTTTGGAATGTGTATGGCAACTTTGTGACTTTAGGGCGTGAGGATGTTGTGCCAGAAATTTAAAGAATTGAAAAACTTTCTTTTCAAAATTTGTTGTGCTATACCAAATTAACATGTTTAGAAATCTATGTAAAAAGTAGGCTGGATCTGTTCTCAAAAGAAGAAAATATCCTATCAGGTGTAATTTTGACTTATGTATTGCTTCTATGTTTTTTTTTTTTACTATGATTACAGCACAGCTTCCTCTCCCTGCTGACAAATTAGAAACATGTCTAGAGGTAGATATTTGCTTGCTGCCCACCTCAGCAAGATGTGACACAAGGTCAGAAAATGGGGATATCCAGCCAGCGCCCTAAAGGAGGGCACTCTGGGCTAGCAAAAATTACCTGAGCACTCCCATCAGCCTCTCAGGCAAGAAACGATAAATTTATCCAGCCTGAAAGCTAGCTGGCAAGGTCTGGGAGGGTGGATCTCCATGGTAATACTCAGGTGGCGTACTGCAGTCCGACAGGTACTGTGCCAGTTTCTGGCTCCACACCTGTTGGACTGATTGTTTAGAATGGATTCTTCATTGATACTTTCTCCCCAAGTCTCCAAGCAATCGAAGCAGCAAGGAGACTCATCTTTGGGTCTGTTCTTAACTGGGGAATTGGAGAAGGTCTACTGTCTAATGTCTTTTTTTAACTCATCTTTGATTGCTTTATTTATTATTACCATGTATTTAAATGGGTCAGAATGTGAGTTTTTGGCTTTCTTGAGGAATTCTGTTTTTTTTTTTTTTGTAAATCAGAAAAGGCAGATTTCCACTTAAATCCCATAGATCTCTCCACTTTTTGGCTGAAATCAACTTATTTTTTTGTTTTTAAATAAGATAGTCGATTTTGCTAAATTGTGGGAGCCTTACTGCCGTAATTTTTTGTAGGAATATGGTTGGATTTTATTTCTGTTTTTCTGCATTTCTTTTCTCTCGTCTTCTCTCTAGTGACAGTTATCTCTGAAAACTGAAAATATTAATCTTGGCGTGACGACTATAACTTAAAATTGGTCATTGTCGGTCACTATCAATCATGACCAGTGTTGAGCTCTATCTGACTGCTCTGAAATGAAATGGCCTGTCTTCAATATTCATGCACTGTCATCCATTATATGGTACTATCATCCAGTGGTCGGCACTGTTGGTCACTGGTGGTTATGACAGCGATTGGCAGTGATTTTCAAGTGATTACTATCACTTCTGGACATGGGCAGGCACTGACTGGAACTATTCAGTAAATTGCCTGTCTTCAGTTATTGGGCACTGTCATCAAGTGGCAGGCACCATCATCCCTGTTGATCATTGCTCTTTTAAAGCAATTACCGAAAGTCGAGTTTTGCTAAAAGTTTAAAAGTTAGGTTTATTTTTGAAACAGAAAAAATCGATTCAAATAGAAAACCTTCTAAAGTAAATTATGTTATGATGTGTTCGTTATGGAAAACACTAAGATCAAAGAGTAATTATTACTGAAAACAGTTTTCGAAGACAATGACCAAAAATCAAATTGTGCTAAGAGTCTCAATGTTTGTTTATTTATCGAAACCTAACGGTCATTTAGTTAAGAATTGATGAAAACGTTAAAACCGTCTTAAGACATTCGTAATTGAATGAAAGGGATAACTAATGACAATGTTTTGAAATAATGGAATATGGCGGCCATGTTAAATAAGCTCTGTGTAGTTCGGTAAATGGGAAACCTAGAATGACGGTTTGTGTGAAACTAACAAGGAGCGTTCATTAGTTATCAGGGTAATGTTTTTTTTAGTCATTAGAAACAACCTTTTACCTTTTTCCAACTGTCTTATCTTATTGATCTTAAAATAAAAATGCATTGCAAGATGTACATCAGCAAGTTCTCCATCGATATGAAAAGCAACTGGAATCTTAGGGAGATATCAGTCATACCAGTTATCATAGGTGCCACAGGGCTTATGAATAAGAACCTGAAGTCCTACCTAACTAATATTCCTGGTGAACCAAGTGCAAAAGAGATCCAGACAATTGCACTTAAGGGAACAGCGAGGATACTAAAAAGAGCTCTCGGTTGGTTTCAATAAAAAGCGGGGCAATGTTGGCAGCTGGTTTGGCTGCCCCATACCCAGCATTACAATCTTCAAAGGAAGAAAAATGAAAAAAATAAAAAGTCAACGGTAAATGTTTTTTTTATGATACTAATAATTTATATATGAAAAATCAAATTACTGTCGGAATTCTATGATTTAATATGAATATTAGTGTGAAGACTGAAACATAATTATCTAAGAGGATGGCTCAACAAGCATTTGTTTACATTAGATTTGAAGACGACCAAGTTATACTTAGTTTGGAAGCAGCTTTGTGATATTTTTTCCATAGATTGAACGTTCTAAGAAAGAAACTTTATTTATGGGAGTTGCACTTGCACAAAAGACAAGAGAATTTTTTTTCCAATCATTTCTGACAGTGTAACATTAGTTTTTGCGTAAATAAATTGCGGCTTCGTTTCAAAAATTGGGCTCATTTGTTGGTGATGGAATAAAAAGAAGACATCTTTCTTGCTTGTTTCTTACACACGTGATGAAACTGACAGGTGCTTGTTTATTTCGCTAGATAAGGATGAGCTTTCTGTAAGCTATCATCGTATCTATCTTGGACTGTTCCTATTTATGCATGTGTGTGGTATATCTCTTTTTATATCTCAGACTTTCTATTTGGTTATATATATATATATATATATATTTTTTTTTTTTTCTGATGAGTTAAGGGCATAATAGATTTACTGATTGATATAATAATTAAATGATTGATTTTGTGCTACGAAACAGATACTGTCAAGAATTGTATAAGTCAATTGAATTAAAGGAATAAATTATAAGATGGTCAACATCATGAATTTTGGAATATAAATTTTTGTCATTTATTCTCTCTCTCTCTCTCTCTCTCTCACTCTCTCTCTCTCTCTCTCTCTCTATATATATATATATATATATATATATATATATATAATTTCTGTAGAAATATGTACCAATCCTTATTTAAGAAGCTCAATGTAATTACAGAGAAGTATAGTGAATAAATGACAAAATGGTGTAATTGAAACATAGTAAAGGCATTTGCATCTTCTCTTCCAATTTTCGGGTTTTGATCATGTCAAATCACACTTTATTTCCTTTTGACGGATTGATTGTTGCTATCTCTTCTGATGAGTTAACGGCATAATAGATTCACTGATTGATATAATAATTGATTGATTTTGCGCTACGAAACAGATACTGTCAAGAATTGTAAATGTCAACTGAATTAAAGGAATAAGATGGTCAACATCATGAGTTTTGGAATATAGTTTTTTGTCATTTATTCACTAATATATATAATCACTGATACTGTGTATTGTGAATGGTAGATTTATCTGTCTGTCTGTCTATTATAATGTTTTTTTGTTGTTTTTTTTTTTCTTGTTGGAAAGGATAACTGACCGGATCGCTCAATTACACGAAAGCATAATGTCATTTGAATTATTGTTCTCATCTTGAGTGTTATTTGCACGTTTTGGTCAATGCAACCTCTGACCTTCAGGCATATCTTGTCGAACTCTGGAAATTTTCTTTTGATCAACTTGGAATTTTGAATGGAATCCTTTATAAGCGTGCTCTCATTCCGCCAGCCATGACCGGGTAGAAGTCTTAAGTAATTCACATTTGTATTCTGCATATCTCCCTGACTGAGGATTGAACCTTCAACCGTTCAGAAGAGTGTCACAGCTGGATTGACCTAGTGCTTTATCCATTACACCATGGGTCCTTGCAGACAGTCCAAATTATCCAAATAATATAAGTTATCTTACGAATTCTGAAACATAACGTAATGAACGATGGATACACCTGATATACTTTAACTGGGTGGGGAGGGGCAGAATTTTCTTGTGAAACTGCCGGTATCGATGGTCGGTAAAATTATTATATTCTATGTAATATGCATCTGTCTATATAGTTATTATAATAGTGGTTTTTGGAGAGAATAAATAACCCGAGTGCTCGATTACATAAAAGCATAATGTTTTTTGGATTATTTGTATTTCTGTTCTCATTGTGAGTGTCATTTGGATATTTTGGTCATCGTAACCTTTGGCATTCTTCGGGTGTATCTTGTTGAACTCGGAAGTCTGCATGGAATTTTGAACAGAATTTAATCCACTGGTGTAGCATTTAAGAAGAAAAATATCCACAGACAGCTGTTCTACCATTTTATGAAAAATGGCGTAACAATACGGAGTGCAAGACCTGAATGTCCGTCACTAGAAGCCATGGTCACTGGTATCCGATGCCCTACCATTTGAACTAATTGTTTAAATGAATTCCTTCATTTGCTTCTATCTATGATATAAATCTCAACTATCGGTTTGTGTGAATGTATGTATGTATGTATGTATGTATGTATGTAGGTATGTTTGTATATCTGCCAAAAACTTTTGACAGACGCAACGGATCCTAACGAGACTGGTATTATTTTGAAGGTCGATGTCTCGAACGACAAACATTGAAAAATTGGTCAAAAATAGTAATTCTTTCACCCTCAACTAGGCAGTTTTATACAAGGAGGGGTCAGTTTTTTGCATTACCATTTTTGCAAGTCATCATCTTCTTTTCCATTGACTACGCTTAATTTCAATGTTCCGAACTTCCAGTCATGCGATGGAGACATTGGCTAAGAAGCCACGTTTTTTTTTTTTTTTTTTTACTTCTTCGCCTTATGGGTTAGAGCCTGCTTGCCTACTATCACTTTATTTTTTTTTTTAAACACCTCTGCCTATTGTTGTTTTGATCCCGCCTCCACCACCACTTTTTTACACTCCCATCCGGTGTTCCTTACTATACCATCTCCACACACCCGGGTAACAGCACCCCTGCTACTGTTGTTTTGACTCCCCCCCCCCTGGGGGTCCTTACTACACCATCTAAACACCCGGGACACGTCGGGCATCCTTGCTAGTTTGTTTCTAAAATATGATCCTAGTAACTGAAATGAGTTCATTAATTTTATGAAAGAGTATTGCATCCGGCGAAGTGAAAAAAATCATTATTTCCGCAACCAGAGTGCTCTACACATAGGAAAACATCTATATATATAAAAGCCAAACGTCTGTGTGTATGTATGTTTGTTTGTAACGCTAAAACTTTTGAAAGACGGAACCAAACTTGACAAATTTGGTATCATACCGAAGCCCCATCACCCGGATGACAAATATCGAAATTTCACGTCAAACGGACAACTAGAAGTTGGTCAACTGATCAGTTATCTTCGAGGGGGCCCCCAAAAAACCTGTCATTATCTATATATATAAAAGACAAATGTTTGTTTGTAACGCTAAAACTTGAGATGAAAGATTCCTCTCCCCTAAGAATAAAACATATGTTCAATACCTCTTTTTGTTTTTTCATTGTTTATACGGTCCCGAGCAACGCCGGGTAGCCCTGCTAGTCTATAATAGAAATCTCACCTGTCTGTTTAAATGTATGTATGCATGTTTGTATGTTTGCCTAAAACTTTCGACAGAGGCGATGGATTTTCACGAGATCAGTATCGTTTTGGAGCTCTGCCCTTTGGATGACAAATATCGAAAAAATTGGCTAAAAACATTAATTCCTTTACCCTCAACTGGGCACTTTTCTACAGGGAGGGGTCGCTTTTTTGCCAATATTTTCGAAAATCATCCCCTTTTCGATAGAATAGCCTTAATTTAAACATTCATCACTTCCGATTTGACGATGGCCATAACAGTAAACATGTCACTTTTTCTTTTACGTTCTTTGCCTCTTTCGCGGTATGGATTCGAGCCTGCTTGCTTACTAACACTTTTTTTTTTTTTTTTTTTGCTCAACCCACACCTCCAAACATCCGGGCAACGCCGGGCACCCAGGCTAGTGTATGTATAATGTGAAATGTTTGGTATATAAATAGTGGATAAGCATGGAAACATACTAGTAGAAATAAAAACACAAGCACATAATTAAAACAGAACTAATATTTTGGTCAATTTAAACGACCTTGATCCTTTGGTGTTATATTAATCAACCTAAATGTTTAGTTTGGTTTTAATAATGTTTCCATGTTATTTCTACTGGACAGGATATGTTTATTGCCAATCAAATGAGTCCCAACTCCTACTGGGAAATGTCAACAGGGTTGTTCAGGCATTTATTGTAAGCTAGAATACACTTTTAAAAACCTGACCTCTGTCCTGGAGAAGAGATAACGAAATACTCCTTTATAAACCCCTTAGCTTTAGTCCTATCACTTGTGAGATATATATATTTTTTGAAAATTTTTTACAAAGGAATCACCACTTATCAAGGCCCAAAGACCACTCGAGGATAAGGCTTAATGAATGTCAGGTGGTCACTGAGACAATAATGTTGTGATTATTGATGGAAATTGGGTAGGATTTGATTATTTAAGGAAGCGGCTCAACAAGTACTTGTTTATATTGGGCTTGGAGTCGACTATTTTGCAGTCAGCTGGGAAGCAGGCCAGTGGAACGGTTTCACAGGCCGGCAGTTCTAGGAAAGAAGCTTTGCTTATGTACCTATTTACTATGCCTCCCCACGGGACAGAGTTAGACACCAGGGTCGTTTTTTAACGTGGAGAAAAGGTACAAAAATAAAAATTGTCTCAGTCGTGAAGGATTTCTCCTCCACCGAAAGAGAACAAGAAATAGAAGTGCAGCATCTGAAGAGCAGATACTACACTTTGATTTTGTCCCGAAGTTGCTTATGTAATCTGCATTTAAATTTAGGCAAAGTACTTTCAATTTTGTAAACCTTACCGTGTACTTTAAGACTCATGCGTTTATTGTGTATAAGTATTTTAACTACGGCTAATATTCCAAGTCCATATGTGAGTAAGCCGTTTTTAAAGGCGAGTATCCGCCTTCATAAGGGCGTTTACCCCAAAATGACAGCATAGTGATTTTCTCTACTTCAGTAGTGGAAAAACTGTAAAAGATCAGGTTTAGCTTACAAGCTTATCTGGCATTGCCCGGTTAGCAAATATGTTAAACATAAATTTATTATTTTGAATTTTAGAATATATATTCTAGGTAACACTGTGAATAACATGATTATATTATTTATTATTTTTTGTAAACTTTAACATTTATCTGTTGCATGTATATAAACTTTGACATGTGTGTCTATAAATATATATACTAATATTCATAAAATATGCTTAAATATATTTTAATTTATGCAGATTTTGTATTTATTATTATATAGCCAATTCTGTATTGATTATTATATTGTACCCAATATAGATAGTAATGATTTCAAGAGTGACATGATATAATATATATATATATATATATATATATATATATATATAGTGATTTATTTTAGCATTGGTGTCAAAAAAAGGCTGTCATAACTACACTATTTTCGTACATTTAGCAAAAAAAAAAAAAAAAAGACAAAAAAGTAAAACAAGTTTATTAGAAAGCAAATGCGGTTATTCCTTTTTACTTACTGTTTCGACGAACATATGGTTTTTTTGTGTACATTTGAAACCCCCGGGTTGAATAGAACTACACCCCAAAAAACCAGTGATACTCTCATGTTGCGAAGCATGGGAATTGGAATTGGAATATAATATTAAATATTAGAACGTGTGTATAAAGAAATATAACCCAACTAATACAAGATCCAAATTCCAACGAAATAGTTTGGAATCCTTAGGTTTAATTACTTTACTATAAAAAATAACAGTGATGAGATTTTATCAAGAGCTTCAAAATAATGAACCGAAATTTGGTATTTTAATATCGCTCTTCCTTGCAATGAAATTTATTGGTAAGATAAGATTTCTAAAACTAATGTTTGACTAGTAGGGCGCTTGGTGTTTCCCAGTCGTAGCAAAACCAATACTAAAATAAATCATTATATATATATATATATATATATATATATATATATATATATAAAGGGGTTTCTTCAGTCTTTGATAGACTATGGATACCTACGAAGGGATGCCTGCGTGTGAAATTTTCGTGGCAGGAAATGCGCAATCTCCAACCACACCTCTCCTGAGTCGACATTGTTAAATACCAGTGGCAAGTGAAGCATATGGAAACAAATGCCGAGATAAGCGGAGAGCAGATACGGTGCCTAGAATTTTCAAATAGTCACCCATCTGGTACTAACCAGCTCAATGCGTTGCTTACCTTTGGTGATCTGATGAGAACCAATGTGTCAACGCGATTATGCCATATGTATATATATATATATATATTTATTAGCTGGCAGCCCGACATTTTGGGAAGCTGGATTTCCCCCACATTAAAAACTGACCTTGTGTCTAACTGCTCTTTAGGGGAGGCAAGCAAATAGGAACATTTCCATTGGTCTGGTATGGTAAAGATGGAATGAACGGCAACAACCTCTTTCAATTGATCCATCACACTTAAGTTTGAAATATTTTTGTCATTAAGCATGGGATATATGGACGCATCTTGAAACTATCCATTTTTGTTAAGCATTACTATCAGCAACATCAATTATTTTAAAGGAATACTGTTGGGAAATTTATTCAGAAACAATTTATTATGCTTTGATTATTCATTTGTGACCTATCTGCATTTAAAATTTTTTTTTTTTATATTTCAAAGAAGTTTTAAGCAATTTACTTTACTGTACCTATTTACAATGCCTCCCCATGGGGCAGAGTTAGACACCAGGGTCGTTTTTTTAACGTGGAGAAAAGGTACAAAAATAAAAATTGTCTCATTTGTGAAAGACTGCTCCTCCACCGAAAGAGAACAAAAGAATGGAAGTGCAGCATCTGAAGAACAGATACTACACTTTGATCTTGGCCAAAAGGCCAAATATTTACTTTACTGTAGTGACGGAGTAAAATAATACATGTTCAGCCATTTTGATTATTGGGTTATTTTACATTTTACTCATAGTCACTATTAAATTGCTTTAAATTTCTTTTAAACTAACCTGGGTACCCGGCGTTGCCCGTGTGTTTGAAGGTGTGTATTAAGCAAAAAAAAAAAAAAAAGTGGTAGTAGGCAGGCATGCTCGAACCCGTACCGCGAAGGAGGAAAAAAAGTGAAAAAAAAAAAAAAAAACTTGACGCGTTAACTGTTGTGCCTATTGCCAAACCAGAAGTGACACAGGTTTAAATTAAGGCTAGACAATCGAAAAGAAGTGATGATTTTCGAAAATATCGGCGAAAAAAGCGACGCCTCCCTGTAGAAAAGTGCCCAGTCAAGGGTAAAGGAATTAATGTTTTTAGCCAATGTTTTGATATTTGTTGTCCGAAAGGTCGAGCTTCAAAATTATACCGATCTCTTGAAAATTCGTTGCCTCTGGCGAAAGTTTTTGCAAAACCTACAAATATACATACATTCATACATACATTTAAACAGACAGGTGAGATTTATATTATAGATAACATTTTGTTAACGTAAATAGGTCAGAAATAAGTAGATAAAGCAAATAAGTTCTAATCGACTAATTTCCTTTAAAATAATTTATGTAGCTGATAGTTATGATTACTCCATTTTTATTATTTCTAGTGTTTGGTGGAGATATTCACTCTACCGAGTGCAATAGTTTTATGTTTTTTTTTTTGTTTTGTTTTGTTTTTTTCTTGTTTTGCAAGATGATTAATATAGACTATGCTCTGGTGATTCTCTGTAAATCCTTGTCATTTAACCGTTTCTTTTGTTTAACCTGACGGACAAAGATAATGGCTGATCTCAAAATAGATTAAAACGAAGTAACACAGTTATCTAGGCCATTTTTACCTATTTCAATATTTTTCACTCATTTTTTTTTTTTTTTTTTCTGGGTAGGAGCTTTTCGGCGCGCCCTAATCTACCTTAATAGAGTTCAAAACAGGCTTTAAAACCTAGTAGTGGATGCCCTTTTCTCTTCCCTGCAGCCTCTTTCTCACAGAAGAGATGTTGCGTGCCTGCCTGCCTCTGCTCTATGGTTATTTTCATGGAAAGTGTTCGTCTGAGCTCCAATCTATCCCTCCCCCCTTATCGGACTTTCACAAAAGCACTCTACTAGCTTCAATCACTTTCAACAATTTCCCCCACTCTCTATTTGTGTCTGAATTTAAATGCAGATTTCACAAACACAGCTTCTTTCCTACAACTGCCTGACTGTAAATCATTGTTTCATTGGCCTGCTTCCTGCCTGACTACAATATGGTAGCCTTCAAGTCTAATGTAAACAAGTTCTTGTCCCTTAAATAATCAAATTCTACCCAACTTACACCATTGACAATTACTACACTACCAACTTACATTAATTAACCCTAGTCCAATATATAAAATGTAAAAGGTGTGTGTTTGTATGTCTGCCAAAAAACTTCCGACAGACGTGTCAGAACCTGACTAAACTGGTATCGTTTTCAAGCTTGATCTTTCGCACGACAAATATCGAAAAATTGGCCAAAAATATTAATTCCTTCACTCACAACTGGCTAGTTTTTTTTACAAGGAGGGGATCGATATTTTGCAAGCCATTTTTGCAAGTCATTGTTCCCTTTTCGATTGACTACGCTTAATATTTGACGTTCATGACTTCTGGTTGTGCGATGAAGACATCCGCTAAGCCATCATGTTTTTTTTTTTCTCCTTCGCGTTATGAGTTCGAGCCTGCCTTCCTAGTACTACTTTTTTTTTTTTTTAACACCTCTCTCACTCTGTTGTTTAGATTTTTTTTTTTTTTTACTCGACACACACGGGCAATGCCGGGTACCCTGCTAGTTGCAAATATATGAAGAAATTTTGCCATGAGGTTTCTCTTACGCCTGGTCAACTTTTCTGATTAGAATGGTCTGCCATTTGAAGATCTGGCCTTCCTGGAGTTTGAACATGCAAGCAATACGCAACTATCTCTCAGTTGGCAGGCAAGTGTAATATATAGCTACAGAAAAATGTTCCGACAGATGCCAAGTAAACCTCCAAATGTCATAGGTCTATACTTATCATTTTTTTTTTCTTTTGGGGTTATCTTACTAATTGGGTTATAAAGGCCACGCATACTAACATTTTCGGTATACATTTACATTTTATACCTACTATATTAAGGAAAATATGCCAGGTATGTTTATTTTATGGCATCTCTACACAAAAGATTAATCTATTTCATCTAATAACTGCTCCCCCCCCCCAAAAAAAAATAAAACAAAAACCTATTCTTTTGTGACCTATTTACAGGTGATTAATATAGATTATGCTCTAGTGATTCTTTGTAACCCCCCCCCCCCTCGAAAAAAAAATTTGTCCGGGACAATGTTAGTGTATCATGACTAAAGTGTTTTATACACTTTAGTGTATTTTTTGGCCTTCGGGCCAAAATCAAAGTGTAGTATCTGTTCCGGCAGATGCTGCAAGCTATGATTAGCAAAGACCAGCTATGACTAGCAAAGACCAGATGTGGGGGCAACCCTACATGCCTGACCTTTAACCAGCTCCCATTTCCCACCTCTCGGGAGCTGGTCCCCTTTTTCCATTCCCCCTCCCTTCACTCCTTAGATTAAAAATCGGCCTTGTGCCTAATTTGCTCGGTGGGGGAGCAAATAAATACCATCTGTTCCGGCAGATACTGCAAGCAAAGACCATATGTAGGGTTGCCCCCACATATAAAACCTTGGTCAATGTAGGGGCAACCCTTCATAGCAATTGTCACTATCCAGCTCCCCTACTCCCCGGGGAGTTGGTCCCCATTTCCCCTTCACTCCTCACATTAAAAATCGGCCTTGTGCCTAATTTGCTCGGTGGGGGTGCAAATAAATATCTCAAAGTGTAGTATCTGTTCTGATGCTTCACTTTAGTAATTGGTCCTTGGTCAATGTAGGGGAAACCTTCATACTGAGACAAATACTATTTATTTGGACACTGACAGAGTGCCCCCCCCCCTTTGGGGTAGGGGCTGGTTTTCTCCCACATTAAAAAACGCCCTTGTGTCTAATTTGCGTTTGTGGGGAAACCAATAAATGCCATCTGTTCTGATACTACACTTCAATTTTTTGTTCTCTGTCAGTGGAGGAGAAATCCTTCATGACAGAGACAATTTTTATTTGTGTTCCTTTCTCCAAAATGACTTTAAAAAACGACCTTGGTGTCTAACTCTGCCCTCGTGGGGAGGCAAAATAAGCAGTTACTATACTTCTAAACGATACTTCTAAAACACGTCCATTACAGAGGTTGCTCTCTTAGGCTCTCAATCTTCTAGAGTCAGTATCTGCGACAGGTTATGACAATGCAATTTGCAATCCCCTCTGATTCATTCACACAGAATTTAAAAAAAAAAAAAAGGTATTATTTTTGGAATGCTCCTCGTATTTTACAAGTACTTAAATGGCATGTGCTCTGATGAGCTCATTGCACTTATATCCCATTAACATACATACTCCAGATAAACCTGTTGAGCAGCAAACTTCCACCCCATCACCGTAGAGATCCCTAGATGCTGGAAAGCCTTCTACTCTAATAGTTTCTTCCCTCGGACTGCTAGACTTTGAAATTCCTTCCCGGTTTCCTGTTTCCCTGATTATACTAACAAGTTGAAATTTAAATCCGGCCAGGGATTTTTATCCTCGGACCCCCAAAATCAACAGATTAGACCATTCTTGTAATAACCTGGCCCCTGTTGATTGCGGTGTAATGCTGCTTCCGTGTAGCTCTAGGAGGTCCACACTCCCAGGCTTTGTTTTTTTTTTCTCTGAGAAGGGGATAGTTCATTGCTATATAAAGTTATAACACATATATTTATTATGCGGTATAACTTTATACGTGTTGGATCATAACAAAATCTGTATCATTTTAAAGCTCGGACAACAAATATTGAAAAATTGGCCAAAAACATTAATTCTCTCACTGTCAACTGGGACGTTTTTTTACAAAGAGGGGTTACTTTTTTGTCGGCATTTTTGCAAGTTATTCAAACCTTGCGTCAACGACATTGCATAAAAGACGTTATTTCGATCGCCCGTGACATCACAATCGTGGTGGGCGCATCGGTAAGACCGTTTGCTTTTTTTTCGCTTCCTTTTCCTCCTGCGCATTATGGGTTAGAGCCTGCCTACTACTCCTCTTTTCCTTTTTGCTTTTAGTTTTTTTGCTCAACCAACACCCTTACAAACACCTCCACACACCCGGGCAATGCCAGGTACCCAGGCTAGTATCATAGAAATGTTAGCATTATTGAAAAATTATGTAAATTATTTATTCTAAAACTACCGATTGGTGTATATATGTAGCACAACAGATCAAAGTGCTATATGATAATCAGTTTTAAGTGCAACAGTTTTCTAGAGGTTAAGGGTTCAATCTTCATTGCAGGCGATACTAAGAATATAATTAAGAATTACTTAAGATTTCTACTCGGTCATCTATAATATACATCTCACCTTAAATGTATGTATGTTTGCCTTAAATGTATGTATGTTTATATGTCTGCCTAAAACTTTCAATAGATGCATTTTCACAAGATCGGTATCATTTTGAAGCTCGACGTCTCAGACGACAAATATCGAAAAATTGGCCAAAAACATTAATTCCTTCACCCTTGACAGGGGTCGATTTTTTTTTTTTTTTTTTTTTTTTTTTTTTTTTTTTTGTGAGCCACGTTTGCAAGTCATCGTATCGGTTGGATTGACTTTGCCTAATTTTAATGTTCTGAACTTCCGTTTGCGTCATGGAGTTGCGGTAAGATGTTAGGTTTTCTTTCACTTTCTTTTCCACCTTCGCGTCACGGGTTCAAGCCTGCCTGCCTACTACCACGTTTTCTTTTTTTTTTTTTTTTTTTTTGCTCTACACACATCTCCAAACACCCCGGGCAACGGCAGGCACCTAGGCTAGTCGATTAAATAAAAGGTTTCATTGAAAATTATGTACAAATTCCAGAGTTCGACAAAATACACCTGAAGAAGGTCAGAGATCACATCGGTCGAAACGTTGTCAAAATAACATTCAAGATGAAAACAGTAGTCCGAATAATTCAAATAATATATGCTATTAAATTGGGAGTCTGGTATTCATACCTTTTTTTTTTTTTTCAATTTTTTCAATTTTTTTTTATTTTTCTCATCAGTTTGTTCAAGCTGGGGATGGAGCATTCTACCGGATGCCAAACATTCACCCGCTAACTCGGGTATTCCAACCGAGAGATCTTTTTAAGATTCTGACCGTCCCTTTAAGTGCGATTGCTTGAATCTCTCTTCTCTCTTGCACTTGGTTCACCGGAGTTTAGTGGTGGATGCTCTGATGAACTACAAGCCCTTGTACCCCCTTGACGTAAATACCCCCGACAAACCCAACAAGCAGTAAAGCCCCACCCCTGCACACTAGATATCCCTAGATATAAGAAAGCCTTCTACTTTAATAGTTTCTTCCTCAGGACTGCTAGATTTTGGAATTCCCTTCCCCAACTGTACTGACATGCAGAAGTTCAAGTGGAATGTGAACAGACATCTTGCTGCTCAACTCCCTACATAGTATCCCTTCAAATTATGTCCTTGATAGTAGGCCCGTACATCAAAGTGGCACTGTGCCTTGTTTTGGGGTGAAAATGTAATAAAAAATAAAAAAAATATTAGCCAGGTAGTTTTTGAAATACTTTTTCACGAGTTCAGTTGCTCCTATAATAACTGAAATATGGATTGGTTTATGCTTAGCATATCGCGTTCATTCTGTTTCAAATATCTAGAAATTTCTGACCGTTTGCAAAATGTGAAAATGTTTATTTTACTTACTGTGTTTATGACGGTGGAAGTGGGGTATCTGCCATCCAAGATGGTGCATTTTTTTTTCCTCATCCGGTATAGGTATGTACAGATTGTTTCGACAGATGTGTTGAAATACGAGCCCAGCATCCGACAGCTTTGATGTGGATCTGATTCAATATGGGGTTTCAATTCGTCTTCTATAAATGCTTTCGTTAGGTCCTGATTGAGAGCTATCTTCAAGTGACTCCTTGCCAATTGAAAACTTTATAAACCATATCTGGCTAGTTGTGATATTTACACTGGGATGCTTTTTTTTTTTTTTTTTTTTTTTTTTTACAAAGGTATCACCACTTATTAAGGCCCAGAGGCTACTAGAGGACAAGGGCTAAAGAGAGTACATTGGTACAAAAGGACAATATCATAGTAATCGTTAGAAGTGTAAATTTGGTAAATTGGATTACTTAAGCGGGAACAGCTCATCAAGAACTTGTTTACATTGGACTTGAAAACGGCCATATTGTAGTCAGCTGGAAAGCAGGTAAACAGAAAAGAGTTCCACAGCTGTATGCAGTTCTAAGAAAGAAGCTTTGTTCATGGAATCTATGTTTAGGTTTAGGCACAGTGTGATCGATCAATGTATACTATCTCAGACTCTGGAATCAGCTATACATGTTCAAATCTCTTTGGACATTGTTCTTTTGTTTGTTCCAAACAAGTCATGTTGCCACTTAAGCATAAAGTGCGACTGTGATAGAGGCCAAATCTATTATAGGTGTATGAGTAGGGGGGGGAATGAACCGAAAGATGTTTGTTCAGTTTACATTTAAATTTCTGAGTACTAATACAGTTGGAGAGCAGGTAGGAAATTCCATAGCCGAACAGTTCTAGGAAAAGAAGCTCTAAGTATAGAAAATCATTCAATATCTAGGTACCTCTTATGTACCTAAGTAAATAAGTTCTTGATGAGCCGTTCCATATAAGTTATCAAATTTACCAAATTTTCATTACTAATGATTACTATATTGTCCAATTTCTACTGTACACTCTTTAACCCTTATCCTTGAGTGGCCTCTGGGCCTTGATAATGTGGTGATGCCTATGTAAAAAAAAAAACAAAAAAAAAAAAACCTCTTATGTTGAGGAGAGGCACAAGTGCAGTCAGTTCATTGGAGCACATTCCATAGAAGTACTAACACAAAAAAAAAAAAAAAAAATGACAAGAAAAATGATGCAGCACTGGCGGCGATGCCGTGGCTGGAGCTTGATAGTTGCAATAATACTGGTGGGCAAAGGCATGAACCCACAATCACCAACTATGAATAAAACAGCAACTTGTGTTTTATTAATTGCTTCTAGTTATTTCTTGTATCCTTTTTTAATAGAGTAGTTGTCATTTATCAATGTGAAAAGCCACTGGAGGATAAGGGTTAATGAAATGGATAGATTGTCAGTTAAATGATGAAGAACATTATGAGCTGATTGAAAATTGATGAATAAAAAAATTGATTATTTATCAGGACAAGTATTTGGTGATATTGGATTCGAAGACGACTATGTTGTAACCCACTGGAAATCATGTCTATGCTAACGTATTTCACAGATTGAATGTTCTTGGAAAGAAACTGGTTACGGAAACGGAAATTTCTTTTGATGGTGCCCACATGAAAGAAGAAAGAAAAGTTGTTTGCCATTGTGGTAAGAAGACAAAGCGATTTACGGCCAATGATTTTATAACTATAGATTGAAGCAGTATTTATACTTTTGTATTTTTTGTGAAATTTATGACGTTAAAGATTTCCAACTGACGATCCACAAAGTTAAGAGTCAAATAAGGAAATGATCAAAATAAAAAATAAATTTTTTTTTTGTTGTTTTTTTTTTGTACCTTCAGTCACTGTTGTTCGATTTTTATATCTCAAACACATTGAAGGTAAAAAAAAAAAAAAAAAAAAACTTTGTTTTTATTTTGGTCATTTCCTTATTCGATTCTTGTGGATCGTCAGTTGGAAATCCTTAGCGTCACTAAATCTAAAAAAAAAATACGACAGCAATAGCGACTTAAGGTAAAAAACAAACAAACAAACAAAAAAAAAAACCCAAAGTTTGTTTTCATTTTGGTCATTTCGTTATTTGTTGTGTACCATGAAGACTCCCCCATCTATGGGCAAATAACCCCACTGCCTTGTGGATGCTTTGAGAAAGGCAGAGGCTGAGGGAGTAAACCCCGACAAAAAATCCTGTTTTGAGTTCCGATAGACGGATGTTGAAGCTCTGCAACATCTTTCCGGCAGCTTCTGCAGCTGCGCTGGCACCGACTATATTGGCTTACCTTTCCGTTGGAGTCTGCCTGCAATGCCGAAAGGGGGACCCTGATAAATGGGCAAATTAAAGTTCTCTTATTACCTGCCCAGGCCTGCACCTGATTAGCCACAGCAGACACTGTAGTAAACCAAACTAGGGGCAGAATGTCATTGTCTTAAGAGACAGAAGGTTGCCATCACAATACTTTTGTTTATTATTAATCAATTAATTATTATTATATTATTATTATTAATTAATAATTTAATGACCAAACATTTCCTTAATAGTTTAACTTTCAAAGTTCTATTTTAAAAGAAAATGAAAAATATGTATAGAAAGAACACCCACAGTGTCTCTTTTTTTTCTTTTTTTTTTACATAGGCATCACCACATTATCAAGGCCAAGAGGCCACTCAAGAATAAGGGTTAAAGAGTGTACAGTAGAAATTGGACAATATAGTAATCATAGTCGTTTACTGTCTTAGATGTGCTACCATAAATGGTAGTGTCGTCAGCATAAATGTCTACAAATGATGTAAGGATGTGATTTGGAAGATGTAGATGTTTTTTCTATACTGTTTTTTAAAATTTTTTTTATACCCTTTTTTTCTATATTAGAAAAGAACGGTTATTGCAAGTTTAAAGACCGTAGATCCAAATTAGCTTACACCAACCCGAGTAACGCCGGGTAGGTACAGTTAGGTTAGATCTATAGTCCTTGAACTTAACCGTTTTCGGAATAGAAGAATGATGGTCAATTCTAACGGACAAATATCAAAGTGATCCAGGTTTCCTGTTAAAGATCTCATTCTCCGCAATTATGGAATGACGGAAACTGAACGATTTATTCATTTATTTATTTTTTTTTTATATAATTTTTAATAACAAATTAATCATATAAATATTTTTCTTTTTTTTTTTTTCCCCCCTCTAATTTTTCAAAATAATTCTTTGAAAACTGGACTTAAATTTGTCTCTGTGATTTTGTTTTTAAAAAATTTAATTAGACATACAAACATTAACATAGTTATCTCCTTAAAAGTTATTTCTGCAAATATTTATTTTCATATTCTTTTTTAAGATATAAAAAAGAAATTAGATAAAGATTTTACATAAAAAGCAGATGAAGATGATCGGAGGAGAGAGAGAGAGATGAGGTAGAACTTGGAAGATCCAAAAATCAAAGCAATATTGAATTTTTGTTTAAAATAATTATTTTTTTAATAATGAAAACATTTAATCTAATATATAAAAGTAAGAAGTCAGTCAGTATATTTCTAAGAAGTTTGATGGTGATAAGTTTTGAATTTGACAAATAGATATTTGATTCTACCTAGCCAAATTTTCTTTATTTCCACTTCCAGTATGTTCTTTCCAATATCAAAATATTTTTTGCCATAGAAAACTATAAAAAGAATTTTTTTTCCGGTTAGATACGTTGCTACAATGAAGACAATTTTCAATAACGATTTAAAAAGATATATCCATATAAGACATAAAAATAAAAAATAAGACAATTTTACATTAATTTATCTTTTTTGGCTACCAGATAAGCAATTACATTTTTTTACAACAAACGATATGTTTCTTGCAATTAATTGTCGGCCATAATACTAGATAAAATATTTTTCCTTCCAACATATGCTTACAATTTTCTTTTGTTTAATTCAATAATACAACTGTCAGTTATTTATTCTAGAAAAATAGATTTCCTATAAGTGTCCAATTTAAATGGGGTATTACAACGATGTCATGGTGTCATTTCTTCATTTTCTTTTTTTTTTAATACACTATATGACTTTTGTTGTTTGTTTTTTCTACAAAAAAACGAAAATATATATTTTAATTGTGTTGTTTTTGCTTTTTAGGCTATTACATATTATTTGACTTTTTATCGGGCAATGCCGGAACGGGTCCTGCTAGTTGCAATTTAAAAATATGAATTTTCCGGGAGTACAAAACGAATTTACAAAAAATGGTAACAGAATTAAGGAAATATTGAGGACCTTGCGAAAGCTGCTGCAATGAAGATGGGTTCCCCTTATTGTGCTAGAAGACTTTGTACCTCTACAATGCCACCATTCGCCCACGCATGGAGTATTGTTGCCGCATTTGGGATGGTGAATTTACTGCTAGTCTCTCCCTCTTGGATAGATTCCAGAGAAGAGTCTCCAATCTAATAGGTCCCACTTTGTCAACTAAGCTCTAACCTCTGTCCCATCGCCGCAATCTTGCATCTCTGTGTCTATTTTACAAGTATTTTAATGGAATGTGCTCTGATGAATTCGTTGCATTTGCGTCCCCTTGATATACACATCCCCGAGAAACCTGCATAGCAACAAAATCACACCCCTCCACTGCTGAGGTTCCCTCGAATAGCTAGACTTTGGAATCCCCTTCCTGCTACTTGCTTACCTGACTGCACTGTTATGCAGAAGTTTAAATGTAATGTAAACCAACATTTCATCTTCCATAAACATGGTCCCAAATAGTAACCCCTTATGTTTAACTGGCGGTATGCCTTGTTTGGGGTGAACGTGAGTAAAAAAAAAAAAAAAAAAAAAAAAAAAATTCCAAACAGAAAACCTGATGCTTTCCTTTTAAAAACTATAATCATCAATCGTCATGACACTTTACTTGAGAGCTCATCCTTCAAACTCCTCAAATTAACATTCATAAGCAACATGAACTGGAACAAATACATTGGAGACATTGCCAAAGCCACAGCAAAGAAGTTGGCCTCCCTCTACCGTGCTAGAAAATTACTCATACCAGAGAGTATCCTATATCTTTAAAAAGTCACAATTTGCCCATGCACGGAGTATTGTTGCCACATCTGGGATGATGCATCTACCGCTTGTCTCTCACTTGCAGACAAGGTCCAAAAAGAGTTTCAAATCTAATAAGTCCCACATTGTCGATCAAGCTCCAACCTCTGTCCCATCATGGCAGTGTTGCATCCCTGTGCTTGCTTTACAAATACTTTAATGGAATGTGCTCTGATAAATTCATAGCACTTGTATCCTCCCCTACCGATCTACATACTCCCGACTAAACCAACAAGTAGCAGTATCCCACCCCTTCACTGTTGAGGTTCTTAAATACTGAAAAGCCTTCTACTGTAATAGTTACTTCCCTAAGGTTGCTAAACTTTGGAATTCACTCCCTGTTTCCTGCTTACTTAACTGAACTAATCACGGTTTAAATGTAGTGTGAACAGACATCTTGTTGCTCAACTCCCCCACAGTCCTCTGTAAGGCACATCCCCAAGTAGTAGCCCTCAAGTGGCAATAATCATGTTGACACACTGGTTCTTGTTGGTTCACCGAAGTTAAGCAATGTTGAGCCTGGTCAGTACCAGATAGGTAACCAATTTGGGAATTCCAGGTGCTGTATGTAGGAAGACGTCAATACCTCCTTTCAAGAGCTGTAAAAACCTAACGTCATCATCTCCCTTAATAGGGATAGACTGGGGATAGCTTGTGAATTTCATACTCACATGAAACTTCCTCCTTTGGAGGAAGTCATTTAAACCTGACTGGAATTAATGCCACAAAGAAAAAAAAAAAAAAAAAAAAAACATAAAAAAGTTGGCAAGATACTTTGTTTGGATTTAAAAAAAAAAAAAAAACACTCACTCACTCACTTTGATGTGTCTAGATCGTCTTTAATCTTTAAAGTATAATGGTTCCGATTGGATTGTTACACACTTTTTAAGTCTTCTCTTTTAAATACCAATTAGCTGATGAATCGTTCAATACTCTTTAGATCAATTGTTTTTATGTTGTGTCTGTAAAACTTTCCAATGGGCCCTAATCCTTAAATCCCAACACGGTTTTTGATTAATTAGTTCAATGAGTTTTTTTGTTAATTACTTCTTAGTCATTCAGTTTTTTTATACAAGTACACGAGTCGTTCCAATAAGCTCTACATGGATGAGGATGGGATTGCATGTGTTAGCAAAAATGACATGAGCCTATACGATGTGGTAGGAGGCAAGTAGGGTTCAGAAATATATTAATTTTGATTTTTTGAAAGTAGACAAGCATAAATAAAAACAATAACATTAATGCAACGGAAAAAAAAAGACTTATTGGACGCTTTGTTGAAGCAAAACGATTCACAAAAAAGAAAAGTTGAAATTTATGGATGCATTGAAGGAAAAACATTGGATTTTCAAAAATAGATTTGCGGGTAAATATTTTTTATTCAGTCTTTCTCTCTCTCTCTCTCTCTCTCTCTCTCTTTCTCTCTCTCTCTCTCTCTTCTCTCTTTTTTCTCTCTCTCTCTTTTCTCTCTCTCTCCCTTTTCTCTCTTTTCTCTCTCCCTTTTCTCTCTTTTCTCTCTCCCTTTTCTCTCTTTTCTCTCTCCCTTTTCTCTCTTTTCTCTCTCCCTTTTCTCTCTTTTCTCTCTCTCTTCTCTCTTTCTCTCTCACTCTTCCTCTTATTCACTTTCTCTCTCTTTCGCTTTCATAAATAAACTAAATTCAATCTCTTTATCGTTTCTTTGTCATTGATAGCTCTCAATCTACAAAACCAATATTCGAGTCTTGTTTATCAACTTTTCTTGTGGATTGTTGCAGCAATAATAAGAATAAAATGTAATCGGATTTAATTCCATCCAGAAAATACTTTGATCAGGTTGGAACTATTATTTTCAAATGGATGTAACTCTGTATTCGTCCATACTTTCTTTGGCTTAGAACAATTGGAATTATGGTCAAAATGTAGTTATACGTCTAATAATAAAAAAAAAATTATTCATTTGAGTTTGTGTTATATACGAGCATCTTAAATTAAGAATTGTGTGTTCAATTCTAATCTGTTATTAATTTCTGGCTTGAGTCTAAGTATCACCTCCATAATTCTAAAGTTACCAACTTTTCTTTCAGTCACCTCAATACTTAGTTATGTCTTTAGTTAAAATTTTACATGTCAACTAGTTGGCCACCCGCTGTTGCCTGGTCATGGTATAAATATGATACTTTAATTTATGTAGATTTCATATTCTTATCATTATAGAACCAATTGTTTTATTGATTATTATAATCGACCCAATATATAGAAATGATTTCAAAAGTTTAAAAAATAAAATGACTTTGGTGCCATCAGCTAAAATCGAAACTAAAACATTTAGCATTCCAGCCTTATTTGTTACCATCTGAGCTAACAGATGCATATCAGAAGTTTAAATATTAACCGAATTTACTATATAAATGTATATTTATGCATATTTTGAAGGTATACATTTAATTGACACAGGCCTCCCAAGTTTTTTAGTTTGTTTCATTTTTTTTACCCCCTTTGCAGCTATGGGTGAACAATTTGGGAATTCCATGCATTGAATTGTAGGAGGAAGACGACACCTCCCTACAAGAGTTATAAAAACTTAATGTTGTTATCTTCCCTAACAGGAATATACATGCGACTAGGGGCATTTCAAGAAATAAACATTAAGTTTTAGAGACCATTTATCCATTATATATATATGATGATTTGGTGAGAACCGGTATGTCACCGTGATTGTGCCATATATATATATATATTTTTTAAAAATCTATATATATATAAAAGCGAAAATGTATGTATGTATGTACGCTTTTTCTCGATGTCCACAAAAGGCTTCTTTCAGAGAAGCGCTCGCTCGGTTCACAACTTCTTAAAACTTTTTAGATCATCTATAAATTGTAATATCTCACAGTTAACGACGGAGTTCGCCTGTCTACTTAATTTTATTGACTTTCAAACGTTAATTATTCGACATTTCCTGCATCGGTGTGCGTTACATTCGGTTTTCGGTATAAAAAAAACGAAACTCGACTCTAATCACTGGCCGAAAGCAAGTGGTCTCTAGAGAGCTAAGTAACGTTTGGTCAATGTCGACTTCGTCATATCAGACGGTAGCTTTCATTTCAAGATGAGACGCTCCCCATAATAAACAGGGAGCGGGTTTTTAAAAACAAACAAACCAATTTATTGACCTCATTAAAAACTGTCCCGCACAAAATGCTAACTGCTGAATAGCTGTCGCCATCACGTCAATCAAAAACGCGCACCTGTTTTTTTTTTCACACTTTACTATTTTCCAACTGCGCGTCGTCAAGGCTTCGTTTTATTTTCACGGGTACCTGGTTTTTTTCACACACACCTACAAACACCCGGGCAACGCCGGGTACCCCTCGCTAGTTTATAAATATAAAAGCGAAAATGTGTGTGTGTGCACTTTTTCTGTATGTCCGCAAAAGGTTTTATTCAGGGGAGTGCTCGGTCGGCTCACTTGTTCTTAAAACATTTTATGTGCTGTCTAGATGATAATATGTACGACTTAACAACGGGGGTTGTGCGTGTATTTAATTTGCCCAACTTTGAAACGCTATTTTTTCGAGAATTTTCGATCGCCGCGGGTTTCTTTCGCTTTTCAGTATAAAAAAAAAGCAAAACTGGATTCGAATTGGCCGAATGGTCTCCAGAAAGTGATATAAACGTTTGGTCAATGTCCGCTTTTCACTGTCATATCAGACGATTAGTTTCATACTCCCCTAATAAACGGGGGAGCTACTTTTCCTCCCCAAAGTTGGGTTTTCACCTCATTAAAAACTGTCCCACAGAAAATGTAAACTGCTGAATAGCCATTGCTTACGTTGTCATAAATCTTAACTCCGCGACTCCTACTGTCCTCAGTAATCAAGCACCTGTCAATCCTACTTAAGTAAATTCAAACGTCTTTCACTTACTTTTTCTTGCTGGCCGAGCGGTTAACGTCTCATGTTTTTTTTTTTTTCCAACTTCACCTAGGGGCTTCGGGTTCGATCCTAACTGCCTACCAAAACTTTTTTTTATTTTATTTTAAGAGCACACACACCTCCAAATACCCGGGCAAGGCCGGATACCTCCGCTAATATATATATATATAAAATGACCTTGTTTGTTTGCGTGAGGAACGGTCTCTACCAGACTATTCTGTCAATTTTTGGTCTACAGACTTGAAACTTGATATATAGAGGATTTGGACCCATGGGACAAATTCGATTTGGTTTTAGCATTCACTGAGGCCATTTATTAATTCATAGTTTTAGCATTACTAGACTACATCAAATGCCCACAAAAATATATTTCCTCTAACAGGGTTAGGGAGTCGGAGGTTTTAGTCTGAGTCAGATTTCTAAAAGTACTAGGAGTCTGTCAGAATTTTTTTATCCGACTCTTGAAGTCCAATAAATTTATTTTTTACATGGTTTTCCTAGTTGCATAATTTAGCAGTTTTTGTATGTTTTTTTTTTTTTTTTTTTTTTTTTTTTTAAATGTATCATATTTTGTACTGTACTGCAAAGCTTCTACTTCAAGATATTTCGTTCCATCGGATCACTGTAAATTTTGTCTGGACAGCTGTTTTCGTTTTGGTTGTGATGTCACATAGGATCAATGAAAATTCTGTCTTTGAGTGAGATCACTGTGGATTACATTGGATAACAATTGGATTGTAAACAGAAAGTTATCCAGTTCCTGAATCAAATGGAATTTGGCAATTGGATTAGTCTGGGATCAATCCGGAATTACAATCTTATCCCCCTCAAAAAAAAAAACAGGCCTAAATCAATAAGAAGCAACCCATGCTACTATAGCCCTTTAAAAAATTTTTTTTTTTTATACAGGAATCACTACTTATCAAGGCCCAGAGGCCACACGAGGATAAGGATTAATGAGTATACATTAGTCAATGTGATTATAGCATAATAAACATAAGTAGTGGGAATTTTGTAAATTGGATTATTTAGGGGGAAGGTTCATCGAGAACTTGTTTATAGCTTTTTTCTGTTTTTCTTCATAGCTTTTTTCTGTTTTTCTTCATAGCTTTTTTCTGTTTTTCTTCATAGCTTTTTTTTCTGTTTTTCCTTTGATCCATTTTGCATAAAGGCAATATTATCTTTTAAAAAATTTCTTTGTATAATATTTGCCTTTACTCCCCTCTTCTGACAAGAAGTGTTTGGCTTCGAAATGTCATGGCCTAAAGAGGTTTCCCTATCCCTAAATATTGTATTCCCTTTTGAATTGATAGCATAATAAAATTTCATTGTAAATTTTTTATCTCTTTGTTATCTTAACTTATTCTATAAAGCTGGTTGAGTGTATATGTGAGTATATTTATCATACAAGTGAATGTTAAAAAATAATATACATGAAAAGTATTTATAAAATGCTTGCTGAATAGGTGTGGGAGGCTGGTATATGGATCTGCTGAATAGATTTCCACATGGGGGTCAAGGAGTCAGGAGTCGAAGTCAGTCGGCATCCTAGGAATCTGTCGGACTTTTATCATCCGACTCCGCAACCCTGTCCTTAAAACCTCTGGCCTTCTTGGAGGGGAGGCTAAAACTTGCTACTATAGTTTCAAATGATCTGGAATAACAGCAAGAGGAGACTTGATTCCAAATATTTTTCATATGTTATATCTCCTTTTTTTGGAAGTAGGGAACGATTATGAATATCCATCTGGCATCAATTGAAATGAATGGCTCTCGTCTTCAGGAGGCCTCAAGTTTTGACAAGCTTCTTGGCTTGACCATTACTCCTGATCTTAAATGGAACACGTACATCAAATCTGTTGCCAAGGCCGCTGGAAAAATGGTGGGATCTTTCTATCGATCCGGTAGATATCTCACTGCTGATGCTATTCTCTATCTATATAAGAGCCAGGTACGTCCAAGGATGGAATACTGTTGCCACATCTGGGCAGGAGCTGCTAGAAAGGACTTGGCCTGCCTTGATAGAGTTCAAAATAGACTTCGTAGCCTCGTAGGAGATGTCCTTTTCTCCTCCTTGCAACCTCTATCTCACAGAAGAGATGTTGCGAGTTTGTCTCTGATGTATCGTTATTTTCATGGAAAGTGTTCGACTGAGCTTCAATCTATGGTCCCCCCTCGCCAAACTTTCACACGAAACACTCGTCTAGCTGTAAACACTATCAATAATTCTCCCCACTCTTTATCTGTGCCTAAACCTAAACGTAGATTCCATGAACAAAGCTTCTTTCTTAGAACTGCACGCCTGTGGAATTGTCTTCCGTTTTCCTGCTTTCCGGCTGAGTGCAATATGGTTGTCTTCAAGTCTAACGTAAATAAGTTCTTGATGAACCGTTCCATATAAGTTATCAAATTTACCAAATTTTCATTACTAATGATTACTATATTGTCCAATTTCTACTGTACACTCTTTAACCCTTATCCTTGAGTGGCCTCTTGGCTTTTATAATGTGGTGATGCCTATGTAAAAAAAAAAAAAAAAAAATCCCCAGTATCAAATGATCCTTATACACTGTGAAATTTACTTTATGTATAAAAACCAAAAAGGGGAGATATAACATATGAGAAATATTTGGAATCCAGTCTCCCCTTTCTGTTATTTCAGATCATTTGAAACCATAGAAGCAAGTTTTAGTTTCCCCTCCATCAAGGCCAGAGGTTTTGTGTAAATATCAGATATTTTGTAATTCATATGCAAAACTAGGAAAACAAATGATTATGATTGAAACATTTTATGGCTGTAAAAAATGTTAAAAATAGGCTCAGGATGATGGATGATACCCTTAAATGCGACCTTAAGGGCAAATATGACACATAGTTCACTACACAATTCAGGTCATTAGCTTTCCAATGAGCCTTCATTTGTTAAATTCTAATTAATATTCGCTGAAATTTGGAATTTATAAAATTGCTAGAAAGATGGTATATCTATCTATCTCTCTCTCTCTCTCTCTCTCTCTCTATATATATATATATATATATATATATATATATATATATATATATATATATTTGTAGCCAAATCGAATATTGAAATGCTCATATCTTTGGTTCGACGAAACTACATGAAAATTTGCAGGCTTTTTGAAGATTATAATACTATTCTATGGTTAAAATTTTATGACAATTGGTAAAAAAGAACCTGTATTTTCAAACCAATAAAATATGCCCAAATTTGCTTACATTTGTATATATAGTGTCCTAGCAGGCCAGCTTCAGTTTTGCTGCTTCGGTTGTCTCCTCTGTGACCTTGCCAGGCCACACACACACACACACACACACATATGGTTTCTAGAACATGATGCTTATGTTTTGAAGTGCTCTTTAACGTGGCATGTTATATAACAAAAACCATTGTTTGAATAGAAAATGTTTTAGTCACACCTAAGGGTTAAAGGTGACCCCAGAATAAAAGTTAGCAAAACCATATGTCTTCCGTGCAGAGATTTTCTATCTCGTTTATGATGACACTTTAAGCAGTGATGTATATCCATGGTGCCTTTACTAATATAGTATGGTTGCACATAATGTAACTAAGTGTAACGTGGCGAACTATGCGTTAATCTTTCTAAAGCTAAACACTTAAATCCAGTACGTATTAGACATCCATATAATAAATGTTATCCAAATTTCAGTTTAGTCTGCAATATTTAAAAGGGTTTTTAGGTTGTGTGTGCCCGTAATATGCTCCACCCTGCCATTTAAAAAGGTGAATGTTTCAAATTTGCGGATAATTTGATTCATAGTCATTAAACACCAGTTAAGCAAGATGCTATGATTTTGTCCTTAAATTTTACGCGTTTTCTGGAATCAAAATAATCTAACGGATTTAGATTCAAATTCGAATAAAGATTCTAGACATAGGGTTTACTATCATTATATCTTAATTTTAATCTTATTAAGGGGATATTAAATTAGTGTAAAGCTATTCTGTTGAGAAACGGGAATTTTATTTTTAAAAAAATTATTTTTATAAAAGAAATGTTTCATTTCTTCCATTTGAGAACCAGACGCCTTCAATGTCGCCTGACGAGGACTTTTGGTTCTTGTCAATAGAAACATTAGCATGTTCAGTGTAGCGACTATTTAATATCTGTCTATATAGATATAGAATATATTTTGCTCTTTTTTATTGAGCACTCTTAATAACGTAGTTTTAATTCACGAGTTTTTCCTCTTGAATACCTTTAACTTGGTGTGTGTGTTTGTGCACGCGCGCGTGTATATATATATATATATATATATATATATATATATATATATATATATATATATATATATATATTTGTGGGCAGATGCAGCACTGTAGTAATGCTAAAAATATGAATGAATGAATAATGGCCTAGGTGAACACTATCCGCCTTGCATTTAATAACAGGGCGACTTGACTCAGTAGCGGGTAATCTTACGTTGTCTGAGGGTAAGAAGGTATACAATTCAAATTTTAAGCAGTAACTCTTTTGTTGTCGACGCTCGATTCTCATCCTCCTCCTCCTCCTTCCACTAAACATCGCGCGATGAGAGGAGAAACCGCTCGTCTCATTGTTACTTTGTCGACGGTTATCGGATTAAAAATGGTTGATTTTAATTATCAAATGAAACATTATTTTTTTATTTTTATTTTTTTTTTAATTGTCGATATAAAAAGTTATACGTGATCTATTTATTTATCTACCTAAGAGTCTATATTATCTGGCTTAAAATATTCTCTCTCTCCTCCTTGTCGTTTTCTGTCATCTCCCCCCTCTCTCTCTATCGTTCTTTATGTATGTATGTCTGTCTGTGTGTCTGTCTCATTCTCGCTGTTTGTCTTGTCTCTTGCTATCTCTCGCTGTATGACTCTTTTATTTCTCTGTGTGACTTTGTCTCGACTCTGTCTCTCTCTCTCTCTCTCTCTCTCTCTCTCTCTCTCTCTCTCTCTCTCTCTCACTGTATCTCTGTCTTTTGCACTCCCCTCTCTCTCCCCCGCTCTCTGACCGTCTCTCTCTTTTGCTTTCTCTCCCTGACTTTGTCTTTCTCTCTCTGATTTTATTTCTCTCTCTCTCTCACTCTCCCTCTCTCTCTCTCTCTTTCTCTCTCTGACTCACTCTCTCTCTGGCGCTCTCTCTCTCTCTCTCTGACTCTTTTTTCACGTCACTTCTCTCCTATACAAAGATGATTTAAACATCATATGGAATAAGTAAAACCGTTTTTTGCATAATTTTCATACAATACTACCAACCCATTTCACTGTGCCTGTGTGTGCTTGTAATTGTATCATTTTACTAAGATAGTCCCACGTGTATAGAAATAGACGACACATCTTTATTGAATTATGGACAGCTGTTGAAAGAAAACGTGTACTTTTCAATTTTCTCTTTGAATTGAACTAACAATAAGTCAAATAAAATCCACCACCCCTACGTCGTCTTTTATTTGTTTTTATTGTCACCAATGTTTGTAGGTTTTGTTCTTGTTTAATTTTCGTAGTCTTCACATTCAATTTTCCCATGAAATTCTTTCAAGCGAGAAAAAAAATGCTCAACTATTTTCCCTATATATCAACTAAGCGAAAATAGTAACGCATCAGCCGGACTTCACTAAAGCAACACAATAATTTGACTTTGTTTATCAGCTCTGTCTTTTGATAGACTTATTCCAACGCTTCTCTTACAATGTTTTGGTATCCGATATCACTTTTTTAATCTCTTTGCCTGGAACATTCTTTTTTTTTTTTTTTTTTTTTTTTTACACAGGCATCACCACATTATAAAGGCCAAGAGGCCACTCAAGGATAAGGGTTAAAGAGTGTACAGTAGAAATTGGACAATATAGTAATCATTAGTAATGAAAATTCGGTAAATTTGTTAACTTATATGGAACGGCTCATCAAGAACTTATTTACGTTAGACTTGAAGACAACCATATTATAGTCAGCCGGAAAGCAGGAAAACGGAAGACAATTCCACAGGCGTGCAGTTCTAAGAAAGAAGCTTTGTTCATGGAATCTACGTTTAGGTTTAGGCACAGATAAAGAGTGGGGGGAATTATTGATAGTGTTTTCAGCTAGACGAGTGTTTCTTGTGAAAGTTAGGCGAGGGGGGACCATAAACTGAAGCTCAGTCGAACACTTTCCATGAAAATAACGATACATCAGAGACAAACTCGCAACATCTCTTCTGTGAGATAGAGGTTGCAAACAGCCAGTAGTTGTTGGGGGGAGGGGCTTAATTTATCGAATAGGGCAAGTGTGTAAGAATTCGAAGTGTATTTTTTTTCTTTTACTTGGGACTCATCACTTATCAAGGCCCGAAGGCCACTCGAACATAAGGGTTAATGAATGTAAGGTGGTACTGTATTAATCATTAATGATGTAAATTGGGTGGTATTTGGTTATTGATGGGGACGGCTCAACAAGAACTTGTTTACATTGTATTTGAAGGCTACCATGTTGTATCCAACCGGGAACTAGGCCAGCAGAACAGTGTTCCACAGGCGGGCAGTTCTTGGAAAGAAGCTTTATTCATGGAATCTGCATTTAGATGCTATCGTTGTGATTGACTTGTGAGTCAGTGCATTGTTTATTTATGGCCGGTTTTGCCCTTCAAACGCACCAATATTGATGGTTCTGTGAATATTGCGAAAGATGTTGGATAAAATACTCTATGCATCATAAAATACAAAAGCCAAAACCTTACCTGCTGATGTTTGCATCGTTAGTCTTTTTGAATGTTTTTCATCTGCTGCTATCCACACTGTCTATGATAGCTGACTAGCGAAAATATTAGCAGCAGCAACCATCTTAGCACATATGTAAATTAATCAAGTGTGCATGCGCTGACGTCATGGGAAGGAGGAGAAATGAAAAGGCGGAGAAAAGAACAGCACATGGTTGAACTAAGAAAGCGATCGGACGTGTTTTGACTCTTGTGCGGCTAGAGAGAAAATGCGCCGTGTGGTCAAAAAAGCGGAAAGGCAAGTGACGACAAAGACACGTGTGTGAAAGAACGTTTCGATAGACATGTTCTGGTGGATTTATGTCTGATCCATTGTACCATATTGATGCAAAAACTGTTTTGTTGTGTTTAAAAGTTGAAAATTGACTGTGAGCAAATGCAGCAGCCACGTTGAACACAGCTTTCTCATTGACAAATGCCACCCGATTCTGCCCACTAAACTGTCTGCTGACTTGCCTTCGGAGTGAGGTGCTGGATCCAGGTTTCATCCATTGTCACATATTGATGCAAAACTTCTCTTTGTTGTATTGAAACAGTTGAAAACAACACCCTGAATCGTCAATGCGACACCCAATTTGAACATAGTTTTATCATTGACAAACGTTCATACAAAATAGTGAATCCATTGCCTTCCGATATCTTCAACTCCTCTGCTTTCTCACACAATTTTAATTGACAATCGGTCAAAATGAGTTTGTGAACTTTGATGCTTTCTTGTACAACTTCCATATTTAGGCAACATGAGTATTCAGCATCACTTATGCCTGTATGACCGTGTTTAAAGTCAGCATGCTACTTCTTAATAGTTGTGTGTGTTTTGTATTAATGTAAAACTTTTAATATATATATATATATATATATATATATATATATGTACATGTGTACACTCGTGAGCAAAAAAAAAAAAATGAGCCAAACAAATTTTATACATTTTATTGCACTAAAAGCTATATTGAACAATGAACAATTGAACAAGGAAACTTCAACGAAACTAATAACATAGAACAAGACATTTACTTTAATAAATATTTAGGATGGAATCTCATTCCCTTTTGATTTCTTTAAAAGATCAATCCTTTTAGACATGCTCTCAACCAAAGTAGAACACTGAAGAGAAGATGCTATTCCATTCGCTTTGCACAGCTTCCCACAGTTTGTCATTATTCGAAAAAGTTCTTCCAGCCAATGCACGAGATATTATGGACTGAATATTCTCGATTGGGTTTAAATCGGGGCTTTGACCTAACCAAAATATCACATTAATTGACAGCTAAGAAAACCATTTTTTGTGACTTTAGCAGTATGTGCAGAGGCATTATCATGTTGAAAGATAATGTTCTGGGATATTCCCAGCTTCTGGATACTTGGTAACAGTCCTGTTTCTAATATTCAAATGTATTCCTTTGCATTGATTGACTTCTCACATCTAATAAGTTCCCCAACTCCTGCTGCAGTAAAAGTTCCTCATACCATTATCCCTCCATTTCCGTGTTTAACTGTCGTTTTTATGTAACTTGGCGAAAATATTTCTCCAGTTCTTCAATTGCACCATTTGGGAGCATCGGAAGCATCACTAACAAGACAAAATTTTGATTCATCTAACCAGAAAACATTTCTGAACCAGACTGTATCTTTCTTGCCATAACACAAGAAAAATCTCTTTCTATTATTGATGTCCTTCTTAGATAAAAATGGCTTCTTTGTATACCTTTTTAGAAGAAAATCCCATTTCTTTCATTCGTCTAGATATTGTATAGCTAGAAAGAGAATTTCCAGCCCCTGTTTTGAATTTTTTGCTATGGTCAACATAAGTTTTCTTTCAATCCTTCAAAACAGTTAATTTAAGCCTGTGATCGTCCTTCAAAGTGAATACTCTAGGGCGACCAGATCCAGATTTCCTTTTTACCAAACATTCGACTTCAATCCTTTTGACCAATTCGCTTCACTACAGAAAGAGATGCTTTCACTTTTTCTTTTCTTAAAATATCAAAAATCTGCTTGTAAGTCATTTTCGACTGCCCTCATCCTGCAATTCGTTTTTTTTATATCCTTGCCAAGATGCGGTCTTACCATTTTTAGGATTAATTTTTCCACTTATTATTATATGCTATAATAATAATGATCTACAAAGTAGAAATTTTCAGTTAAAATTAACAAAAATCCATGGAACAATATTGAAAAATCGATTTCTTCCTTCTTTCACGCTTGGCCCCCCCCCTTTTTTTTTTTTTTTTTTTTTTTTTTTTTTTTGCTCATGAGTATATATTGTTAGGAAATGGACACTAAGAAGGAGCACGTATAGCCATTCTTGGCAGTGCAAATAGACACTCGAACGACACCATTGTCTCCCAGGATGGATAGTTGCCACCTAGTTGTATGTGTGTGTTGTGTATGAATGTAAAACTTTTAATATATATATGTGTACCTATGCGTATATTGTTAGGAAATGGACACATGGTTATTATAAGCGAAAAAGGAGGAGCAAGGTCTCAAGCATGACTGTAGCAATTAGTAAGTTAATGAACGGAGGGAGAGGGATTAAAAGTATCAATAAATGGCTAACATGGACAGTGACCATCCCAAAATCTGAACCATAAGCACAGATAAGTATCTGTATGAGTAAATCCATTGCCTTCCGATATTTTCAATTCATCTGCAATCACACAACTTTAATTTATGATCGGTCAAAATGAGTTTGTGAACTTTGATGCTCCTATTCACTTGTCTCCCTAGGAGGGCAGATTTTGACACAAGGTCGGGTTTTTAATGTGGGGAAAATTCAGCTTCCCAAAAACGGGGAATCCTAGATAGGAACAAAAATAAAAATTGTCTCCGTCATGGCCGAGGACAGGAAAGGTCAAGTGTAGCATATGAACTTTGATGTTTTCGTGTACAACGTCCATATTTGAGCGACCTGAGTGTTCAGCACCATTTATGTCTGTACGACCGCATTTAAAGTCAGCATGCTACCTCTTCACTGTTGTTACCGACAGAGCAGAGTCTAGATTTAATATTTATCAAGTATTTGCTTTGCTTGAACAGTACATTTTCCCATCAGAAAACAATGCTTTATCAATACACGAAATTCAAATTTTTCCATTGTTTTAAAAATTTGCAACAGTAGCTTCATTTAAATATCTAATGTGCAAACTCATAATCATATGTGGCTCAAATTTTGACTAGTGTCATTTGAAGGTTAGTACTTTATAATAATCATATGAAGGTGTTTTTTTTTTTTTTAATAGTTGTGCTATTTATGTCAGGTCTGGAAATTATTGAGTAATGTTTTATAGTCTCATTGATATTGGTCCTGGATATGACCTTAAACTATATCCAGTGGTGAGGCCCCAGCTTGCGAGCTTTGGGGAGTGTGGAGCCACCCTTTAATTGCCATTGCTCCCAGGTCCACTCTGACCCGGAGTGGTAGTACCTGTTAGGGTTCCAACTATGGGTTAAATAGAAACCGACTTGAAAACAACAAATATATTCTATTAAAAAAATTTTCTTCAAAATCTTTGGATTCGGCATTAAATAACCCGAAAAGGGTTGATATGCCGTAAAACAAAAACAACCAACCAACCCATTGATATTCGTTCAAGAATGAAACAGCAACAGGCAATAAACCTGTACTATCACCAAAAGGAAGTAGTAACAGATGCTACACTCTGATTCTAACCTGAAAATTGGATAAAAAAGTTTTTTTCTGTTTAAGCTACCTACTTTTTTTTTTTTCTTAAATTCTTCCAAAATATTTCTGTACCTCCTTAAGCTTTATTTTTTTGTTTATTTTCGTTTTATGATGGATATCACCCCCCACCAAATCCCCTCGAATAATAATAATGATGATGATGATGATAATAATAATAAAAACATATTCCAATGTTGTGCCTCTTCGATTACTTACTACGCAATATATCTTCCCAGAATGCATCTGTGCAGCAGGTCATTCCATTTTTCTCTGCCTGTGCGTTTTATCTGTTGTTTACCATTTTCCGCTTCCATACTCTTACTTCTTGTTCCAATAATTCTTGCTTACTTTCTCTCTCTCTCTCTCTCTCTCTCTCTCTCTCTCTCTCTCACCTCCCTCTCTCTATACGCTTTGTTCTCATTTTAAAAAAAATTCATTTGTCTTATTCCATGACACAATAGTGACACAGATAATAAAAAATAATAATAATAATAAAATACTGTATTTTTCTGTGCAAAAAATTAAAAACGATAACAAAAACCTGCCAGGAATTAATTTCAAATTGAATATTTAAAAGACTTTAAAAAAAAAATCGATTTTGAATTTTGAACGGCCACAGAGAAAGTCCTATGAAAAAAAAAAAAATTTAATAATGGAGGTATGAAAAAGTCATAAACAGGGTTTACTTCGTAGCACTATTTATTTGCATGAATGCTATTTACAAAATAAATGCGCAGTGGCAGTAGGAAATGGTGTTTAGTTTATTCGTAAAACTTACATAATCCAAAAGTGATTTTGAAGCTTTTTATGTTGATGGATAGGTAAATTATTTCTGATAAGGATTAATGTTTCTATATACCCAAACCAAGTATTATGGTTCATTTGTGTTCTTAAAGAAAAACTAATTTTTGATTTTCGTATCAATGATTCTTTGTCTTTTAATTTCTGTTAATCATTCTTTTTTTTTTTTCCCCTTCTCTTTCGTTCTCTCTTCCTTCATCATTTGCTCTTTCTTGCTCTTCCTCTCATTCCGCTCACCCATTTTCTCTTTTTCTCTTACTCTGTATTTTTCTCTCTTTCTCTTGCTTTCTTTTTCTCCCTCTCTTTCTCTTGCTTTCTTTTTCTCCCTCTCTTTCTCTTGCTTTCTTTTTCTCCCTCTCTTTCTCTTCCTTTCTTTTTTTCTCTCTCTTTCTCTTCCTTTCTTTTTTCTCTCTCTTTCTCTTCCTTTCTTTTTTCTCTCTCTTTCTCTTCCTTTCTTTTTTCTCTCTCTTTCTCTTGCTTTCTTTTTTCTCTCTCTTTCTCTTGCTTTCTTTTTTCTCCTTCTTTCTCTTGCTTTCTTTTTTTTGCTCTTTCTCTTGCTTTCTTTTTTTTGCTCTCTTTCTCTTGCTTTCTTTTTTTTTGCTCTCTTTCTTGCGCTTTTTCTTTTTCTCTCGCTCTCCTCTCTTCCTCTTACTTTGACTTTATTCTCATTCTCTCTCTGTGCCTATCACTCTCTCGCTCTCTTTCTCCTGCTCGCTTTTGCTCTCTTTTTCATTCAATCTCTTTATCGTCTCTTTTCACTTTGTTTTTTTTTGTCCCTCCCCCTCCCCTAACAAACATTTATAAAAATCAGACTTTTATAGTTATGGATGACCCAAATAACCGGAATACTCATCTTTTATAATCCATATTATTACTGCCATATGACTCAAGTTACTGAACAACATTTTGTTACTCTTGTGTTAATTGGGATCCATCATATTTGACAACCAGATAAATGATTTCTACCTACAATTCATACAACTATGTACACAAGATATTCTTCATACTTTGATGATGACCGGTGCAAGTTGAAAGATCAGCCAATAATAAAACACTAGGAATTGTTTTACTTTTTATGTTGGTAACATAAAAATCGTTATACACATGTGGCTGTTAGAAAATAGTTGTTTCTTTCAGCAAAGTTTGTTATATATACATGTATATTCAATGTAGCAGCCTTTAGCCTCCATCACCATCTCCATACGGGTCCAGATCTCGGATTATGCCTTTTCCACAAGTGCTGGCAGGAACATGGTGAGTACTCGACAGATGGTGTGGCGATCAGGATAGCTTTGGTATTGTGGGAGGTCATGTTGGTGATGTTCTCGACGTCTGACCAAACGATGTAGTCCAGCGGGTTCAGGTCGAGAGAAGAAGGGAGCCAGTAAGAGAAAGGTACAAAGTCGTAGCACTCCTTCTGAAGCCAAGCTTGGGTCTCTTTGGTCTTGTGGGTCGGCGCCGAGTCCTGCTGCCACACCCAGGGTCTGTCAGTGACCACCTGATTGCACCAGGGGATCACCAAACTCTTCAGCACATCCAGGTACGTTTTGGTGTTGACTTTCAAGCCAACTTCAAACATGTGAAGCAGCATGATGTGGCCCTCACTTGAAACCCCACCAAAGACCATAATCATGGCCAGAAACTGTTTTCATCACCCTAGGCATGTCTCTGTTATTTGTGGTAATCCAACAATGTATTTTGAGGGTGCTGGTAACGGTCCTGTTTTCATAACTTGGATTGGTAGAGAGCATGAGTTGTATGGCGGCACATCTCCAATCTCGCTAGTTGAACATTGAGCATTGTATCACTTTCAAACATGATAGAAGGCTCCTGTCGATCCTGGGATTTGTACACAACTGGCCAACTAGTAGATGGTCTGCAACAAAAAAAAGAAAGCCGGTTTCCATCAAATGGAAATGGAATCCTGTTCTCATTTCTAGGGCGACAATTTTATCATTTCTCCACATTTACAGAAGTTTTAGCCTCTTCCTCTCACATCCCATTATTTTGTTCCTAATGTAATTATCGCTAGATGTCACATCTCTAATATCTTACCTAGCACTTTCTATTCTCTTCTGATGAGAAGCATTAGGCTTCAAAATACCTAGGTATAATGAGCATATATATCCTACCCCTCTAATTGCTGTAATCTCCCTATTGAATGAACGATTGAATTTATATGCATTAGTATCTTCATATTGTTGGGGGGGGGGGGTCCCTCCTTTTTCCTTCCTTTTCTTTATCTCGATTGTTTAACTTTGTGTTATCCTGGTAAGTGTCCTTATAAAGAATTTTTTACCCCCCCCCATATATATATATATATATATATATATATATATATATATATATATATGGTAGCTTCCTTCAGTCAGTGAAAATGATTAGTATAGCAGGCGTGTTTCAAATGGAACTTCATGTCAACCCAGGCAACGCCGGGTACCCATGCTAGTATATATATATATATATATATATATATATATATATATATATATATATATATATATATATATAAAGCTTTGAGTAAAAAAAAAATAAAAAAGAATGTAAAAATAAAAAAGAATGCAATTCAAATTCCCGGAAAAAAAAAGAAACTAAATTTGACCCATCGCAGACTTAGTTTAGTGATCTGAAGAAAATATAAAAAAAATTATAAAATATTTTTTTTTCCTTTTATATTTAGTACATTCCCCATTTTGTTTTATATATATATATATATATATATATATATATATATATATATATATATATATATATATTTGGCGCTCCCTCTATCTCGTGTAGCGACACATATCATAGTAAAAGGCGCGGTTGATGATAGTTATTTGAAACAAAATGTTGCGAACTGCGACTATTCTTTTGAAAGAAATCTGAAATATTCGTTACCTTTGTCATCAAATCCATGGGTTATTTCATGTCCAATCACCATTCCGATTCCACCATAGTTTAGTGATCTGAAGAAAATTAAAAAAAAATTATAAAATATATTTTTTCTCTTATATTTGGTATATTCCCCATTTTGTTATATATATATATATATATATATATATATATATATATATATATATATTAGTCTAAAGCAGCTTTGAGTAAAAAACAAAATGTAAAAAAAAAAAAATATAAAGTTTGAGTTCCCGAAAAGAAACAGAATTCAACCTATTGCAGACTTAGCACCTGCATAATCCGACTTCTAAAAAGTTTATAATTACAAAAGAGAATTCAATTATATAAGGATGAAAAAAAAAAACTGAACTAAAATTGTTTAATAGACTTTGCACTTGCATAAGCCAGTTTCTCAAAAGTCTTCAATTATAAAAGAGAATTTAACTATATAAGGCTGAAGGAAGTAGGCACGGGCAAAAATGGGTGGATAAAGATAAAATGACCTAGTTTTGAACGCCGATTTATCACAATTTTTTCGTAAGTTTCCGACTACTTTTTGATTGTATTTGAAAGATTAAAGATTAAAGTTAATTTCCTAAAGAAAAAAAATATTTGTACACGTGAAAAAAAAAAAAAAAAAGCTATGAAAAATGTTTTCATGGCGAGCTAACCAATTCAGCTACATTTTGAAATTAAATGAATTCATTGTAAAAATCCTTAAAAAGATAAATATTAGTTTTCTGGGTCTATTTCAAAGATGATTCGTAAAATAAAGTCCTAAAATAATGAATTAAATAAAAAAAAAACCTTCTTTGTACAAAAAAATAGCTTAATTAGCCCTCAAAAAGCAAGTAATTCTACCGTTTGCCAAAAAACGCAACAAATAAAGGTTTGTAAACACGATTATGCGGAAACCCAAATTTACAGCCAATTGAAACGCTGTTTCAAAATGAAGTCATGATAGTGTCAGATTTCTTTCCCCCCCCCCAGACGTGCATCTATACCTTCCTATTCTGAACGTTTGTATCAATTTTTATCATTTTTTAATTTAATTATTTTTATATTCCTGTTTTTAAATTAATATTTTTTTTAATTATTGCTCGAGATTATATAAAAATTATGTTATGCCGAAAGTTTCACATTCTTGCAAGCAAGGAAATTATATTTACCATATATATATATATATATATATATATATATAAAAATTATGCGAAATCTGTAATTTATAAAAAAAGTGGAAATTTGTGAAAATATTAAATAAACAATGCTTAATTCAATGGTAATATCGGTAGTTCGAGAAATTCATTTTTCTTCGAATTATATCGAATTCATTAATACGGACTTTAGGGGCTTTTTTTTTTGTAATGTTCTTGTAAAAATTAAATAATTTTTTCAAAAATTATTATTTACGATGCTTTATTTTCATAAAAAAGCAAAAATAAATTCTTTCCTTTTTTTTTTTTTTTACTGCAGAAAACCATAACTTTAATAAAGGTATTTTTTGTTTAAACAAAATAATACATTTCCCCTAAGATTTAAATAAAAATAATGGGTTCATTATATTCAGTGATCATTATTTTATAAATACTGAAAATTTCATTAAAATTGGTTAATTTCCTGATTTTTGGTGAATTCTTAAGTAAAGGGAGGGGTCAAAATGTTTATACATTTTGAGTATCGGCATTCATTTTGTCCGTACCTAGAAAAAAGAAAACCTTAACTAAAATTTTGTAAATAGAAAACGGGGATCATCAGCTGCTTACCATGTAGCTGTTTTGGAGATTTAAAAACAGAACAGCTATTAAATACATGACTCTCCAGTGGATACTACCACTTCCCCAATAAGAAAATGTGGAATAATTCTACAAGTCAGAGCAGTTTCTGTCCTGGAGGTGACTGGTTCGCAGTAGACAGTTCTCGAGTTAGAATCCACAGAGCAAAATATTCCTTCCGTGTTGACACGAAGTTGCTACAGAAGGGTTTAATATTTATGGAGCAATTCTGGTTTTGATTTGTTAGTAGCAACAATAATGTGTGTGTGTATGTATATATATATATATATATATATATATATATATATATATATATATATATATTACAATAGAAAATGCGAGCATGAAAATTAATATGGTTAAGCTTAAACATGGAAAAGTAAAGGACTAGTTGTTAAAACTGGAAAAGAAAAGGACAAGATATTCTAGTAAAAATATAATAAATTCATAACTTAAAATATTGCAGCATTAAGAATTGATTATATAATGTTATAAATTGGATTAAAAAAAATTCTTAATGCTGCAATATTTTAAGTTATTAATTCATTATATTTTTTACTAGAATATCTTGTCCTTTTCTTTCCCAGTTTTAACTAGTCCTTTACTTTTCCATGTTTAAGCTTAACCGTATTACTTTTCATGTTCGCATTTTTCTATTGTAATCCATGATTTTTCCAGGCTTCTAGTAAATTCACTTGTTCTTTGTTTAATTTCAGTCTTATATTTTTGTCCCCATAAATATAATATACACAAATGTAATAATAATGTACGGCACTCGTCTGCTTTCAATAAAATCCCCCAATTATCTCCCTTTCATTCTCTCTGTTTCATTTGTTACTTTTCTTTTCGTGACAGCAGTGAATTGGTAGCAACAGTAGTTGCTGAAGCGACGTGATTGCTAGTTGCTCACTTCCTTGCGTTTTTTTTTTTAATTTTTTTTTTACGATTTTGAACACCAGTAAATTCATAACTTTTGTTTTACTGAACGAAACTTGAATTTTTTTTTTTCACAATATAGCTGAGAAGGTGATCTATAAACTGCAATAATTGTTTGAAATTTGTTGGAAAAATGAGTGAGCGGTGAAGCTTTAAAACAGTTCTAAATGACTAAAACTGCCACTTAACTTCAAACACACACACACACACACACACACACACACACACACACACACACACACACACACACACACACATATATATATATTAACGAGTGTGTACGTTTTTATTGTAATTAGGTTAGTACAAAATTGTGAATCGCTTCGAACTATAAAAAAATCGGCTTTTCTGCTATGACTGACTGAGAATTTATCACAAGAATTAATGAGAGTAAAAAAAAAAAAAAAAAAAAAACTAAGTGTGAAAGTTCTCTCATGAATCATTTTTTTGGGTGGGGGAGGGGTAGCAGGGTGGGCCAGAACGTTTTTCCCACCCTACCGACGATTCCTTCGCATTTGTTAAGAATAGACCGAAATGAACTATTAACAATGCACACACACTTTACACGCACGCGCTGGGGGCCCAACAAAAGATGAGGAAAAAAAAAAAAAAAAAGGCAGAGAGATAATGAAGGGAGATTATTCATTTTCTTCTTTTGTCTATCCCCATGAGGAATGTGGATAAAAAAAAAAAACATTGTAGTCTTCATCTTGTTTTGCAGGTGATGGAGGATGAGAGAAGGTAGGGGTATGGGGGGAAAAGCCAGCAAGCTCAAGAACAGTCGGATTCACCTAAATAATATCTATAAAACAAATATTATCATATGCAACAGGAATTTATGAGGTGCGTTTAAAAAGCAGGGCTGTAGAGTTGGAACACAAAACCTCAAGCCTCTTATTTTGGCACCTCCAACTGCTCTTTTATGTAATTACTAGCCAAAGTATCAGTCAATGTTGGGTTTCTCAAACCTTTCTATTTTGTTTGTGAATTTTTTAGATGAGGATTGATAGCTAGTATTATTTGAACTGTTTGTACGACTGAGTTTTATTTTTCACAAGGTTTCCGTTGATATAGACTCCAACCTGCTTCAGGTGTATCTTGTTGAACTCTGGAATCTTTCTGTTTAACTTGAGGAATCTTTGTGTCTAACTCTGGGGGAATCTTTGTGTCCAGCTCTGGGGGAATCTTTGTGTCTAGCTCTGGGGGAATCTTTGTGTCTAGCTCTGGGGGAATCTTTGTGTCTAGCTCTGGGGGAATCTTTGTGTCTAGCTCTGGGGGAATCTTTGTGTCTAGCTCTGGGGGAATCTTTGTGTCTAGCTCTGGGGGAATCTTTGTGTCTAACTCTGGGGGAATCTTTGTGTCTAGCTCTGGGGGAATCTTTTATGTCTAACTCTGGGGGAATCTTTGTGTCTAACTCTGGGGGAATCTTTGTGTCTAACTCTGGGGGAATCTTTGTGTCTAACTCTGGGGGAATCTTTGTGTCTAACTCTGGGGGAATCTTTGTGTCTAACTCTGGGGGAATCTTTGTGTCTAACTCTGGGGGAATCTTTGTGTCTAACTCTGGGGGAATCTTTGTGTCTAACTCTGGGGGAATCTTTGTGTCTAACTCTGGGGGAATCTTTGTGTCTAACTCTGGGGGAATCTTTGTGTCTAGCTCTGGGGGAATCTTTGTGTCTAGCTCTGGGGGAATCTTTGTGTCTAGCTCTGGGGGAATCTTTGTGTCTAGCTCTGGGGGAATCTTTGTGTCTAACTCTGGGGGAATCTTTCTGACTTGAGAATCTGCACAAAATTTCAAATGAAACCTTTTCTTTAATCCATGTGTGTAGCATGCTCTCGTTCTGTCAGCCCTGACTGGATAGAAGTCTGAAATAATTTGCAATGGTATTTTGAGTGTTGTCTGCACTATAAGGATTGATTTTCAACTTCCAGAACAGTGTACTGTATAACTAAATTTTATCAAGTACTTTATCCGCTATCTCATGGACTCTTGCAGATTCACACATTCTACAGAAAGAAGTCCGACAAGATACACCTGAGGAGGATTAGAGGTGACATCAGACAAAACGTTGTGAAAATAACACCCGAGATGAGAACAGTGGTGCGGATAATCCAAATATGAACTTTCTCTTCTGTATGTCAATTAAAACGAAAAATGTTTCATATTTTTCGTTTACAATTAAAAATAAGATTTAAAAAAGAAAAATGTATTTTTCAGGTTTATGATGATGATCAATATCGGCTAGGAAATAATTGGAATGCTGTAGCAAAAAAAAAACAAAAAAAAAAAAAATTGTCTCGTGTGAGATTCGAACCTTGGAAGATGGCATAAAATATTGGAACTGGAGGTGGACACTTTATCCAGACACAGTCACTAATCAAACGAAAATATTTTGTCTTCATCTGTTAATGAGTTTGGCGTCGGAATACAAACTCTGCATCAGTGTAAAGTTTGCTCACACATCGAACGTTTATATCACAGCGTTTCAGCTGATGTAACCTCTGACTTTCTTCGGGTGCATCTTGTCAAACTCGAGAATCTTTTTATCGAACTTGAGAATCAATATGGAATTTCAAATGGAACCGCGATAGCTTACCCTCATTCAGTTAGACTTATTTGTTTGTAATATGGCATTCACTCTAGGCAGGTTGAACCAGCTTCCTCCAAAGGAGGAAGTGTTGAGAATATTAAATTCACAGGCGGTCTCCAATCGCCCGTAATATTTGGTGCATTTTTGTTTAGGAAGCCAGTACCTTCAGACAGCCTGATCTCGTAGCTCCAGATGTGCCACAAAGCGTGGCTGAGTGTATGCAAATACCGATCCGTCTACGAAATGACGTCACTGTTAAGAAAAAGATTATGAAAAGGACGATTACGTTAGAGAGATTAGGGTGACGCCACGGCCATAACGAGAAGTCACGCATGGCGGGAGAGTGAGGAAATAAATCTCATTATTACGAAAAGGTGAGTTCGAGTTATTCTTTGCCTTCGTTTCCTTTGTGACGTAGGCTACATACAATGTGTGGATCCCGTGTGTAAACGTTTACGATGTTACAGATGCCTTAACTCGGGCCAGCCTTGATTGGTTAGAAGTCTTAAGTAATTCATAAGTGTATTTTTAGAATCGGCCATACTGAAGACTGAAACATAAACCTTGAGAAGACTTTTCCTTAAAACTAATTATTACTAAGCACTTTTATTCCTGGCGCCGAGTGTCCTTATTTTTTATTTATTTATTTTTTTGAAGCTAATAGTCTTCAGTGATAAAAATAAATAATTAAAACAAAGTTCAAGAAAATATGAGATTTTCTAACAAACATTCCTGATATTTGTGTTATCTTGAGAGACTTCTGCCATTACTAATCAGCAGAGTGTTACCGCTGTCGACCAAGGGAAGAATCTATCAGATATGATTATGCAGTGTAATGATGCATGGAAGTGAAACCTGCTCAGTAAGTGTTGAGGACATGCGTTGCATGGAGAGAGATTGATGCCAAACTGATATGGTGAATGTGTAATGTGTGTTAAAAACAGGCTTAGATCTGATGACCTTAGAGGAAGATTAAATCTGGACAGTATATAGAAGTGTGCACAGAAGAGGAGACTTTGTTAGTATGGTCGCATTGAAAGAATAGATGAGAATTCTTGGCTTAGTAGGTGCAGAACAGTTCAGGTAGCAAGGTCAACTGGCAAGGGAATGCTAAAGAAACCATGGGAAGAAGTGATAAAAATGCACTGTAGAGAAAGAGGGATGAATAAAGACCTGGCCAGAGATATGTTATTTTGGAAATCAATTTCTGACAGGTATTTAATGCATGCTAACTTATAAAATGAACATTAAACCGAATTAAATTCGATTTTAATGTTACGATTGTCAACCAGATGACTGATCCTCTTTCTGTCTTGAGAGACAATGGGCACTCTCTGAAAGAGTGCTATGGGTAGAAATGATAAAAATGAACCTGAGAGAAAGTGGAATAAATAGAGACGGCCAGAGAGAAGAAAGGAAGTCAATTCATTGAAGTCATCCAACAAATGCCAGCATGTGAAATGAACGTTAAACCGATAATGATGATGCAGTAGTAGTAGTAGTAATATCCATTTGAATGGTTATGTCGTCATCAAGCACCACAAGCTACAAGATAAAAGAAAAAGGTCGTGATGATCAGATAAATTTGTAATTGACCACGAAAGCAATACTTGTGTTCACAGGTTTTATTCACAACTCGTTTTTCGAAAGTTTCTCATAGAATTTTTCTATCTACTCGTGGTTTATGTTCCTTTTTGTTGAAGGACTGATATTTCCTGTATTGATTCCATGAACAAAGCTTCTTTCTTAGAACTGCGCGCCTGTGGAACTGTCTTCCATTTCCTGCTTTCCAGCTGACTACAATTTGATTGTCTTCAAGTCCAATGTAATCAAGTTCTTGATGAGCCGTTCCACTTAAGTTAACAAATTTACCGAATTTTCATTACTAACGATTACTATATTGTCCAATTGACTACTGTACACTCTTAACCCTTATCCTCGAGTGGTCTCTGGGCCTTGATAAGTCGTTATGCCTATGTAAAAAAAAAAAAAAAAAAAAAATATGCCAATCTCAGGAAATAGTAAATTGTTTTGCCAAAGAGAGAGACTGTATATTCAACTGAGGCATATTATATTTGTGTCTCTGGGGAGGAAGGGGGGCGCCCCCTTCTCTCCCTCTTTCTAACGAAGACTCAAAGACAAACCTAGATCTGATGACCTCAGACGAATATTATATCGCGCAGTATAGGGAAATGGACGCAGAACAGGAGACTTCTAAAGGTATGGTCCATTGACAGAATGGATGGGAGTTTTTGGTTTAATAAATGTAGAACAGTTGAGGTAGCAGGTTCAGTTCACAGGTAAAGGCCAAGAAAAACATTGGAGGAAGTGATAAAAATGAACCTGAGGGAAAGAGGGATGAACAGAGACCTGGGCGGAGATAGTAGGTTACTTTAAAAGTCAATTTTTAAAAGCCGCCCAACACATGCCAGTATATAAAATGAATGTTAAACCAAATACAGTGATGATGAAGTGTCCATTTGAATGGTCAAGCACTCTAAGTTATGTAAGAAAAAGGCCGATTTCAGATGAATTTGTAATTGACCACGAAGCCAATAGTTGCGTTTGTGGTTTCATACGCAACTCGCTTTTCGAAAGTCTCTCATAGAATTTTTCTGTCTACTCGCAGTTTCTGTGTTCCTTTTTGTTGAAGGACCGATATTTCCTGTAGTGATGTGCCAATCCCAGGAAATGGTAAATTGTTTTGCCAAAGAGAGAGCCTGTATATGCAAACGAGACGTATTATATTTGTGTGCCTGTGAGGAGGAGGGAGGGCAGGCGCCCCTTCTCTTCCTCTCTCTAATTGCAGCTGAGCGCCCTCAGTCGGAAATGTCACAAGTGCTTGAATAAATCTTGTCGTAGTGAAGAGAGCTGACTTGTTTTTCTGTTTTGATTTCGGAATAAAGATCTTGCAAAAAAAAAAAAAAAAAAAAAATGAACTCCTTCTAAAGGAAATGATAGGCCATCAAGGTGACCTGTTTACGGATGTCTGTCTCCGCAACAGATATAAACACCCCCTCAGTATTCTAAATTTCAGCTGCATAATTATCATGATTTGCGTTAAAAAAAAAAAAAAAAAAAAAAAAAAAGGCAATGTTATCCAGCATCGCCCGGGAGTGAAGAATAAGACTCTTGATTTATACCTGTTCCCATAATTTCCTTAATTAACATTTTCATTCATATTTCATATCTATATATCTTATATCAAATAAGTTTCTATAACTTTCAATTTTAATTGGTACCTATATCATGTGTCGATGTTACCAGGCATAAAGACATCATCAATAATCAGTTTAGCAGAATCTGTGTCAGTTTAGAGTAAATGATGGCCTTGTATCTATCATGAAGTATAGTTCTGTGCTGTTTTAGGAGATTCACCCTCCCAGGCTTTACCTTTTCTCTTTGAGAAGATATTAGTATATTGCTAATCATCTAAGGTGCCTGTGTAAGGGGATGCAGACGGTGTAAGGGATTGTTTTATGTGCCAGAATGCATGCTGCTCTCGTGTGTCGACTTTTCAGTCCCTAGACCTTGTATCACATCATCTCGCAGTAGGGATGCAGTAAATACCCATCTACATGCACACAATATCTACTTTAAGCTTAAATGTGACAGACTGACTGAAAGTGTCTGTTATATAAATGATCGGATGCATCTAAAATGTTTCTATTGACTTTGGTGGCATTCACCCAGGCTGAGTTGAACCGGCTCCTCCCATAGAACACAGTGGCCCGGATGAACATAAACCACCTTCGATGGTCCTCAGCAACCAAGATAATGATAGGTAGCCAGTCTCAAGACCAGCGGTGAACATGGTATACCTGTGGATTAGAGGTTGGTTCAACGTCGACTTTGATGGTGTGTAACCATCAGCTGACCTCCTGGGCATCTTTGCTAATCTTGGAATGGTTCTGGAGTTATCGCTTCATGGAGGAACTCTCTTGGGTTATGACATGTAGCATGGCTGAACTAACAAAGACTTCTCTAGGAGACTAGCGGGGATACCCGGCGTTGCTCGGGTGTGTGGAGGTGGTGTAGTAAGGGACCTGGGGGAGGGGGGGATTAAAAGGTGTTAAAAAAAAAGTGTTATAGTAGCAGGTTTCCCGGCATTGTCTGGGTCGAGTAAGGAACCCTGGGCAGGGAGTGGAATAAAAAAAAAAAATGTGGTAGTAGCGGGTGGGGGGGGGGAGAACAAAAGTAGGCAGTTTGGGTTGAGAGAGAGAAAACAAAGACAAAGTGGTAGTAGGCAGGCAGGCTCGAACCCGAAACGCAAAGTAGGAAAAGAAAGTGAAAAAAACGTGAAGTCTTAGCCAATGTCTCCATGGCCCGACCAGAAGTGGAGAGCGTCAATCAGTAGTGTATCAAGGGAGTAGTCAATCAGAAAGAAAACGATGACTTGCCAAAATGTTGACTAAAAAAGCGACCCTTCTTTGTACAAAACGGATGAATTTAGGGTGAAGGAATTAATGTTTTGGGCCAATTTTACGATATTTGTCATCCGAAACGTCGAGCTTCAAAACGATACCAACCTCATTAGGATCCGTCCTGTTTCGAAAGTTTTTGCAGGACATACAAACACACACTCTTGCTCTTTATATAATAGATTGGCTTGTTGTTACTCTCAACTAACTTATGTACAAGATTATCCCCTCAAGCAAAACATCAGTAGTCTTCACTTTTGTAATATAAAGGAAACAATTTTACATCAAATAACAAGCCCCCTCAAATAAACAACCATGAAGTCACTTGCACTGCAATCAGGAAAGCTGACCTGCTTACCTGGAGTATTTTTTTCAACTCCACCTTAGACCTCTAAAATAACTCCCTTCTAAAGTTTCCTTTTACGAACAGAAGCCACATTCATTTATCTGAAAATCACATCTTATTATGTCCATGATATCAGAAAAAAAACCTGTGTTGTGGTGTGCATCATGGTAGAACCAACAAATTTTCGTCTAAATGTTTCCCTGCATGTTTAGAAGTGAAAGTATTATTTCAAAGTAATCCGTTCCGACCGACCGACATACAGAGCATCCCAAAGAGATGCGAGGATGCCCCTAGAAATTAACACTCATGAAAGCACACAGAAAGCTACTATAAAAAAATGTTTCCGGATAGTTTTATAAAGCAAAACACGTCTATAGTGAGATGTGTATGTGTAGGTTCTTTTTGACGAATGAAAAATAAAAATGGTTGCTACATAGAGATGTAGAGTAGAGTGCCACTCCTGTGATTGCTCCAATTACCCTTGATCCTCCCCATGTGATATTGAAGGTTTAGCAAAGAGCTATCAAGTGTATCATTTCAATAAACATCTGAGAAGAAAGTTCAATGAAGGAAAGCACATGTGTGTGCTGTTTGTGCTGCAAATGGTGATAATCATCAATGCACAGTCAAACACCACAATTTGGTTAAATAAAGTTTTCTGCACACGCGTGTCTTGCTTCATCCCCTCCATTATCGCTTTCTCCATGTGTGGCCGTTGTTTTATATCATATTGTGGCTTTGATTTTCTGTTACTCCAGATGAATAAACTTCATGCATGAAAACACAAGAGGCTTGTTGACGAGTTAAAGGTTTTATCGGGAAAGAAATATGTTACGTGGAGAGAGACCAAAAATTAAGCTTCCATAAAAGATTTCTTCCTACTTATTTTCCTTATCTAAATAAAGAATTTGTTGACGAATGGACTCGACGAGATTCAACCAAGTTTCTACATTGTCAGCATGTGTTGTCTTCTGGCCTCCCAGATCTAAACTATTCAAAAACTCTGTTTCAAACTCGTGACGCAAACCCCAGCCAACAATTCAACACCTGTTTCTCTGTTGTTGTCTCAGGACCTTTATTTCCTGATTCGCTGGGTACACTGAATATATATATATATATATATATATATATATATATATATATATATATAACTACTTCATTTACTCACACAAATTTAATATACGAAAGTATAGATTTATGCGTAAACTTTAAGTATTTACTTCAAAAGTGCTCAATACGTAGGTAGAGCTAGTTAGTAATTTATATAATATATATGGCGATTAAGCCTGACGAATCCTACAGTGGATGAAACGCAGAATATTCCGTGTAGCTTAATCGCCATATATATTTTATAAATTACTATATATATATATATATATATATATATTTAAAATTCAATTTTCACCCCAAACATGCCACAGTGCCACTTTAAAGTAGGGGGCTACTATTGGGGACATAAGTTGCAGGAGTATTATGAAGGGAGATGAGTAGCAAGATGTCTGTTCATATTACACTTGAACTTCTGCATGTCAGTACAGTTGGGAAAGCAGAATCTCGGAAGGGAGTTCCAAAGTCTAGCAGTTCTGGGAAGAAACCATTGAAGTAAAAAGCTTTCTTACACCTAGGGATCTCTACTGTGAAGGGATGGGATTTAGCTGCTTGTCGGGGGTATTCATGTCGAGGGGGTACAAGTGCTTGTAGTTCATGTCAGAGCATTCACCATTAAAGTACCTGTAGAACAGGCAGAGGGATGCAATATTTCGTTGATGGGACAGAGGCTGAAGCCTATATGACAGTTCAGGACCTATCAGGTTGGCAACTTTTGAACCCTGTCCAGGAGTGAAACACAAATAGCAGATGCACCAGCCTAAATGTGATAACAATACTCCATACATGGGCGAATGGTGGCCTTATAGAGGTACAGGATACTTTCAGGCCTAAGTAGTTTTCTAGCACGGTAGAGAGAGCCTACCTTCTTCGCAGCAGCCTTGGCAATGCTCTCAATGTATCTATTCCAGTTCATGTTCCTTGTAAACGTTAGGTCGAGGAGTTTAAAGGAAGTAGTTTCGGGTAATGTGTTCTTGGCCATTTTCGCTTGCTGCCAGGCCATGCTGAAATGCACTTAAATGACAATCTCTCAAAATTTACACTAGTTAAAACAAGCTCAACCTATGGTGTAGAGACACAATACCATCTTTTTTTTTTTAGCCTTTTTTTGTTGTTCCTACCATATTTCTGAATCTTTCAGATAAGTATTAATAATTTTCGGACTTTTCTCATCTAAATTATTATTTTCACCATGTTTCGAACTTCAAGTGTACCTCGTCAAATTCTAGAATCTTCCTGCAAAGACCTGTGTAACGGATATGAAACTCTTCTTGAGGTTAAAGGTCCACTCTGTAACGAGTGCGATACTAAGAATACAATTGCAAATTACTTAAGACTTATATTTAGTCATGGCTGATGGAACAAAAGCAGGTTACTCTTGTGGATTAAATGAAGGGCTCCATTTGAAGTTCTATGCGGTTTCCTGAGTTCGGCAAAAAGATTCCGGAGTTCGACCAGATGCACCTGAAGAAGGTCGGAAGTTACATTAGTTGAAAAGTTGTGCAAATAACACTCAAGATAAACACAGTAGTCGGGTTAATCTAAGTTATAATCTAAGTTATTCCTACAAGTTGAGGATACGTCCTTGACAATCAGTCTGGCCTTGCTTCTGTTGGACTGAAGCATAGTTCTATTCAAATCTAGGAGTTAGTTTATTGCTAATAAAGTGCACCAAATCCTCATGAAGCTGACTTTTCAAAACCTCACTAAGAAGTAAATAGATGACTTGACTAAGAATTAAACTCGTCTCCTTGCGACCTATTATGCTAAATGGGCTTTTATTCATATGTGTGTATGTTTGTTTTCATGTATACCCTGGGTAATCGTCACCGAATGGGTGTGGCTCGTCATTGACTGACTCACCGTTGTGCATATGCAAAGTAGTCACTAGTTTAGCCTGTTGCATAAAAGCAGCAGCGACATGGGTCACGTTGCTCCTGTTTTGTTCCCGCCCTTCCCTCCCCCCTCGCGGTAAATGTTAGACACAAGAACACATTTTCGTTGTCTTCTGTAAAAGAAAAAAAAAACTGCATATATGATGTTTTTAAAAAGTTTTTCAATTTTTTTATTATTATAAACCGGCTAAGTTTGTTTCGATTTCTTTTTGCTACTATTGGATTATTGGGGAGCATTTTCAAATATGTTTCAGATTCAAACAATGACAAATGGACGTATAATAAAAGTGAAACTATAATTTTTCCGCGGCCTTGACCCCCAACACCTTTTCGGATGAATCATCTTTTTTTTTATACCATCGGATTCCACCTTAATAATAATTCAATAAAAATAAAATATAATATTAAAAAAATAAAGTAAAACATAATAAAAAGTGAAGCCTGTATGGTTCTCCGTGGGTGCACAGTGAACGAGGCACAATAAAAAATGACGCATTTGCTTCCCACCCCCACCATTTAGCTCAAAAGTCCCCAGGGGACGTCAAATCCTGGTGAAAATGAACAAACTGTGCAGTTTTAGGCCTTAACATATGTAAATTTGAGTTCTGCACCATGTAAAAAAAAAAAAAAAAAAAAAATGACTAAGTCCATCATTTGCCCTTCCCCTTCAATTTAGCCCCCAAATTTCCCAAGATATTTAAATTTGAGTTCAGCACCATGCAAAACTGCTAAATAGACATACACAGAAAATTTTGGACAAATATGGTAAAATAGTCCCAAAAATGGAGATTTTTTATTAGCCCTAAAAGAGCCCCTGGGACACACCAAAGAGTTATCGCGAAGTATAGACAAATAAAATTATATAGAAATCAGTTACAACTTTCAGAAAGTTTTACAAAAATCCAAGGCATCAATTTTTTTTTAATAAGCACAAAAGTGTCAATTGGGGGGAGGAATATATATATATATATATATATATATATATATATATATATATATAATCATTATTTTTTCAGACCCTTTCTTTTTAAAGGCTTTTGTGAAAAAGACTCCCCCACTAGTTACTACCGAAAAGAATAGTAAATATTTAAAAATAAAAATAAAATGTCGAATTTCTCACAGAAATGACCCACCATTATTTTTATAAATCAAATATGGCTGAAAAAAAAAGTCTGAGAGCTATTTATAAATAGTAATAGAACTCAAAAGAACATTACCCCTATATTAAAAAAAAAAAATTTTTTTTTTTAAATTTTTAAAAAATTTTTAATTTTTTTTTTTTTTCTTGTCTGAGTCCGTTCTTCCGGCTTGAAACCCATGGTACCATACTGATTTATCTTCTGTAATATCATTAATACAGTAAATCAATATTATGTTCTTATTATTAAATACTCGAGCATTAACAATTAATTTCGTTTTGACGAAACAAAACTAGGAAACACACACACACACACACACACACTTTTTTGTGTTAAAACCTAATCCACAATGCTTTGAAATTTGTGGGATGAGAATTGATAATTTGGATTATTTGACCTACTGTTCTCAGTTTGACCGTTACATTTACGATGTTTCGGTCGATGAAATCCCCGACCTTCTTCGTGTGCCTCTGTATAGGTTTGCAATGGAAGTTTATTATTTATTTGTTTATTATTAGGTTGCGAAATTCGAAAACCTTCATATGAAGAAGACCGGAGGTTACATCGGCCGAAACGTTGCAAATGTTACAAGCAAGATAAGAGTAGTAGTACGAATTGGTGGAAAGTGTCTGGCAAATAGAGTTAAGAGCGTTATGATGATGGAATGCTAATTAGATTAAAGTATTTCTATTTGGCAAAAAAAAAAAAAAAAAAATGAATTAAACAACGGCTGATCAGATGATTGTGGCAACTGTGTTCGAAGTATTAAGTGACTACTATCTCTTCTCTCTTTCTCTCTCTCTTTCTTTCTCTCACTCTCTCTCCTTCCACCACTCTTTCTCTTTCTAAAATGTTTTTTTTTTCTTTAGATAGAATTAGATTCATCATTTCATGTTAATTTCTCCCTTCCCGCCTTCTCTCATTTTATCCATTTTTAGATACGTCTGTACGTTGATCGGTCACATGTTTGAAATAACAGTTTTAGATGCGTCTACACATAGGATCTGTCAGTCCGCCACGCTTAACAGAGTTTATCTTAGTCAGAGGAGGAGAAATTTTTATCCCAGTACAAAGTCGGAAAGTGCCCCTCCCCTCACGTTTAAAAGCAATGTTGTCGAACACCGCCTTCATAGGAGGACTGGTAAATAGGGACACATCTTACGAATACTTGTTTCTGTTTTCGATCTCCTCCTCTTCTTTATTCCCCCCTCTTCCCCATTTCCTCCCCTTCCTCTTCTTTTTTTCTTCTCCCTTCTTCCTTTCTGTCCCGTTTTCTCTCCTTTCTTCCCTTTCCGTATTTTATCCCTTTCCCTTCTTGTTCTTCCTTTCCTTTTCTCCTTTTTCTTCTTCCTCTTTTATCTTTATTCCCCAAAGTTTCTACGGCCAGCATCAATACTTGTTTGTTACATTTCTGTGGTGACTGTCAGTTTCGCACTAATCATGATCATCAGACGATGCATCCTATGTCAACTTTCGCTTTCTCTTTGACCCCCACCTCTCTAACACTTTATTTTTCCTCCTCTTCTTCCTTATCGCATGGCCCTACCATACATGATCAACACAATGGATACACGCAATCGGTCCTATTGTTTTCAACTAATGAACCTTGAAAAGGTATGACTACTCCCGACATTCATATATATATATATATATATATATATATATATATATATGAAATAAAATGGAGGTGGAAGGACCTGGATACTCAACGTTTCGCCCGATTTATGCGGGCTTCTTCAAGAGGGATGGTCATTGACCCCCACCTCTTGAAGACCATCCCTCTTGAAGAAGCCCGCATAAATCGGGCGAAACGTTGAGTATCCAGGTCCTTCCACCTCCATTTTATTTCATATCGTCGGATTTAATCCAGCTCAACAATCATATATATATATATATATATATATATATATATATATATTAACTACTTCATTTACTCACATAGTTAATATACGAAAATATAAGTTTATGCGTAAACTTCAAGTATTTACTTCAAAAGTGCTCAATACGTAGGTAGAGCTAGTTAGTAATTTATAAAATATATATGGCGATTAAGCTACACTGAATATTCGGCATTTCATCCACCTAAGGATTCGCCAGGCTTATGCGCGAATTCTGTGGTTGTTTCTCGTTTTTATATATGTTGAGGATTTTAGTTAGCCAATCAGCTTTCTAGTATCCACCGCGCCCCTTTAATCGCCATATATATATATATATATATATATATATATATATATATATATATATATATATATATTAGACGAATCCAATATTTTTCCCGATTCCGATACAAATTACCGATTCCGATTCTTTATAAATCTCTAATTATTTAACTATAAGAATGTTATTTTCCCCGATCTTCGTAAAAAACACATGTTGAATATGCAGATATTTTCCTAAACGTCAAAATACACTTGTGGAGGATGATCTATCGATTTTAGCTTTACTGGTAATTTGAAATCAATAAATACTTAGTATTTTATTATTATTACCAGCAATGGAAGATTTTGCTTTAAACAAAATCAAATAAAAAAAGACAAAAGAATCGTTTTGGCATTGGAAAATAGGCAACAATTTTTCCAATTCCGATTGTGATATCCCCAAATGTTCCGATTTTTCCGATTCCCGATTCCGATTAATCGCCCCAACACTAATATATATAAAGCAACGTGTATTCAATTTTACGTATACATGCGCTGTCGCAAGATTTAGATTCGTATCTTCTAATGAAATACTTGTTTCGAACAAATTGCTCATCGTGTCAGAATATTTATAATCTTGGATGAATTCAGAACTAAAAAAATAATTTGCGAGAATATTTTTTGGGTCTATCTGATGAAATATGTAACAGATTTTGATCCCTAAAAAGCCACCCTCAATAATTATGCACAGAATTTATCTCCCCATAACAACAAGCAAATTAATGTTGGAGTCCCTCAGGGGTCCATCCTGGGCCAACTCTCTTCCTGATCTAGATTAATGATCTTCCAAATCACATCCTTACATCATTCGTAGACATTTATGCTGATGGCACTACCGTCTATGGTAGCACATCTAAGACTGTAAACGACCAAGTTCTCTCCGATTCTCTCTCCTCTGATCTTGACCACATGGTACAATGGGGAAAGGAGTGGCTGGTTTCTTTCAATACATCTAAAACCGTGCTTCTATCTTTACATCATCAGCATTCTGATCCCCATCTGGCACCAATTGAAATGAATGGCTCTTGTCTTGGGGATGCCTCATGTTTTAACAAGCTTCTGGGCTTGACCTTTACTCCTGATCTTAGACGGAACATGTACATCAAATCTGTTGCCAAGGCTGCTGGGGGAATAGTGGGATCCTTCTGTCGATCCAATGGATATCTCACTGCTGATGCAATTCTCTATCTATATAAGAGCCGGGTACGTCCAGGGATGGAGTGCTGTTGCCACATTTGGGCATGAGCTGCTAGAAAGGACTTGTCCTGCCTTGATAAAGTTCAAAATAGACTTTGTAACCTCGTGGGAGATGTCCTTTTCTCTTCCCTGCAACCTCTTTCTCACAGAAGAGATGTTGCGAGTTTTCTCTGCTTTATCGTTATTTTCATAGCAAGTGCTCGACTGAACTTCAATCTATGGTACCCCCCTCGCCAAACTTTCACAAGAAACACTCGTCTAGCCAAAAACACTATCAATAATTCCCCTCGCTCTTTATCCGTGCCTAAACCTAAACATAGATTTCATGAACAAAGCTTCTTTCTTAGAACTGCAAGCCTGTGGAATTGTCTTCCGTTTTCCTGCTTTCCAGCTGACTACAATTTGATCGTCTTCAAGTCCAACGTAATCAAGTCCTTGATGAGCCGTTCCACTTAAGTTAACAAATTTACTGAATTTCCATTACTAACGATTACTATATTGTCCAATTGACTACTGTACACTCTTAACCCTTATCCTCGAATGGTCTCTGGGCCTTGATAATGATTATGCCTATGTAAAACAAAAAAAAAACAAAAAAAATTAGCTACTCTTAATCGCCAGAATGGCCCGGAAATAGGAATCATTTTACGTTAGATTTATATGCGAAATTGATCCCCCAGTGTAGCTTATAATATGTTTATTTATTTATTTATTTATTTTATTTTTTATTTAAGGCATGTTCTTCAGAGTTTTCACACGTAATCGCTGCAAAAAGTAGAATCTCATTTGTGTGAAAGTGGAGAGGGAATAACTGAGTGTGTTAATCTATCTATATATCTAGAAAAGTGAACGTCTGTGTCTGTGTACATTTCCCTACGCAATAACTCTGTCAATTTTTAGTCTGCAGACTCAAAATTTGATATACAGGGTACTGAGATTTGGGAAAATCGATGTGATCGGGTTTCGGCCAGAAATTTCGCTGTTAAGGAGTCAAAGTTCAACGATTTGACCATTGAGAACTCTACAAACTCCTCCGACAGTTTTGTGTCTAAACACTTGAAATTTTAGATATAGGTTCCTTGGACATTGATCTAACTTAATAACTTGATTTGAGCCAAAAACTCAAAAAACAATTTGACTTCTGCGGTCTCTACCAAATTACTCAGCCAATTTTCGGTCTAAACATTTGAACTTTTACACAAAGTGTATTCAGACATAGGGCAAGCTTTTTAATCGGTTTTTGGCCAAAAATTTGGCTGCCAAGGGGCAAAGTTCCAAAGATTTGACCTTTGCGGTCTCTAGTAAACTATTGAGCCAATTTGGGGTCTGAACATTTGAAATTTTACATAAAGGTTATTCAGACATGCTTTTTAATCAGTTTTTGACCACAAATTTGGCTGCCAAGAGGTCAAAGTTAAGTGTTGACTGTTGCTGATTATTCCAAACTCCTTCGCCAATTTTGGGTCTAAACACTTGAAATTTTAGATGTAGGTTACCAAGTCAAACTTTTTAATATATATATATATATATATATACATACACACACATAACAGTACATAGGGCCCGAGTAAAGCCGGACTGAACTGCTAGTCTACAATAATATCGAAAATATGACGAATAAATTTAAGTTAAGCAATCCTATTAAAAAAAAAATTATTATAACCGCCCCCCCCCCCAAATAATTTTTTTGGATGGGGATTCATAATTTGTATTATTTGGACTAATATTCTCTTAGATGTTATTTTCACAACGTTTCGGTCGATGTAGCATCCTACCTTCTTTAGGTGCGTCTTGTCAAAGACAGAAATTTATCCGGAGTAAAGAGTTGCGTGCGAAATTTGATATAGATTTCGAATTCGATAGTACGCATCTGAAGAAAGTCGGAAATTACATCAACCGAAACGTTGTGGAAAACTGGAGTTCGAATAATCCAGGTTCTTCTTCGTATTTATATATTTAAAAGTAAAAAAAAAAAAAAAAAAAAATCACATACAAATGTGGTATTTAAATTTAAGCATTTCATAAGATATCCTATCGATTTTTATCGAAAAACAGATTCTTGTAATAACATTTTTTTTTGGTTTTTTTTTCTATTGAATTATTTTTTCCAAAAATGAAAATATTTTCTTACAAGAAATTAAGAAAAAGAATATAAACTGGTGGCGAGAATCGGGTCGATGAGTAAAATAGAAATTATGTAATATATATATATAGAGAGAGAGAGAGGAGGATATAAAAACGATAAACAACCACAGAATTCGCGCATAAGCCTGAGGAGTCCTAGAGTGGATGAAACACCGAATATTCAGTGTAGCTTAATCGCCATATATATTTTATAAATTACTATATATATATATATATATATATATATATATATATATATATACACACTGGTGTTCTGTTTTCTTAATTTCACTTATCCATAGGAAGTCTTGAAATAAAGATGAAACGTTGATAAACACATAACTTTGTTCCGTTTTATTTCTCTCTCTTTCTCTCATATATATATATATATATATATATATATATATATATGTGTGTGTGTGTTTGTTGGGATGATTAATCGGAAAAATCGGAAGATTTGGTGGTATCAGAATCGGAAAAATTGGTCCTATTTTTCGATTCCAAAACGATTCTTTTAATTTTCTATCTTTTATTTGACTTTGTTTGAAGTAAAATCTTCCATTGCTGCTAATAATGATGAAATAATAAACATTTATTGATTTTATTATATCAGTAAAGCTAAAATCGATAGATCACCCTCCAAAAGTGTATTTTTACGTTTAGGAAAATATCTGCATATTTAACCAGGTGTTTTTACGAAAATCGCGTGGAAATCTTATGGTTAAATAATTAGAGATTTATAAAGAATCGGAATCGGTAATTGTATCGGAATCGGGAATTTAGCACAGAATCGGTAAAAATATTGGAATCGTCCCATCACTAATATACATATATGCCGGCCAACATCTAGTGGATACATCAAGTAATAAATACGTGCATAATACAATCATTATACAGTACGTACTAATTTTATCTTCGATATGACCCATAAAGTGTTGATATGCCGTAAATCAAATCAAATCAAATATCTTTCCGCTGAGATCTACACAGAAATCTGGAAACCCGAAGAATTTGTCTCATTCTCTCAGCGCGACCCCCCCCTCCCATTCCAGCATTCTCGCAATATAACGAAAACGCGGAGAATGTTGGAGACTAGGGCAACAACGATACTATGGTTTCAACAGTGAGTGCTCTGGAGGACTCCTGCGTGTTATATTTTGTCGCATTAACAGTTGACATTAAATTCAACACCGATAGTTATCGCTATTCACAACTGGAGCGTTAGTATTTCTCCACGCTATCATTACTTTCATGGTAGGTGCTCTCTACTGAGCTCATTCTATCTCCCCCAATTGTAAAATGTTCACAGTAAAAACTCGTCTAGCTGCCATCACTATCAATAAATTTCATTTCTCCTGCTGTGCACCAAAATCTAAGTTGGAACTATTACGCTGGAACTGCTTATATATGGAACACAATATCACGAAGATGCTTCTCGGCTGACTATAACATTTCCATTTTCAAGTCTAATGTAAACAATTTCTTAGATAATCAATCTTTCTACTAGTTTATAGTTGCATATGTTTTCGATGTCGCATCTATCTGACCCTATAACCTTATATTTGAGTAGATATTGATAAGGATCTCTCTCTCCCTATATATATATATATATATATAATCGTGACACCCTGCACTGATGATTCTCGAAAGAATGAAACACTAGTGTCTGTAGGTATTTAATTATTATAGTAAATAATATATATATGAAATTGATTAAAGTTTTCCAGTTTAACACGTAATCGCCTAAAAAGTAAAATCTCAATTTATTATTTTCTGGGGGAGAGGGAGCATTTAGCTGAGGATGCTCATATACTTTTAAATGTAGTTATAATTTTAATTTTAGTTTGATAAACTTATGTATTGTATCCAAGAATTAACAATTCGGAATCTTAACTCATTGTTCTAAGGGAGATAACTATTTTACTAAAAAT
>NC_136518.1:49847464-49869964 GCF_053919585.1 Euprymna scolopes
AAATATGGTATAATAAAATTATGGGGTGTTCATTCGCACCTGACCTCCATAGAATGGAAATATGTCACAAAGTTTAACAAAGTTTTTTAATATAGATCCACAGAATATTGTGATAAGTGTTTCAGTGTGAACAGGTATGGTATAATAAATTATGGGGTTTATCTATTTTATTTTTACTTTCATCATATTTTGCTTTGGTTTTGATACACCCCAAATTCGAAGCTATCTCTTTACAACCCCTCCTTTTCATAACCTATCATACTTTCAAAAATCAGAGTTCATTTTCTGTAGGCTGTTTTTGAACCCAGTCAACGACGGGTACTTTTGCTAGCATATATATATATATATATATATATATATATATATATATATTTAATTTAAATCAAAAAGATCAAAGAAACAAAAAACGGGCAGGTGGAATTGTTAAAATTTCTTTAAGGCCTTATCATCTGACCCTCTAAAAAATTTTGAAACATCAGTTGGAAATATTTACTGATTTAAAACCACCTGAACAGTGAGAATTATTATTTTTTTTTTATTTTATTTATTTATTTTTTTCTCTCACTGGTTTTCCAACTGAAACCAATTTCCCTCTTTCCTCATTCGATTCTTAGCTTTTAATTTATCATTCTGACGTTTCCTCTTAGAGGGTCAGACGATAAGGCCTTAAGGAAATTTTAACAATTCCACCTGCCCGTTTTTTTGTTTCTTTGATCTTTTTGATTTAAATTAAATTATGTTTCCTCTGAAATTTCTCCTTCCATTTTGCTGTACCAAGAATTTACTTATATATATATATATATATATATATATATATATATATATCATTAGCAGGGAGACCCGTCATTGCTCGGGATTGAATGATGAGCAACAAATATTTCGCACTGCTATATTTTTATTGCCATCGAAATCCGTAAAATCGCTCGGGAGGAAGCTTTACATGCCTTAGTCCAAAATATGTTATTCTAAATTGCACTCTAGAGAACCTATTGTTTCTTTTATAAAATTATTTTATATAAACTTTTTTTTTTTTTTTAATCAATTTTCACCCCAAACAGGGTACAGTGCCACTTTGAAATAGGGGGCTTCTATCAGGGACATAAGTTGCAGGGGCATTATGAAGGGAGATGAGTAGAAAGATGTTTGTTCACATTACAATTAAACTTCTGCATATCAGTACAGTTGGGAAAGCAGAATCCCGGAACGGATTTCCAAAGTCTACCAGTTCTGGGGAAGAAACCATTGGAGTAAAAGGCTTTCTTACACCTAGGGATCTCTACTGTGAAGGGGTGAGACTTAGTTGCTTATTGGGTTTGTCGGAGGTAGTCACGTCGAGGAGGTACGAGTGCTTGTAGTTCGTAAGAGCATTCACCATTAAAGTATTTGTAGAACAGGCAGAGGGATGCAACATTTCGTTGATGGGACAGAGGCTGAAGCCTATATGACAGTTCAGGACCTATCAGGTTGGCGACTCTCTTTTGAACCCTGTCCAGGAGTGAGAGACTAGTAACAGCTGCACCATCCCAAATGTGATAACAGTACTCCATACATGGACAAATGGTGGCCTTATAGAAGTATAGGATACTTTCGGGCATAAGTAATTTTCTAGCATGATAGAGAGAGCCCACCTTCTTTGGCAATGCTCTCAATGTATCTATTCCAGTTCATGTTTCCTGTAAACGTTAGGCCGAAGACTTTAAAGGAAGTACTTTCAGGCAATGTGTTCTTGCCCATTGCTATTGGTGGTAGAGAAGGTTTCTTGTAGTTATTGAAGCAAACAAGCTTAATCTTGGCAGCATTGAATGTGACCATCTATTTTTGTCCCCATTCCACTACAGATTGGAGGTCGTCCTCTAGTGTTTCTGCCATTTCCTTAGATATGTGTGCATTTGTTTTCCCCTCGTGCCTGTTATAGAGAGTGGTGTCATCAGCAAATATACCCATCTCCGAAATAATTTTATCAGGGAGGTCATTTATGAATATTAGGAATAATAAAGGTCCAAGGATAGACCCCTGAGGTACTCCCACATTTATATCATATTGTTTAGATGTACGACAACTTGGATTTTTCTCTTACTTAAGAAGGATTTAATTACATTATGCATTCTTCCAGTGATACCATACCCTGTCAAAAGCCTTAGATATATCGTGGGCTACCACTCTACTCTCCCCTGTTTTGTCCAGTGAACAGTATATATGTTCAGAGATTACATTTAAGATATCTGCTGTTGAACGGGCTTGCCTAAATCCATATTGCTTGTCGGTCAGGAGTTTAGCAGCTGTTAGGTGTTGGACTAGGGCTTGATTAACTAAGGACTCACATATTTCGGTGAAAAGCGAGAGGAGGCTAACGGGGCAATAATTTAGTGGGTCAGTTCTTTCACCAGAATTCTTGAAGACTGGTATCACAGAAGAGAACTTCAGCCACCTCAGCAGAGCATTTTTTAATAGCACAGCCGGGATGAGATCGAGATCGGGTCCACATGCTTTTGAGATATCTAGGCTTTTTATGATACCATGTACTTGAGAAGGGGTGATTTTCAAATCATCTAGTGTGGCATCTGTCTGCAAAGGAAAGTCGGGGAGGGAGTGGTGTGCCGGGTCCAGTGTGGAGTTTGAGTCAAACCGACTACCTAGCAGATTAGCCTTGTCAGTTGCCGTGCAAGCAACCTCATGATTGTTTGATAGTGGGGAGAATCGTTGACTGCCCATTATTTACTACACTGTGGTAGATTTTCCAAAAATCACGGGTTCCTAATTTTTGTGCTTCGATGCGTTTTCTGGTGGTTTCAGTGTAATCTGTCTTAGCTATTATTTCGTTCCAGTTAATGAAAAAAAACATTAAGAAATTTACGTGTGAGGTTTGAACCTGCAAAACATGTTATGCAAAAAAAAAGACAAAAAAAAAACACGCTATCAACTTACCCACAGTAGAATTTCCACGGCTCGTTCTATCATGGTTGGTAAGCCACAATATGGAAAAAATGGCTTTACCGATGATAGATAAATTAAAATACATTTCGATTATCAGTAATTATCAGGGGTATTCTGAGACAAAACTTAACTAAGATCACTCTCAGACTTACACCCAGATTTAAAGTTCTTTTCTTTTCTTTTTTTCTTTTTACAAAGAATCGCCACTTATCCTTGAGTGGCTTCTGGGCCTTGATAAGGGTTAAAGCGTGTACAATGGTCAAAAGGACAATATCATAGTAATCGTTAGAAGTGTAGATTTGGTAAATTGGATTACTTAAGGGGAACGGCTCATCAAGAACTTGTTTACATTGGACTTGAAGACGACCGTATTATAGTCAGTCGAAAAGCAGGCAAACTGAAGAGAGTTCCACAGGTGTGCAGTTCTAAGTTCTGTAAATTTAAAAAAAAAATATGTTCAGCCATTTCGAAGTCTATAAGGAATTAACTCTTTCTCTTTCTCTCTCTCTCTCTCTCTCTCTCTCTCACACACACACACACAGTTGCATTTATATAATTGTAGATATATATATATATATATTCATTCCATGTTTCTATTGAACAGAAAATAGTTAACAGGACCAAAAGCATTTTCAAAAGTATGTAACAGCTCTGATTAGATTTCAACTTGGTTTTCTGCTTCTGTAATCCACATCAGTAACGATTAGAACAGCCCCCCCCCCCCCGGATATAGTAGTGATGGCGGTATACTCTCTTGATAGAGTACTCTTTTAGTTTTAAAAGGCACCAATTGCACTCATCTTCTTTGCGTTGACCTTCACAGTTTCTTGCATTGTCACGGATGTTTTTCTCCATAAAGACGACCATGTTTTCCGTCATCTCCTTTGATACACGTTTCGCCTACTGATAACCCATCGCTTAAAATAATGCCTTAAAGAGTAGATGCTCTCCGTGCTTCTTGCCATAGTGTTGCACTGTGCACTTCTCTGCTTTTCTGAATGTACAGATGTCCCGCCCACTCAGATTGTGCATCACGACAACCGCACTTCAGAGCAGATGAGACTTGCGTATTCATGTGAAAAAAGGACAGCCGTATAAATAATACTGATGGCTGTATAAATAATAATGATTGCAAGTGTGTTTTGTGTTTACTAAAGTATACTTAGTGAATTTCTGAATTGTATTTGAGTACTGTCGCAGAGCACAGGTATCAGATTTAGTTTTCTTTTTATTTAAAACTAGTTGCACCTACCTGGCCTTGTCCAGGATTTATCTACTTCCCATTTTTTTTTTTTTTTTCTTTAAGAAATTTAGATTTTTTTTTTTATGGAAATTGCTTCAGACAAGGTGTGAAGCGACTTAATGTAAGGAGCTAACAAGAACGAAAGACAATTATCTATAGTCTTGAAAAGACTAAGGTTAAAATTGGGAGGAAAACCGTCAATAGGAAGAAAGTTCCACAAGCCTGCGGTTCTTGGTTAGAAGCTACTGGAATAAGAAGCTGTATTACAGTGTGGTAACTGAACTGCGAATTGATGGAGACCACGAAGTCAAACATGTTGGAACAAATAAAACGGGATACATCAAGAAATTCTGAAAACCACGTGCCAGACTGAGACTAGCACAATTATGTATTTTTTTGGTACTTGTACAGTTTAATCACGGCATTAAAAAAATGAAAAAAAAAAAAGTTATATTCTATGTTTCCGTTATGGAATGAAGTTATCCGAAAAAAAATAAGTTAATTTGATCTAGTTTTTTTTTTTTTTTTCTACAGCGAAAAAAAACAAAAACAAATACCGATCAAAAGGTAGCCATGTTTCGATTTTTCAGAAGAAAAGCTATTATTTTAGCTGGAGAGAGGCAGGTGTCGGCGCTTTAGGCTGAGTTATCTCGCCGTGGCGTGTTCTAAAAATCCAAACATGGCTACCTTCAGTGCGCTGTCATAGAGGGAGCAAAATTCTGCCTTCAAACTTTAAGCATTCTTACAACTCCGACTCATTCTAAAACCACCGACTCTACAAACCTAGTTGCAAACATGGTGTTCCTTATTCAATCCCAGGAAACGCCGAATGTCCTTACTTGTCTGAAAATAAATCTACAGATATGACTCAGACCGAGATATGCTACAGCTTTAACTTGAATTCCATTGTTGATAATACGTTGTGTGTATGTATGTATGTGTGTGTGTGTGTGTGTGTGTATATATATATATATATATATATATATATATATATATATATATATATATATAAACGAAATGCAAATATTAATTGTAACAGGTGTTCGAGCCACAAACTGATCAACGTGAAAGTTTCATATATGCTTTTGTTTTCATCTTGACCTATCTTTAGTTCTATCTTATCTTCATGGTATACTATTTGTTATTGTGTCTACAAAACCTTTTAAGAAAATATGTATACTGATAAATAAAAAAACATCTCATTATAATAAAACTTGTTTTTTTTTTGTTTGTTTTTTTTTTTTTTTTTTTTTTTTTTTGTTTGTTTTTTTTTTGTCGTTCACCTCAATTTAAATTGTCTCTTCTATAAATGAATAGAGGAAAAGCTTCTGTCCCAATCCATAATGCCCCATTATGGGGAGGTGGGTTCGTTCCACATTGAAAAGTGACCTTATTTTCATGGCTTTCAAGTCGTAAACTGTTTTGGTTATTTCTGGAACCGACACGGGACTCCCTCAATGCTGTATCATTAAAGCCATACAAGTGGTAGTCATTTTGGTACGATTAGATAATTGTCTCACTTCTAAATTATTCGCATTTTTATTGGCTTTCTCATCTTGCTCGGTCTATTATTATGTAAAGTATCGCACGAGTTACACTCCTTGGAATGGTTTGACGTCTCGACCGCCCCCCACCCTCACCAGTTGGCCATAGTTTTATCAGACCACATGTAGACAATGTTACCAATCAATAAGAAAGGTCTCGTTACTAGACACTCATTTTCTCTGTCTATTTATTTCATAATCGTCTCCTATGCGGTGGCAATCCCTTGTTTTTAAGCATGTCTGTTTGGCTTCTTTTTTTTTTTTTTTTTTTTTTTTTCTGTTTCAAATCTGATCTTACACTGGGGGGGGGGGGGAAACGAAGGAAAAAAAATAATAAAACACCTATAAATGAGAGAGATTTGTTATGGTTGTTGACTGGTTATGTTGTTATTGCAAGTTAGCGCGTGTTAATCTATACACTATTAAAAAGTCATGGCGTATTCAGAGTTTGTCTACATGCACACATAGAAACGTGATTGGTTGACAAAAGGAATAGGCAGAGTACACATTACTAAGTCGGTAGTTTTTTTTTTACGATGTCATTACGTAACAGTCGCTGACGCATGTTAGCAGCAGCAGTCGCACGATATGCAAATGACCGAGCCAGTATGCCGAGTGACGTCACAAGAAAACGTATAGCCAAAAAATGCACCACGTGGCGAAAGGAGATAAAGCGCATGCCAGCTGAAGATGAACGTGTGGCCCTTAGCAGCAAGAGACTTTTTAAACAATATAAAATGCATTGTTGAAAAGCTATGGTAATAAATACCTCTTGTTTAAAACTGAAAAAAAAAAATGTAGAGTCGAATTTCTTTTCTTTTGTTTGTTTCTTTGTGATTCCCAGTCCTAGTTTTAGTATGTAATGACTAGGGCTGTGACAACAGCGTATTCTTTTCATTGTTTTTACTCTCGCTTATATATCTGACACCGACACAATTAATCAACCGAGAACCACATCACTCTACATAAAAACATATATCAATGGATATATACCTGAGAGTCAAAACAAAGAAAAGAATATGCTGTTGTCCTAGCCTTAGTAATGACACTGTTGAATTACAATTACTCGAGTTCGAATCTCACTTAAGTTTAAAGGATTTTTTCTTTAACAGGATCTTTTTTGTTTGTTCATTTATTCAAACTTAACATAACAATAATAATAATAATAAATCTAATATATAAACGGCTATACGTCTGTCTGGTTAAAATAGTTTTTAAGGTGTCAAAATTGAAAAAATCGTTATGCATTTTGTACGTTCATCTTGTGACATGTTGGTACAGTGGTAACGTCACCAGCTTTGAAAGCTAGTTTCGGTTTCGATTCTAGCTGATGGCACCTAAATACATTTTTTTTTTTTTTTAAACTTTTGAAATCACGACTCTGTAATAATTTATACAAAAATCTGGACAAATAAAAATATCATATTTAAGCATATTTTACGCCCGGGCAAAGCCCCCCCCCCTCCGCTAATATATAATTTTTTTTTTTTTTTAAACAAACTGATCGTTTTTTATTTTGATAATGAGCACAAAAAATAGACAAAGGATATTCAGCATTAACTTAAAGCAAAATATTTTTTTTTGAAAAGCATAATTTTTAATGTTTTTTTCCAAATGAAAACAATATGCAAATTCATCATAGTTACTTGCTCTTTACTGCAAATACTAAGCAGTAGATTTTTTTTCTTCAAATTTTTGCAAATATATTTTGTTGTACTAGTTATAGAGCGGCAAAAGCTAGATAAAGATAGAGATTGATATACCTAGATACTGTATAAACACTGTTAAAATAGCACGTATAAACTCGTACATATTAATTAATCTTGAGTGTAGATCCGTTCTTTTTTTTTTTTTTTTTTACATAGGAGTCACTACTTATCAAAGCTCGGAGGCCACTCGAGGATAAGGGTTAATGAGTGTACAGTAGTCAATGAGATTATAGCGTAATAATCGTAAGTAGTGGAAAATTTTGTAAATTGGATTACTTAGGGGGACGGTTCATCAAGAACTTGTTTACATTGGACTTGAAGATAATCAGATTGTAGTCAGCTGGAAAGCAAGCAAACAGAAGAGAGTTCCACAGAATTGCAGTTCTAAGAAAGAAGCTTTATTCATGGAATCTACGTTTAGGTTTAGGCACAGATAAAGAGTGTGGGGAATTATTGATAGTGGTTTTGGCTAGATGATTGTTTTTCGTGAAAGTTGGGCTAGGGGGGGGGTGACCATCTTTAAATAGAAAAATATAGTTCCAAGCAAAAGAAAAAAAAAAAAATGGCAACATAAATCCAGTTTTAGAAGATTTTCTAGGCCAAGAATAAACCAGTCACGATCAGCAGAACCTAGTGATATTCTCGTATTAAGACTGAAAGTTATCACTTTAAGAATTCCAAGAGATTCAGGATATTTCATAAAATGATTCTGACATCTGGTTAGTTTGTTCTTATCACCCATGATTATTAATAGAATCACCCAAGTCTTGGTCTTCATACCCTTCTTAAATACATTAGGCCCCGTTTTCTGTTTTTCCCTTTGCATCCCCCGTTTTTTCCTTCTAATTTCAGCTTTTTTATCTTCCTTTCTATCCCCAGTTAGGATACATCACTTGATTTGCTAGAGATGCGGGTCTCCTCATAAGAAGTATGTTAAGAAAGTGTTCATACCCGCATTACTTTTTCGACTGGCAAATTTGTGTATCTGCTACAGTCTTGTAATGGAGGTTCTTTTTACCATTTTTTAATTGTAAATAGTTTCATTTTAACTTTGTACATCAATTTTTTTTATATATACCAGAATCCTGAGGCGAATAGGAACACAGATTAATGAATCGTGTGGTATCGCGTCTTACAAAATATTTTTTAAGCGGCAATATTATATAAGACAATCCCAGCTAAAAAGAGAATACCTCAATATACTTGATAGAGCAAATGGAATTTATAGTTTTTATGTTTAAATTTCATTCTGAAAAATCATAATTTTTTTAGAACAGAAATTTATTGCTTGAATAAAGAATACAGTTCAGATTTTTCCCCTTAACCCATGGATTTCCAATGTAGGCTCATTACCACAATTACCACGACACCCATATACCATAAATTCATATCCTTTTATTGTTTCTACTTTTATTTTTTCTACTTTTATTTTCTCTATTTTCTTTATCTATGTGTAAAAAGATGTAATTAATTGTTAATATATTTTCTTTGTATGTGCTGAATAGCAAAATTATTTCGAATTAGATCTAATATTTGCTAATGACTTTTCCTCTGAGGAGATGAGCCTACATCGAAAATTCACGGGTTAAGGAAAAAAAATCTGAATTGTATTCTTTATTCAAACAATAAATTTCTGTTCTGAAAAATTATAATTGTCTGAATGAAATTCAAACAAAAAAAAACATATATATATATATATATATATATGAGAGAGAGAGAGAGAGAACTTGAATGCTACAAGATCCTGTCTCTTTGTACAGGCGTTTGTCAGAATAACCTAGCATGAGGATACTTTCCCCGACAAGTAAACATTGGCTAAATATTCAAAATAACATACATGTATATCTATATATATATAAAGTGAACATGTCTGTGTGTCTGTCTGTATACATTTTCCTACGACATAACTCAGTCAATTTTTAGTCTACAGACTCGCAATTTGATATACAGGGTACTGAGATTTGGGAAAATCTATGTAATCGTTTTCGGCCAGAAATTTGGCTGGTAAGGGGTCAAAGTTCAACGATCTGACCTTTGAGAACTCTACCAAACTCCTCCGACAATTTTAGATATAGTTTCCTTGGACATGGATCTAACTTAATAACTTGATTTGAGCCCAAAACAATAAATTTTAAGGGGTCAAAGTTTTAAAAAAAGTGACCGGTTTTTTTTTTTTCTCAGCATACACCTCCAAACACCCGGGCAACGCCGGGCTGAAATGCTAGTATATATATAATTCTGAAATGAAGCCTGTAACAGATACACATGTTGCCTTAGTAACGTGAATAATAATCGGCGTGGGGTGGTGGTGGTGGTGGGGGGGATATTAGTTTGAAGTTATTGAAAATCGAAAAATCACAAAGCGAAAGAGTTAAACTGTTCTGTGATGATTCATTCAATTTCAGCTTGTTAAGAAGTGTTAAATGAATATCCACTCTAAAAATTGAATTATTTAAAAATTAATTAGGTGCTTCTTTGTTTTTTTTTTTTGTTTTGTTTATGTGTGATTTTAAAGAAACTCTTATATTTCATTTAAATTCTTTTGTCACAACAAAGCAACGTACAAAGGACTGGATTAAAATGATTAAAAATAAACAGATAATATGAGTCATTTTTTGGTTTATATTTTTGTCAATAAACGACCCATCTGCTACCAATTTAAGTATCTGAGTAGGTAGGTTGGTGTGTGTGTGTGTGTGTATCTTTCTATCTTCTAATCTATCATCTATCTATCTACTATTATATAAAAGGAACTTTGTGTGTGCATATGTGTGAGTTCGTTCCCCATGGACTCCAAAACGGCTGCACTGATTTTTATGAAATTTCACACGAATGTACTTTATGTATCTGGCAGTGTTCTTAGATAGGTTTTGTATCAGAATACTATGTGATTTTGAATATTTAGTCAGGGTTTATTTGTAGGGGAAAGTACTTTCACGTCAGGTTGTCATGAAAACCCCCTGTACAGACACTCGAGGATAGTGTCTTGTAGGTGTTCAAGCTCTCTCCCAGTAGGCATTCAAGCTATTTCCCTGTAGGCGTTCAAGCTCTCTCCCAGTAGGCGTTCAGGCTATATCATTGTATCCTGATGATATTCCGGTGTGGTAATCTATAAATATAAAAGCGAAAATGTATGTATGTATGTATACTTTTTGTGTATGTCCGCAAAACGTTTTTTTCCAAAGGCTGCTCGCTCGGCTCCTTCATTCTTAAAACTTTTTATATCACATCTAAATCATAATATCTACGAGTTAACAACAGAGGTCGACTCCCTATTTAATTTGCTCGACTTTGAAACATTAAATATTCCACATTTTTGGATCGCCGCATGTTGCTTTCATTTTTCGGTATAAAAAAAGCGAAACTCGATTCGAATATCCAGCTCCCTGGCCCACGGCCAGTGGTCTCCAGAAAGCGATGTAACGTTTGCTCGATGTCAGTTTTTCACCGTCATATAAGATAGTTGCTTTCATTTCGAGACCCGCCCCTAGTAAACGGGGTAGCTGCTTTTCGTTCCCCAAAGTTCGGTAAAAGCTGTCCCGCACAAAATCTTAACTGCTGAATAGCCATTGCTTACGTCATGTTTCAAGGTCAAACATCACGCGACTTAACTTCCTCGCACCTGTCAATTTCAATTTATAAACATTGACTTCACACGCTTATTAATTTCTCTCCCCTCATGGCCGAGATGGTTAGGTGTCTGGCCTTTTTTTCCCTTGTGTTTCCACCTTCGCGTCGAGGCTTCGGGATTCAAGCCTACCTTCCTACTAAAAACTTTTTTTTTTCTTTTGCACCTCCAAACACCCGGCTATGTTTTGATCCCCCCCCCCCCCAACAACATACCTCCAAACACCCGGGCAACGCCGGGTATCCCCCTTTAGTCATTTAAAGAGATGAAAATAATAGTTGCCCTAAAACTTTACCAAAGGTTTTATCTGTAGGCAATCTTTTTCAATATGTAAACTAAAGACAGTTTGAATCTCAATAGTTAAACTGGTAGCTATTTATTGGATGAAATGCTTGGTTGATACTGGATTATAATTGACCCCAGGTTTCAAAGATCAGAACATTCCTGCACTAACTGCTTGGCTACAAGCTACCCCGTAATTCTTGTTACTGGATTGCAACCAGATACACACCATAAATTACGACAATCGTATTTCAAATTGAGTGCACATAAATTGGTGAGCCGTCATCACACCACTGCATACTGTACGTGTCTGGAGATTGATTCATCTCTAATATGACTTGTGTTGATCAAAACTGCTGAAATTTTACATTTCAATAGGTCGGACAAATATATACTAGATGACCAATGACCTATTAGGTCAACATTGATACATTGTATACTAGTGTATGCATTTAGTGCCTTTAATGTGTGTTCGCTTTTTCTGTGTCTACAAAAGGCTTCTTTCAGAGAAGCGGTTGCTCGCTTCACAACTTTTTAAAACTTTTTATATCACATATAAATCGTAATATCTCACAGTTAACAACGAAGCTCGCCTGTCTATTTAATTTGCTCGATTTCGGGAAGATAAATATTCAAGATTTGTCGCTCGCTGCATGTGGGTTAGTCTTTTTCCTATAACATCTTGGGGGGGGGAGCGTTCAGCAGTAAATGAATACTATCCCGCAGTGAAACTTGACCTCATTAACTCATTAAAACGAGCACCTACTAAATCCAAGTAATTAAATAAATTCAATCGTGTTTCGTTTAGCATCTCACGGTGAGGCAATCGTTAACGTCTCGCTTTTTTTTTCTTTTTTTTTTTTCACACTTTAATTTACAACTTTGCCTCAACGGTTTGGGTTCGATCCTCATACTTACTTTTTTTTTAACCCCCCCCCCCCACACCTCCAAACACTCGGGCAACGCCGGGTACCCCTCGCTAGTGATCTATAAAGATAAATATAGATATTTTAAAAGTACGTTTGGTTATTGTGCAGAATTTCCAATATAATAGAAAACAAAAATACAGAAAAATCTTTTATGATGTACTAGCGGGGGGGGGGGTTACCCGGCGTCTCCCGGGTGTTTGGAGGTGTGTGTGGTTTTGGGTAAATCAAAACACCCGGGTGTTTATGTCGGGGGGGGGGAGGTTAAAATTTAAAAAAAAGTTTTGGTAGGTAAGTATGAAGATCGAACCCGAACCCTTGAGGCAAAGTTGGAAATTAAAGTGTGAAAAAAAAACATGCGACGTTAACCACTGGGCCACCACGTTTAAATTTATTTAATTATTTAGAATTGGCAGGTGCACGTTTTAATGGCTTAATGAGGTCAACTTTGACTGCGGGGTAGTATTTTATTTACTGCGGGAACGCTTTTTTCATTTTTATTTTTCCAAGATGGGGGGAAACTTCCCATAACAAGGGGATTGTCCAAATTGAATGGCAATTGTCTGATATAAGGAAAATTTCCACATTGATCAAAGCTGATTGCTTTCGGACATTTCTGGCGATCGCGACCGGAAAAATACCGCCAGAATTAGTGTCGCTTTTATTATACGAAAAAGCCTAATCCACATGCGGTGAGTGAAAAATGTTGAATATTTATCTTTTCAAAGTCAAGCAAATTAAATAGACAGGCAACATCCATTGTTAACTCGTAGATATTATGATTTATATGTGATATAAAAAGTTTTAAGTTGTGAGCTGACTGACCGCTCCTCGGAAAAAAGCCTTTCTTAGACATACACAAAAAGCGAACATACATACACACATTTTCGCTTTTATATATAAAGATGTATCCATCATGTAATGGAAGTGTCATACTCAAAAAATCACTTAAATTGATTAAGTAGTTTTATTTTTATATAGAAAATAATTTTTTTTTTTTTTTTTTTTTAAGGAATTCTGGACAAGAACCATACACTTATTTTTCAAGAAATTCTGCATCTATTTACAAAACATTCTTATTTTGATAAGAGCAGATGTACTCGGCGTTACCCAGTATTAAACAGCATTAAATTCCTTAAAAAAGAAATGAAGTAAAAATATGAGAAGAAATTGATACATGTGCATGCGAGTATGTTTTTTCTAAATAGTTCACTTCTTGCAAGTACGATAACCATTAGTCCAGCTTGCCACAATCTTTAAAAAGTTTTCAAATCTACTTAACATAAGGAAGCTGTCATGTGAACGATTCGCGCATGCGCAGTCGTGAAACAGTTGACAAACAGATAAAAATCTGACGACCTCCCAAGTAGCAATTTTTCAATTTTGACCCTTTAATAGCCCTGTTTTTTGGATGAAAACCGATTAAAAAGTTTTCCATATGTCTGAATACCGTGTATAACAAATTTCAAGTCTGTAGATCAAAAATTCATTGAGTATGTAGGTTGAGAGTTGTCTTAATACACACACACACACACACACATACACATTCTCACTTTTATAGATATATAGATATTTTTACATGTTTTATAATGTCAACAAAAACTTTAATGCTAAAACTCTTTCTGTTGAATTCTATCAAGCCGGTTTTTTTTTTTATGGAAGGTAAAACACGCCAGTCACATGCGGTCGATGCATATGAATCCTATAGTTCCCGCATATACTTATTCTTTCTCATATCGAAATTGTATATACTAGACAAAGATGCGCTCTTTTATGAGATGATACGCCAAGACTATTTCCATCACTCGATTACGTTTTGGCTCATCTCGGCTTCCGCAGTGTACTTAGTCAGAATTGACAGCAGTACATGATAACTTGGTTGCACTCTCTGTTATGTGTATCTAGTTTTGAGCACACGTCTATTAATTCTAAGTTCGAGAGAGTCCCTTTAGCAGGAGTTATGGGGGGTGTGCAGTGTGCCTTCGGCAAGAATAGCCTAGCAGCACCCACCTCTCTCCAGACTTTAGAACACCTACAATACTTGGTTTTACTAAACGGTCACCCATTTTAGTACTGTCAAAGCTAAACATTGTTTAACTTCAGAAACCTAATAGAAACCGGTGTGTCCAAGTGATGATGCTATATAATCTACTCTTGATTTGTAAGCCATGTTTAGTTTCAGAACAGTTTCAGGTGTTTAGTTGTTCCATACAAGTCCTGGAGATGACTGGTTCTCAGTAGACAGTTGTTTTGTTCAGGTTCCTGACTTTATAATTTTGTAGCCACAGAGCAAAAGATTTTCCCCGTGTTGACACGAAGAAAACATTTGCAAGGTTGCTAAAGAAAGGGTTTAATTTTTATGGATCATTTCTGGTTTCTGATTGGTTGGTAGCAGAACGTGAATTAATTTGATTCGCCAGTTCCTAGCAGCAGTGTTTATAAATAGAATCTCCCAACTGTGAGGGACTATACCCTCATTATTAGTCCCAAATATTGCAACATACATCAAAAATTTAGAATAAGATATTATGAAATTGGTAGACCATTGGCAAATGAAAGCAGATAATCATTTTGTAAAACATGACGTAAACAAAGTACACATAACAGATTTTGTAGTCTATTATCAACTCCATCTATATTCTATATGGCTATTAATTCTCTATTTATAGTATGTCTAGTTCAGTTATATGTATTCTGGTTTGATTATGGTGTTCCATAAATTGATAATAGTTTAGCTGATTTCTTCCTTGGCTTATACCATATCCTAAAACCGTGGCAACTCAAGCATTGAAGTCCTCAGCATGGCCACCAGAGTTGGTTAGTCACTTGCGATTCTATCGTTGAGTATTGCCAGTTTGAGTATCTGAGAGTGCAGACAAGTTCTTTTTTTTTTTTTTTTTTTTTTACATGGAGGTCACCACTTATCAAGACCTGGAAGCCACTCGGGGATAAGGATTATTGCGTGTACAGTAATCAATGGGATAGTATCATTGTAATCGTTAGTATTGGAGATTTGACGAAGTGTCGTACTTAAGGGGGTGATTCATCAGGAATTTATTTATGTTGGATTTGAAGACATCCAAGTTGTAGTCAGATGGGAAACAGGCAAACGGAAGAGAGTTCCACAGGCGTTCACTTCTAAGAAAGAACCTTTGTTTAAAGAATCTACGTTTTGATTTAGGCACAGATAAAGAGTGGGGAAAATTATTGACAGTGGTTTCAGCTAGACGGGTGTTTTTTGTGAAAGATTGTCGCCCATGTCCTCAGCTGGCCACTGATATAGCTGCACCATCCAGGCAGAAGTAGAAAGGATTGTTGTAGATGAATTACAACAAGCTGAATATCCGAAACCGTAAAAAATGCTGCTGTAACAAGATGGCAGAGTTCAAGTTGAGATAATGACTTGGAAGATGAGTTCAGTTAAGTCCTGCCTTATGCTTGTTGCCTACGTCCTCAGCTGCTCATCAATATGCTTACTCAACCCACACAGAAGTTTTGCTACTACACAAGCAGAAAGTCCTGGTATATAAAACAGTGAGTTCGAAATGAATGTTTCTGTTTAGAGCCCAGTTGAACCATGATACTTGACTTCTGCATTTTAAACTTTGAGTGAAGCCATTATTTGCAGGTAATTTTATAAAATCAAGATTCTCTACAGTGCAATGTAAATTACAATGTATTGTAGATTAAGTTACTGCAGAAAGGCATGTGAAGCTTTCTCCCAGTACACTGATAAGATTGAAAAAAAAAAAAAAATATATATATATATTAACATTGGAGGGGGGGGGCATATATATGAAGTTATTTTTATTATTACTTTTTATGAACCGATCATTATGAATTTTGGGGTATATTTCAGCTACACAATGAAAAATATATGCACATTACTTTTTTATTTATTTTGTAAATATTACCACCCAATCTTGTACCTGCCTTAGGAGGGATTATGTTGTCGATTAATTTTTCCTATGGGTCAGTGAGCTGTATGGTCGAACTATCAAAGTCATTACGGTAACAAGACAGACAAGAAAGTCTTGAGGTTGAATTGTTGTCAAAGAACAACAGTCGAGATATCGACTTGCAGGATGCATCGGAGGTAGTCATTGTTGAAGAGTTCCAATTTTTCCCGATCGACCATGGGTCATATTTCATAACAATAGAGGAGGATTGTCCGAATAATAAATTTATAAATATGCCCTTTAGTTGATGCTGAAATACATGCATTTTGTAAGGTTTCACTCTAAATTTGTTATGGTATCCTCTGAATTACTAATCATATACAGGGTGGAATGATAAATTTGTCACCCTAAAGAAAACAACACTACAGCTTTATTTTAAAACTTTTATTGAAAAAAAATCAATTCAGGTAACTTCATTATGTAGTACAGCTGACATCTATTCAATATAGTCGTTTTCAGCTTCAATCACCGTCTTGATACGGGTCTGGAACTGGGAGCATGCCTTTTCCACAAGCGCCAGTGGGAGCTCAGTGAATACTCGGCAGATGGCGGCGATCAGGTTGGCTTTGGTGTTGTGGGAGGTCATGTTGGTGATGTTCTCGATGTATGACTAAGCAAAGTAATCCAGCGGATTCAGGTTTGGAGAGGAGGAGAGCCAGTGAGAAAAAGGTACAAAGTCGGAGCACTCCTTCTGAAACCACGCCTGGGTCTCTTTGGACTTGTGGGCCAGCGCCACGTCCTGCTGCCACACCCAAGATCTGCCAGCAGCCACCTGATTGCACCAGGCGGTCACCACACTCTTCAGCACTTTGGTATTGACTTTCAAGCTGCCTTTGAAAATGTGAGGTGGCAATATGTGGACCTCACTTAAAACCACTCCAAAGACCATAACCGTGGCCAGAAACTTTGTTGAGCTGTACCTTCAAGTGGTGGACTGTCTGGATTTGCATTTTGACGGTGCCGGCAATGGTCCTGTTGTCATAATTTGGATGAGTTGTACAACGATGCATCTCCAATCTCGCTCGTTGAACATTGTGTCACTTTCAGGCATGATAGAAGACTCCTAGCATTCTTGGGATTTGTACACAGCTGACCAACTAGTAGATAATCTGCAATTAAAAAAAAACAGGTTTTCATCAAACGGAAATGGAATCCTGTCGTCTTTTCTAGGGCAACAATTTTATAGTTCTACTCTGTATCTGTTGATTAATAGTTAGTTGCACACTCTGTTATGCATTTCTATTTTGGTAATGTAGACTCTATGAGTGCATAATTATGTCCTCTGATTTCATAATGTCTTAATCCAATTTGTCAGGGTGTACTTTGAATTAATAACCGTATATTGTTTTGACAGTGGGTCGTACACTCCATTATGTATCACGCGTTACCTGAGTTGCCATTGAAAATATAATATAATCTCCTGTCTATCACCTGTTCAACCATTCAGATCCTTTAAATGTAAATGAAAAAAAAACAAAAAAGCTGAATAAAACCGGCACAAAAAGAGATTATAAAAATAAAAAGAAATAAGGGGATAATTTTTATGTCTAAATAAAAATCAGCTGTCAAATTTTATAATCCTTCCCTTTTGTTTCGTAATTCTTTTAATAAACCATTTTCTATTCGGCATGCATGTTTTTTGTTTAAAAAAAAAAAAAAATCTAATCATATAATACACTTATTCCCAACTAGGGGTCACATGGACCCCCTGGAACCACAGAAGCTTTAAGGAATCCAGGAAACAAAAGAAAATTCTATTTTCATATTTGGATTCTTCGGACGGTTGTTCTATACTTAAATGTTATACGCACCATGTTTAGGGTGTAACCTCCGACCTTCTTCAGATGTATCTTGTCAAATTTGAGAATCTGCATGGAATTTTGAATAGAACCTTTTATTTAATCCAAGAGGATAGCATGCTCTCATTCCATCAGCCATGACAGGGTAGAAGTCTTAAGTAATTCGCAATTTTATTTTTAGTGTTGCTCGCGCTGAGGATTGAACCTTCAACCTCTTGAAGGGTGTAACTTACTAATGAATTTTACAAAGTAATTTGTTCACTTCTACCCAAACTGACAGAACGAGAACATTCTACTTCTGCAGGGCTCTACATTGCGAGTGATTTTTCCAAGTGGCAACTAGAAATAATGAAACACTTATTTTTCGGCGATTGTATTTCTTTCACTGACAATTTTCCAAAGCACACTACTGAGTGAAAAAATATCTTTTCAACTTTTTTTTTTATAATAAAACGAACAAAGTTAAATTATTTAAATAATAAAAGTTTAAAAGAACAATATACTTTTATTTTTATAATAAAACGAACAAAGTAAAATTATTTAAATAATAAAAGTTTAAAAGAACAATATACTTTTATTTTTATAATAAAACGAACAAAGTTAAATTATTTAAATAATAAAAGTTTAAAAGAACAATATACTTTTATTTTTATAATAAAACGAACAAAGTAAAATTATTTAAATAATAAAAGTTTAAAAGAACAATACTTTTTTTTTATAATAAAACGAACAAAGTTAAATTATTTAAATAATAAAAGTTTAAAAGAACAATATACTTTTTTTTTAAAAATAAAACGAACAAAGTTGAATTATTTAAATAATAAAAGTTTAAAAGAACAATATACTTTTTTTTTTAAAAATAAAATGAACAAAGTAAAATTATTTAAATAATAAAAGTTTAAAAGAACAATATACTTTTTTTTATAATAAAACGAACAAAGTTAAATTATTTAAATAATAAAGGTTTAAAAGAACAATATACTTTTTTTTTTAAAATAAAACGAACAAAGTTAAATTATTTAAATAATAAAAGTTTAAAAGAACAATATACTTTTTTTTTTAAATAAAACGAACAAAGTAAAATTATTTAAATAATAAAAGTTTAAAAGAACAATATACTTTTTTTTTTTATAATAAAACGAACAAAGTAAAATTATTTAAATAATAAAAGTTTAAAAGAACAATATACTTTTTTTTTTAAATAAAACGAACAAAGTTAAATTATTTAAATAATAAAAGTTTAAAAGAACAATATACTTTTTTTTTTTAAATAAAACGAACAAAGTAAAATTATTTAAATAATAAAAGTTTAAAAGAACAATATACTTTTTAAAAAAATTTTTTTAACGAAGGTTGTTTAAAAAAACATATGTATGATGCTTTTTGAGATTTCAAATTTAGCAATTTATGAAAATTAATAAGACAAAAAGAAGGCATAAAATAAAAATGGAAGAATTTATTAAAAATTATACAATTTGTTGGTTGGACATGAAAGCATAATTTAGTAAAATTTAATATTAAGACTAACAATGACAGAAAATTAGTATTTTGCGACTAGTTTTTGGTTTCAATATAACAGTCATCTTCCTGAAACCCATGTGAAAAGTATTTTTTTTTTTTAGTAGTATGGATGGAGGGAGGTGAACGAGAAACCAACCATCATCATCTCATCACATAGAATGAAGTTTAAGCAAGCGGACAATAAAAGATAATGTGTCTTGAAAGAAACAGCTTATCTTGTAGGCTTATATTTTTGTCTTATTAATTTTCATAAATCATGTTTACCAGCTGTTTTTACTTATGGGGGGGGGTTCATTTAAGCCTCCAGATAATGTTGGGTCATCAGGAGAGACTATGCACCATTTCGGGGCCTTCGTCTCAATGGCTTGTTTGCATATTGCTCCTTCCCATCCTCCATCACTGATGTGAAGCCCTAATTATCTGAATTGCATTTAACCTTTGGGCTACGATGGTATTTTTACATACATTGCCTACGATGGGTGTGATTTTTTTCACATCACATAAAATACCGTCTAGGGTCTTTGAAAAAATGTTTTTATCAAAAAGCAATACAAACATTCAAACATCGGTTTCATTCATTGATTAATGCAGTTAGGGTAAAGAATTCCGTACTCCTTGAATAAACCAGTGTTGCAGTTGTTTGCGTAATCTAAGGGTTAAATGAACTGATCAATACATACGTACATCTTCAAGAGTCTGATTTTTGTGTTCCATACATATGGTCAATTCTCCTTTACGGTTGTAAATGTTGAATAGTAACGAAGGCAGCTGAAAGTCTTGGAAGCAGCAAGGAGATGTTTTTTAAGGAGAATTCTACGAATCTCATAAACAGAAAGAAAGACGAACGAAGAAGTCATGTGTAAGGCAGAGTATAGCAAATCACTATTCAATATCGTCCATGCCAGACAAATTAAAGTTCTTCGGCCATTTAATGTGGGCGGAAAAAAGCTTGATGTCAGGAAAAAGAACAGAGGAACACAACGAACAGCGTTCACTGACAAACTCAACAGTATCGCTTGAAACATGACTATAGATCTCATCAGAAAGACCGAATGCAGAGATTGATGTCTATAATAACAGACCTGGTAACCTGAAGAGGTTCAATACAATCAAAATTGAACGTTTGATGATTTTAGCATTTTCTGTTTCAACATCTTTTATCTAGGTGTTTGTAAAATGAGCTACAGATGGTGAAATGAAATTTTTGTTATTATTATTTATACATATCTTTATACGTATGGTAATCTTTTCAGTTTTTTATTATTATTTATACATATCTTTATACGTATGGTAATCTTTTCAGTTTTTTATTATTATTTATACATATCTTTATACGTATGGTAATCTTTTCAGTTTTTTATTATTATTTATACATATCTTTATATGTATGGTAATCTTTTCAGTTTTTTTATTATTATTTATACATATCTTTATGCGTATGGTAATCTTTTTCTGTTTTTATTATTATTTATACATATCTTCATACATATGGTCATCTTTTCAGTTTTTTATTATTTATACATATCTTTATACGTATGGTAATCTTTTCAGTTTTTTTATCATTATTTATACATATCTTTATATGTATGGTAATCTTTTCAGTTTTTTTATTATTTATACATATCTTTATGCGTATGGTAATCTTTTTCTGTTTTTATTATTATTTATACATATCTTTATACATATGGTCATCTTTTCAGTTTTTTTATTATTTATACATATCTTTATACGTATGGTAATCTTTTCAGTTTTATTATTTATACGTATCTTTATACATATGGTAATGTTTTCAGTTTTTTTTATTATTTACACATATCTTTATACGTATGGTAATCTTTTCAGTTTTTTTTTTATTATTTACACATCTTTATACGTATGGTAATCTTTTCAGTTTTTTATTAATGTTATTTATACATATCTTTATACGTATGGTAATCTTTTTCTGTTTATTAGTATTATTTTTTATACATATCTTTATACGATAATCTTTTCAGTTTTCAGTGTCTTTAAAAAACGTAATTTGGCCCTTGCTATACCTGTTGTATTTGTTTACTAAAATACTAATTAATTTTACTTGCTGTACTTCGAAATTAATTTCTTCTTTCTTATTCTCTTTTGTAGGTAAGCCAAGTTTTTGTTTTTTTTTAACTTTACATGGATTCTTTCTTTGGAAAATTGCAAGTAATGTTGGTCTGATACTCCAGCGATCAAACCAATTGGAACATTTTTACTCTGACAATTCTGAAATTACTTTCATCTGAGATGCGAAAGGGAACATACAGATAAGTTATTTTTATTTAATCTGTTTTTGGTTGTCTGTTTTGTCTGGTTTTGTGCTGCTTAACCAAATACAACATTTCTCTTCATCTAATATTAAAAAAAGAGTGAATCTCTTTATTCAAACGTAAATGCTAAATAACCTTTTTGTATAAAGTCTAATATTGTTTAATGATATACAGGGAGCGGGAAAAGTCCCCGATCTTGTAAAAATGTTAATTTGACAACTAATAAAGCATGAAATCAAACAAAAATCATCACACAATAATGTAGTAATCCATTTAACATTTCTACTGAATTATTTTTAAATATGGCTGCCTTTGGCTGCAATTATTTGTTTGTCTTCTCCTGAAGCTCTTTACTGCGGCACGGAGTGTTTCTTACGGAATTTTGGCCCCATTCTCACTTAAGGGACTTCTTCAGAGCTTCTGCATTATCATGAGCTGTAGCGCAGGTTTTCTTCTCTAAGATGGACCAAGCACAAAAGTCCAGAGGGTTTAAGTCTGGAGATGAAGGCGGCCACACTTCCTTCCTGCAAGAAAGCAGGAAAGTGACTCTCACACTAATCCTGCGTTTTGTTTGCAGTGTGAGAGGACACACCGTCCTGTTAAAATGTGAAGGCCCTATCCTTTAAATACTTCTTCATTTTTCTACATTTGCATGAATCAAAATATCCTC
>NC_136518.1:49874964-50127464 GCF_053919585.1 Euprymna scolopes
GCCGGTGCACACACAATTAGAATGCGTATATCAACAATTAATTCGTTAAGTGGCTGCCTAATTTGTTGTTTAGTACGAGGCACAACGATTTGGTTGTAGTGACAAAGTAGGCGCACTCGCACAGACTCACCTAGACAAGAAAATAAAGCACCGTAATGCTCTCTACAAGATAAAGACTTGTTAACAGTTATGCGGTTGTACAACCCCGTCAATGGAAAATGGAGATCATTATCATCATCATCATCATCATCATCAATAATATAATCAATATCTGTGCCCAAATCAAAACGTAGATTCCATGAACAAAGCTTCTTTCTGAGAAGTGCACGCCTATGGAATTCTCTTCCGTTTTCCTGTTTCCCACCTGACTACAACTTGGATGTCTTCAAGTCCAACATAAACAAATTCCTGATTAATCCCCTCCTTAAGACACTTTTTCAAATCTCCAATACCAACTATTACTACGATATTATCCCATTGATTATTGTACACACAATAACCCTTATCCCCGAGTGACCTCTGGGGCTTGATAAGTGGTGATCCCCCATGTAAAAAAAAAGAAAAATAATATTACTAATAATAATCGATGATAATATCATCAATATCATCATCATTATCAATATCATCATCAATAATATAATCGATATAATAATTTTTTTTTTTTTTTTACACAGGCATCACCACATTATCAAGGCCAAGAGGCCACTCAAGGATAAGGGTTAAAGAGTGTACAGTAGAAATTGGAAAATATAGTAATCATTTGTAATGAAAATTTGGTAAATTTGTTAACTTATATGGAACGGCTCATCAAGAACTTATTTACGTTAGACTTGAAGATGACAACCATATTGTACTCAGCCGGAAAGCAGGAAAACGGAAGACAATTCCACAGGCGTGCAGTTCTAAGAAAGAAGCTTTGTTCATGGAATCTACGTTTAGGTTTAGGCACAGATAAAGAGGGGGGGGGAATTATTCATAGTGTTTTCAGCTAGGCGAGCGTTTCTTGTGAAAGTTTGGCGAGGGGGGACCATAGACTGAAGTTCAGTCAAACACTTTCCATGAAAATAACGATACATCAGAGACAAGCTCGCAACATCTCTTCTGTGAGATAGTGGTTGCAGGGAAGAGAAAAGGACGTCTCCTACGAGGCTACGAAGTCTATTTTGAACTCTCTCAAGGCAGGACAAGTTCTTTCTAGCAGCTCCTGCCCAGATGTGGCAACAGTACTCCATCCTTGGACGTACCTGGCTCTTATATAGATAGAGAATTACATCAGCAGTGAGATATCTACTGGATTGATAGAAGATCCCACCATTTTATAATACTAATAATAATAATCGATAATAACCAATAATATCATCAATATCATCATCATGAATATCATTATCAGTAATATACTCGATATGATAATAATTGATATCATCATCATCAATAATATTGATATACTAATAATAATCTATAATAATATCAATAATAATGTCATCAATATTATCGCCATCACAAAATCAACAACAATAACAACCGTGGCGCAGTTGATAGAGATGTTGAATCTCTACGGTTCCAGATGATGAATTGTCTGAAGATAACGGTTTCAATCCTACCCAAAGCCGGCCAGAGGCTTACTTGGCCGAAAACGTGATGAGACAACGACAACAACTACGGATGGCAGTGATTGCTGAGAATGCAGTTAGGAGATTAGGAGTTCCTATCCCGTCGCGGTTACCACCTGTTGAAGGCCAGAGGAATAGTTGGCCGAAACGTCGTGAAACAACAACTAAGAAAGATGAGGATAATAGTCCGCAAATAAGTAAAATGAATATAAATAATACTCATCTCAATAATGAATTCCAATTAAAATAATAAATAACAAAAGTTTTCTGAATTTTTGAGATGAGGATTAATTATTCATATTATTTGGATTCTTTGGACTACTGTTCTCGTCTTGAGTGTTTTTTTTCACAATGTTTCGGTTGATGTAACCTCCGACCTTCTTCAGGTGTATCTTGTTGAACTTGGAAATTTTGAACAGAATCCTTTATTAACTTTAATTCTCGCTGTGGTCGACCCAAAAAAATACTATTGCGAATTACTTAGGATCTCTATCCAGTCATGGCTGATGGAACAAGAACATGCTACCTCCATGAAGTAAATAAAGGGTTTCGTTCAAAATTCTGTTCAAATTCCCGAGTTCAACAGAAACATTTCCGAATTTGACAAGATACACCTGAAGAAGGTCAGAGGTTACATCGACCGAAACATTATGAAAATGTCACTCAAGATGAGAACAGTAGTCCAGAAAATCCAAATAATACGAATAATAAAAGCATCTTCATCAACAACAATAATAACAACGAAAATAACAATAATAACAATTTTTCTTGCTGAAAGCCAGTGTCTCCTTGAGGTTCTATTGCTCTAAGTGTTAATGCTTATCACGCGGAGGTTGGCACTTATGTCATTATTTACTTACAAAATGTCATTTACAGTCAATACTTCAATCCATTTAAAATCCCCTACTTTGTCTTCTTACTTCTGTTCGTGCAAGCAGTTGTTATTCTCCAAGGTCTGAGGTTATTTTATTAGCTGAAACAAAGGCAATGGCGTATTTCTTACATTAATTCTAATTGAGTTAATTCAAGCAACATAATCTTTACGATGACAGATGATTTATTCATATTGGCTACCCTTGATCATCCAGTGGCTGTAAGCTCAAAGGATGCAGGTGGTTAAAACAAAAAGACAAACTTCAATTTAAGCGCAGGTATTAATTATTATATGTGGTATTAACTCATGTTACAGATTTTGTGTGATTCAGGTTTTCATCAAAACTTGAAATTGGTACCACACTTCTCATCATCCTCACAGACTCCCTGCCTTCCTTGAATCTCTTATGCCACTCAAAAACTGATGCTCGATACATACAAGATGGTCCATTGTAAATGACATTCTGTAAGTAAATAATGACATGCAAGAACGATATGCAATAAAATTTTGTTTTAAACTTGAAAAAAATATGCCACAGAAACATATGGAATACTTCAGACTGCTTTTGGATCATCTTGCATGAATCAGGCATCAGTTTTTGAGTGGCATAAGAGATTCAAAGACGGTAGTGAGTCTGTGATGGATGATCAAAGGTGTAGGAGGAGTAAGGAAGTCAGAACACCAGAGTTGATTGGCCAAATAAAGAATTTCATGGATAAGCATCAGTGTGTGTCTATAGACAATAAGTGCACAGTTTGATGTCAGTGTGGGAACTGTCACGCAATTTTTCATGAGGAACTGAAGATGCGGAAGATTTGTACAAAGTTAGTCCCAGGGGGGTTCGGAGAAGATCAGACTTTGATCAAGATGGGCATCAAGACAGTTCCTCACCCTCCCTATAGTCCAGACTTTGCTCCCTGTGACTTTTGGTTATTCCCTGAGCTCAATTAAAACCTTAGAAGCTGTCGTTATGAGACAATTGAGATGAAAGAGGCTGTGACGAAGGTCATTGTCACGCTCACACAAGAGGATTTCCATGGGGGCTTTCCAGAAGTTGTTAGAACTGTACAATAAGTGCATTGCAGCCGGAGGAGATTACTTCAAAGTCGACTAAAGTTTAATGCCCATAGGAAAAAAAGTCTGGAAACCTATTTAAGAAACCATGTAAGGCGCAGCATCAAAATAAGGATCTACCAAATGTTGATGTGAATGGTCGTCTTCTATGGTAAATGAGAGTGAAAGACGTTAGGCGATTGGAAAGTTTTGATCCCCATTACCTGCATTGCATCCTTTGTGTCTGATGACAACACTTCCTCTCAAGCAACACGGTACGTTTCCTCTGCAAAATTAACTCTGTCTGATAAGTCATCCTCATGAAGATGTCTAAGTTGGCCGAGTTATGCCCTTCACGCCAACCAAGAGAATTCATCTATGAAGACATTGCCTCCAGCTCCTTACAAGGTTAGAAAAAACAATGTGATGAACGAAGCTGAGTTGAAACCCGATCTAGCATCATGATAGGAATGTATGGATGTCGCTGAAGGAATTGATTACTAAGGAAAACATATTTCAAAGAAACACGTTACATGTCGAAAGTCAAATTCCTTGGTAATGACGTTCCTGAATTTATGAGATGAGGATTGGTTATTTGCAAGGGCCCGTGGCACAGTGGTTAGAGTACTTGGAAAAATCAATTGCAAAAAGTGATATACTCCTGAAGGTTGAAGGTTCAATCCTCAGTGTGGTCGACCGAAAAATACAATTGCGAATTACTTAGGACCTCTATCCAGTCATGGCTGACGGAATAAAAGCATGCTACCCTCGTGAAGTAAATAAAGGGTTCCGCTCGAAGTTCCGTCCAAATTCCCAAGTTCAACAGAAACATTCCTGAGTTCGACAAAATACACCTGAAGATGATGGGAGGTTACATCGACTGAAACGTTGTGAAAATGATACTCAGGATGAGAACAGTAGTCCGAAGAATCCAAATAATACGAATATCCTTGGTAATGGTACAAGATGTGATACAATCGAAGTAAAAAGCTTAAGACAGGAAGAAATTTGCCTTCTCATTCTAATATTGTTTGACAATAGCTTTTATTCTGTTGTCTTGTCACCGTCTCAGAGAATGGAGTGTATCTCTATACCAAAAGTATAGACACTAGTGTTGGGACGGTTAATCGGAATCGGGACTCGTAAAAATTGGAGCTTTTTGAGGTATCGGAATCGGAAAAATTTGAGCCTATTTTTCGATGCCAAAACCAATTCCTTTAATTATCTTTTTATTTGATTTTGGTTTAAGAAAAATCTCCCACTGCTTGTAGTAATAAGTTAATAAATATTTACTGATTTAAACATGCAGTAAGACTAAAATCTATAGATCACCTACTCACAAGTGTTTTTACGTTTGGGGAAAACATAGGCACGGTAAAGATGTGTTTTTGCAGTAATCGGGACAAAATAACACTTTTATAGTTAAATATTTAGAGATTTATAAAGAATCTGAATCGGAATGGGGAATTTAGTACGGAATCAGTAATTGTAATGGAATCGGCAATTTAGTACAGAATCAGTAATTGTAATGGAATCGGGAATTTAGTACGGAATCAGTAATTGTAATGGAATCGGTAATTTAGTACGGAATCAGTAATTGTAATGGAATTGGGAATTTAGTACGGAATCAGTAATTGTAATGGAATCGGTAATTTAGTACGGAATCAGTAATTGTAATGGAATCAGTAATTGTAATGGAATCGGGAATTTAGTACGGAATCAGTAATTGTAATGGAATCGGGAATTTAGTACGGAATCAGGAATTTAGTACGGAATCGGGAATTTAGTACGGAATCCGTAATTTAGTATGGAATCAGTAATTGTAATGGAATCGGGAATTTAGTACGGAATCCGTAATTGTAATGGAATCGGGAATTTAGTACGGAATCAGTAATTGTAATGGAATCGGGAATTTAGTACGGAATCAGGAATTTAGTACGGAATCGGGAATTTAGTACGGAATCGGGAATTTAGTACGGAATCCGTAATTTAGTATGGAATCAGTAATTGTAATGGAATCGGGAATTTAGTACGGAATCCGTAATTGTAATGGAATCGGCAAAAATATTGGAATTGTCTCATCACTAATATACTTTCTTCAAACTTTAAGAAAAGGCGATGCAGTCCTCATATCCTCACAAATACACACACATATTTACTGCCTATCTACAATATGGAAGCTCTACCCTGGTAGCATAAAACCGCAATCACGAATCTATGAAACTTGCAGTTGAAACAGCAAATGGTTAGAGATCATCTAATCATCAGACTTCATGAGGAATGCAATCGTATGGATGGATGGAGCCGGATCAACCCAGTATGGGTGAGTGCTGTTTCAAGTATGAGTAAAACAATCATAAAGGGTTGGTATGTCATGAAGCAAACTGGAAAACTGTTTGCGCGTCAGCATCGAATAATCCGAGCTATGCTAAGAAGCTCTAAAATAGACACAACAAAACTTCTATTGTGCTTTTGGCATTAAATAACCCATAAAAGGACTGATATGCCATTCTCTTCCCACTTATCTCTATAGGTATGCCCCCCCCCCCATTCTCTGCCCCTTTTTATTAGAAATGAAATGGTGGTTCATGGTTAATGAATAAACAATGGCTCTTTTATAAAAAAAGATATTGTGTTTAAAATAACCTCCCCCAAAAAGTTTTCTATGTTGTAAAACGGTCTAAGCCAACTCTTATCTACAACCAATTCCCTGCCTATATCTCTTTGCCTCCCTCTTTCTGAACATGCATATTCTCATGCTTCTTATCTCTTTTTTTTAGGTGTGTACACCCATTTCCTCTCAGCAACTAGGATTAAAATAACTGTTCGTCTTTAATTATTTATTTCTAATTGTATACAATAGGCATTGTGTTAAATAACACAAATCGGATGAAATACCAAAAAAAAGGATACTCTCTCTCTCTCTCTCTCCCCCCCTTTCTTTCAGGCTCCTCTTTCCTACCCCCTCTCTCTTCTCTCTCCTCTCTTCCTCCCACTCTCTCTTCCTCCCTCCCACTCTCTCTTCCTCCCTCCCACTCTCTCTTCCTCCCTCCCACTCTCTCTTCCTCCCTCCCACTCTCTCTTTCATCTTCCTCCCACTCTCTCTTTCGTCTTCCTCCCACTCTCTTTCATCTTCCTCCCACTCTCTCTCCTGTCTTCCTCCCACTCTCTCTCCTGTCTTCCTCCCACTCTCTCTGCTTCCTTTCCCACTCTCTCTGCTTCCTTTCCCACTCTGTTCTTTTCCTCCACTCTTTCTTTCCTCTTTTCCTCCCACTCTTTCTTTCCTCTTTTCCTCCCACTCTTTCTTTCCTCTTTTCCTCCCTTCTCCTTCCTCTTTTCCTCCCCTCTCTCTTCACTTTTCCTCCCCTCCATCTCCCTCATCTTTCCCTCTTGCCTCTCTTTTTCCTTTTACTCACTCCTCTTTCTTTCGCTCCATTATTTATGCAATTCGTCTACTCCCACTACTTACCGTTCGTCCTTATTTACATCATTCACTTTTTGGGAGATCATCCAGTGTGCAAGGGGACAAGCAAGATAACAAAACAGATGTTAATTAATTGTAGAAACTTTTTGATGTGTCCATTCATCTCAAAAAGTTAGTCATGCTTAAGTTTGAAATAACAGTTTTCAGTACTAAAAGCGCAGATCAAGTGGACACATCTTAAGAATATTCTCTTGTTTTGTTCCCTCGATTTTTTTTTTTTTTTTTTCTGGAAACACACTGGCAGCCGATTTGGAGGCAAGCCAACTATTTTAGACAATTCTAATTATGGCTTTGCAAAACAGAAACTCCTTTGGGAATTCTCTACAAGCTTTCTTTTAATCGAAGACAAAACTTTGCATAAGTTCAGTCAAATGGGTTCACATATTTTGGTATTTTCAAAGACATCCAATCACACAAGTTCCATTCTGCATGTGCACACACACACACACACACATATGCACACACACACACACACATATATATACACACACACACACACACACACAGAGTGTAACCTGGAAAAAGATACTTTTTCTCTGGCCCCTACAGCTCTCTTATATCCGGGCTACACTGTACATTAACACAGGCTCTAATTTGGGAGCAGACAAAAATCTTCCTTATATTCGTTATTCTTATATTCGGCTCTCTTATATCCGGGTTACACTATATATATGTATAAAGTTGAGTTATTTCCTGCTGTGACATTGATATTAAAAGCCTATTTTTTCTATTTAAAAATTATTAAAACGGACTTTATATACTTAGTCATCGATATGCGACCTACTTCATAAACATTAACTAATTTGCATATTCCTTTGAAAAACGAGTGTTTATTAATTAGTTATTTATAGTTTTTTATTAGATGATTGGCTTCATTTGACTTTTATGCTTAATTCTATTTATGCATAGTTTCTACATTGTGCATAAATGATTAGAATTTAGGATGAAAACGTTCTAGCACCTGGACCTGTTATACATATATATATATATAAGTAATAGACGTCACAATATTGTAGTATTGAATTCACAATATTTTATTCAAAATAAGGAAAAAAGTGAGAAAAATTCCTTATTTCATGGAGTTTAAAAATTGGCTCTTCTCCACAGAGAAATAAAACGTTGGCAAAAGGAATATATAGATAAAAATCAAATTTTGCTAGTTAGCGCAATTTTTGAAAATGGTAGTTATAAAAGTTTTTGAAGGAAAGTAAAAGTTTATAGGAAAATTTAAAAAATACTCAGCAATTGGCGTTGCAGAAATCCAGTGAGAGTATGAGGTTTGTATTGGGTAGATCCAGTAAGAGATTCAAAATGGTGTTCTTTGGAGTCTCTTTAAAAATATCCAGAGATGAAGAAAAAAATGGCATATTCTTCTAGATGAGTCTTGTGTTGAAAAATGGTGGTAAAATCCATTCCATGGAAGATAGATGTCAAAGCTTAGAAAAGTGTGTGAGGACCTAAATTGAGGATATAGGCTTCAAATGGAAAAGAAATAAAAAAAAATAGCTTGATATAGAATTTTGTAACATTGGCAAAACGGTGCTTCCATGGCCAGTTCAAATCATAAAAGTGGTTAATTGTAGGAAAAATAAAGGCAGAAAAGAAGGCTTAAAATATTAATGTTGGGACAATTAATCGGGAATCAGAAAAATTGGAACTTTTGAGGGTATCGAAATTAGAAAAATTAGAGTCCAATTTCCTATTCCAAAACAATTTTTTTAAAGTTTTTTCTTAGTGAAATGAACACAAAATTATTTATTTACAACCTGAGAGGAAGGAATACGGAATGAGTTATAAATCTTATTCCCAGATTTAATATCAAGTCTCAGAGTCAGATTTATTTCTTTGATTGGTACATTTCTGTAAGCAACCTTTCGTAAACCTTTCAGCATATATTCAAACATTTCAAGCAGTTGATATTAAAAGATGTAAAATGCTCTGGACAAGTTAACACATCAAATAAACGTCAACAATCAAGCAAAAATGTTATGTTTTATCAATATTTTGGTTTGATTTTAAAGCGATTAGACAAGATTAAAAAGTTAAAATGGGCTGGAAATGATTACTATTTTACGTTAAATTTATGTGCAAAACTGCTTTCCTACTTGAAATTCTAAAATAATTTTGTTTTTTTCTTTACAATTTCCCTTCTCTCTGTCTGTGCCTAAATCTAAGCGAAAATTCCATGAGCAGATTTTTTTTTTTTTCTAGAATTGCTTATCTGAAAAACACAATACCACAGAGCTGCTTCCTGGCTGACTATAACATAGTTGTTTTCAAATCCAATGTGAACAGGTTCTTGAAGAACTGTCCTCTAAAATAAATTAACTTATCAAATTTTCATTACTGTACCCGTTAACCCCTATCCTTGAGTGGCCTCTGCCCCTTGATGAATGGTGCCTATATGATGTTGAAAAGAAAAAAAAGATCTACAGTTGATCATTGTTTATATTTTACAAAGATTTATGTGCTCATACTAAATATTTTTTAGCTAAAGTGAAAATAAAATGTTGCTTTGTAATACCTAGTGATAACAATTGGGTTGCTTGTCATCCAGGGCATTGACTCGACATGTCTCCGGATGACCTGTTTTCTAGTTGTATAGGAGTATGTAAGGAAGTGGATTTTTTTGCTTTCCCACTGAGCAAATTAGGCACAAGGCCATTTTTTAATGTGGAGAGACGGGGGGGGGGGAACCGGCTCCCGAGAGGTGGGAAATGGGAGCTGAATAGTGAAGTCCATTTGGTATATAGGGTTGCCCCTACATGGACCAACAGATTGCCACAAGGACAATGGTCTTTGATTGCAGCATCTGCCGGAAAAGATACTTGGCCCGAAGGCCACAAAGGTCTGGAGAGTATTGTATTTATTTGTTTCCCCACTGAGCAAATTAGACACAAGGCCGTTTTTTAATGTGGAGAGTGAAGGAGAAATGGGGACCAGCTTACTGGGGAGGAGGGGAGCTGGATAGTGACAATTGGTATGAAGGGTTTCCTCCTACATTGACCAATAACTTATATGTGAGGTTGTCCCCACATATGGTCTTTGCTTGAAACTTGTTGCCCAGGCCCTGAAGGGCTCGGGCCGGGTAAGTATCCGGGGAGTATGTAAGGAAGGAAATGCTGATTCTTTTTCATATCAAAGACAAGCTAAGGGAGATCACTCTTTCTTTGTACTGTCAAAAGATGATTGGCTTCATGTTAATCTAGTCTTATGCCAGACTTATCCTCATTAAAAAGTTACTAAATAACCTTCAGTGTTAACATTCTGATATAAAATAGATTTTTTTAAAGAAATTCAGATTTTCTCCCCCACCTGTTAAAAGGTAGAGGATTCAAAGTTGTTCAAACTGCCCATTTCCATCCACACTCACAATTCATGTACCAGAGGAATAAAATATCTGAAAGCCTGCAATCATCTGATAATAATATCAGTTAATGGAGGATGTTCAGATAAGTTATAACCAAATCTTGTTGAAAAAAATAAAAAATCAATAAAAAATCAAAGGTTCTTTTGGTATCATCAAAGTTAAGGTCACTGGACCAGGTCAGTAAATATGATATGAACTTGTCTCTCCTCTATGGTTTAAATAGTAGACTCTGGTTTAGTTGGGCAAGAGGAGCAAGCAGCCTACAAAAGCTTGAGATGTTCAATCACTATTCTCTATAGTTCACCTTTCGCGTTTGTTGGCAACAGTTCATCTCAAATGCTGTTGTACATTTTCACTGCAACGTATCCTCTCTGCAGCCAGCTCTCCTCTTGAGACGTCTTTGCTTGTTTTGTCATATTATTCATCGTCACCCAGATAATTTCATCCACAAACCATTGAACCAGACCCTCCTAAGAGTTGGAAAAAAAAACATTGCAAAGATTAGCTGAAATCCTGTCTTATAACAGTGAAACAGGATACCGACCCTAGCCTAGGCTACCATCTCTATGGGGTTAATCGCTGGAACTGTGACTGTCTAACATAGCTGCTACTGTGATGGACCACCGCACCTAGTTAGTAAAAACTAGGGATATGGTAAATTATCAGGATGGAACGGACCCAACTACTCCAGGATAAATGTTGAAACAAGTAAAAACCGTGGTTGTCCATCGGATCCAATGATAACGCTTGTGTTCTGCATCTCATCTATTAACATGAAGGTGGCTCTGCAGCCCCAGCCTAGAGGCACATAGTCTTGAACAGTGACAGCACTGGAAGTCAGTTGTTGTGGTGATCACTGCTGAGGCTGCTCTGCAGTGTCTCTCTCTCTGGAAGCAGTGGGTTTTTGTCATCAAAGTTGGCAGCAGCTTCGTGAATTGAGCGTTGCTATTTTGGTCTGTCCATGGCATATCCCTTCAGATCTTTAGGTTTGATGTCGCACCACTGGAAATTGTGAACCGGAGACAACTACAAATAAGTATTGTTAAAAATGTATAAAAATGATGCGGAACATTTATATTGTATGAATTCCACTGTATTTGTTTACAGCAATTATATCCATAGTGCCATGTTACATGCAAGTAGTTAAAACAATTCTTCTCTGTGGATGTAAGACTTGTCGATTAAGCAAGGAGAATCTTCATCAATTTGAGGTTTTTCGATCACTGCTGCCTCCGCCTCTCTGACCAGATTCCTAACTCAGCTATCGGTGCTAAATGTAATATTCTTGGTCAGGAAGAAACTCTGCTTAAAAGGACACTCTAATGGTTCGGCCACATGTTGCACTGGCTAGATAAGGAATTCATCCGTAAACTGGTAGCATCTATTGGCTGGAGAAAGCGACGAGGTGGCCGACTCAAAGTATGGCTTGTGTTGGTAAAGGTAGATATGGAACTTGTATTTGATCCTTGCATTTTTGGTATCCGATGCTGGAACTGCAAATTGTTTTTTTTCTGTTTTTTTTACACGGTGGTCACCACTTATCAAGGCCCGGAAGCCACTCAGGGATAAGGGTTATTGCAAGTACAGTACGTTAGTGTGGAGATTTAATGAAGTGTTTACTTAAGAGGGCGGTTCAATTCAATTGTTCAATCATGCCACTGACTCTGCTGCTGATCGTGGCCGGCATTGACGTCTGATGTGGTTAACACTATCGGAGCCGGCTCAACCTACCCTGGGTGAATGCTGCTACAAGTCATGCAAATGAATGCTCCCACTAACTCTTTCTGAGGATGCAGAGGGATGACATGGATGCGGTCTGGTGGATTTGTGATGTGCATTTTGACCACAGTTAATTTTAACTACCTGTTTTTTGAGATGAGGCTGGATGAATCGAAATAATACGAATATCATCTTCATCTATAAATGTGCAGAGTGGATGCCAGACGTTAAGCTGACAGCAATGATGATGATTGTCAGGCGAGTTAAACTTCTGCATAGAGCTCATGGAGATCATGCCTCAGGATTGTCAATATACTCTATGAAGTCTGCATCATTGTTCACAGCTATTTGTTAATCATTTTCGTTGGTGTTATGCTTAAATTTGAAATAAAATTTTCTTTTCTTTTTTTTTTTTTAAGCTTAAGCTTTAAATAGCATTTTCTGAGATCCTTATATTTTTTCCTGCCCACAAAGGCAAAGTTAAAAGCAAGATTGGTTTCTTATGTTGGAAAATTCCATTCTCTTAAAAAGAGGCACTCTGGATTGGGATAGAAATAAAATTTGCTACAAGGATTTCTCATTCATTGACCAAAGACAGAAAAGGTAAAGTTTAGTATCAGTACAGATACTATGCTTTACTCCTTCTAGCTATAAGGTATAAAATGAAATAGTATTTTCTTTGATCCGTCACTCTTAAACCTGAAAATTTTTTTTTTTTTTTTTTTTTTTGTATTCATACGTCTGTAAGGTTCAGTCTATCAATCAGTTACGTTTGAATTTGAAGTAGCATTTTCACGGGTAAACAGGTAGATTGAATAAACACACAATAAAAAGATATGTTTGGATTATTCGGAATAGTGTTCCCATCTTGGATGCTAGTCTCACATATTAGCCTGTATTGGAATCTGCCCGAAATTTTAAACAGAACCTTTTATTTAATCTACAGGAGTATCTTGCTCTTGTTCTGTCAGCCATGACTGGGTAGAAGTCGTTAGTAATTTGTAATTTTATTCTTAGTATCGTCAACACTTAGGATTCATCCTTCAGGAGACAGTCACTTAAAGTTGATTATTACTTAGCACTTATATCCATTGTGCCATGCGTTCTTCTATAAAGATTCATGGCTGATGGAATTAAAGTAAGCTACTACCTCTGTGAATTAAATAAAGACTTTGATTCGAAATTCTGTATAGATTCGTGAGTATAGCACAAAGATTCCGATGAGACACATCTGAAGAAGGTTGGAGGTTGCATCAGCCAAAACACTGTAAGAATAGCATCCGAGATAAGAACAGTAGTACGAATAAAACAAGTTATTGATTCCCATCTCAAGAATTCTGAAATATAAAGAATTTTTGTTCTTATACATGCTATGTTTGCATAAAAATTCAATAAAAATCCAACAGTTCTATTGACAATGGTTTAAGAATTTTTCTTCGCATTCAACCATGCCAGTTTCTTTCTGCTGCAACGATGACCAAAAAATTGATTTTCATTTAGCGCTAAACCTATTTTTGTAAGCCTCTTTAGGTCAACAGTGTTTTGAAATGATCCACTCCGCCAAGCAACTGAATATATTATCGTTTCCATGCTGGTTGCTCTCTTGTGTGTTGATATATACATATATATATATATATATATATATATATATATATATATATATATATATATATATATTTTACATAGTAGTCACCATTTATCAAGACTCGGAAGCCACTTGGGGATAAGGGTTATTGCGTATACAGTAATCAATGGGATAATATCGCTGTAATCATTAGTAATGGAGATTTGATAAAGTGTCTGACTTAAGGGGGTGGCTTATCAGGAATTTGTTTATGTTGTACTTGAAGACATCCAAGTTGTAGTCAGGTGGGAAACAAGCAAACAGAAGAGAGTTTCACAGGCGTGCACTTCTAAGAAAGAAGCTTTGCTCATGGAATCTACATTTTGATGTGTATATATATATATATATATATATATATATATACTAGCAAAAGTACCCGTCGTTGACTGGGTTCAAAAACAGCCTACAGAAAATGGACTCTGATTTATTAAAGTATGATAGGTTATGAAAAGAAAGGGTTGTAAAGAGATAGCTTCTAATTTGGGGGTATCAAAACCAAAGCAAAATATTATGAAAGCAAAAATAAAATAGATAAACCCCATAATTTATTATATCATGCCTGTTCACACTGAAACACTTATCACAATATTCTGTGGATATATATTAAAAAAACCTTGTTAAACTTTGTGACATATTTCCATTCTATGGAGGTCAGGCGCGAACGAACACCCCATAATTTTATTATACCATATTTCTTCAAACTGAAACATAATTATCAAAGTATACTTACACGGATAGATATGAAAAGTTTTTATTAAAGTTTGTGCCTATTTCCATTCCATGCAGGCCATGTGCGAACGCAGACCCCACAATTTTATTATACCATCCCTATTTAAGTTAAAACATACTTATCAAAGTATTCTTATGTACATCTATATCAAAAACACTTGTAAACGTTTTTTTTTTTTTTTTTTTTAAGTTTTAAATTTTTTATTGCAATACTTTGTGGAGCAGGCACGTATGCAGACCCCACAATTTTAATGAACCACCGTTCTGCCAGATCAAACATACCCATTCCTGTGTCTCGATACATCCTCTATCATTATATGTAATCAGTTTTTTAAAATAGTCAACCATATAGGAGCCTATTCATGACCAGACACACACAGCTTTATATTATATATATATATATATATATATATATATATATATGTGCATGCATGCACATGCATATATCATGGAATCTACGTTTTTATATATATATATATATATATATATATATATATATATATATATATATATATATATATAAAATTGCCCCAAAATTGTTCATCCATGCGTTTGTTCACATTTTTCTCAATAACCACTCCTTGAATTTTCTTTTAAATTTTACACAAACATTAGTCATAGTGAAAGTAAATTTTTGCCAGAACAGATTTTCCAGGATAACTCTGGTTGCCCCCCCCCAAAAAAGTCGTCTGTCCATTCGTTTGTTCATACTTTTCTCAATAACCACTCATTGAATTTAAAAAATTTTTTTTTACTTTTACACAAACATTAGTCGTAGTGAAAGTAAATTTTTGCCAGAAAACAACTTTCCCAAAACTGCTTGTCTGGTTTGAGGCTATTTATATCGAGGGAGTACAAGGGCTTGTAGTTCCTCAGAGAATCCACAGGCAGAGGGATGCAACATTTTATCGATGGGACAGAGGTTGAAGCATAGATGACAGTTCAAGACATATCAGGTTGGCGACTCTTTTGAACCTTGTCCAGGAGTGAGAGACCATTAGCAGATGCACCAGTCCAAATGTGACAACAATACTCCACACATGGATGAATAATGGCCTTATAGAAGTACAGGATATTTTCAGGCCTAAATAACTTTCCAGCATGGTAGAGAGAGCCCACCTTCTTCGTAGCTAGACAAGTATTTGTTGGAAAAGTTTTACAAGAGTGGGGGGGGGGAGACAATGCATTGAAGCTCAATCGAGTGCCTACCATAAAAGTAACGCTAGGGCAGACATAGACTTGCAACGTCTTTTCTGTGAGAAAGAGGAAGTATGGAAGCAAAAAGGTCTTTGTCCACCAGGTGGTTTTGAAAGGTAAGAAAGAGTAGTCTTAGCAGATCGTCCCCAGATGTGGCAACACTACCCCATCTTAGGACGGCAAAGCAAAGACGGATTCATGTCATCCTCAAGAGGTTGAGCAATCAACATAAGTAATTTCAGCCGAAATTTAAACTCTGTAAGCCAGTTCTATTTTCTATTTCATTACATGCGTTATATTATCTTTCACGTAGGGTTGTGTGTAAGGTGTACACCAACTCACTTAGGAGAAAGAAACTCTGGTGTAAAATGTGCGTCTAAAGTAATTACTGATCACTCCTTGCTTTACCATGTCACCGAGTTATCGTAGACACTCAGGGACATAGACAGAGAGTCATATTCGTGTTGTACAAGAGTTCGTCATTATAATTCAACGATATACACATGCGCCTCTGTGATCTCATCAGAATAATTTTTTGTCTATTTATTGGTGTCATGTCTCTATGAATAATCTATATCATTATAAAACTCTGTGAACCATCGGGGCGTGAATCTTGTTTTATATATATATATATATATATATATATATATATGTCATTCACATACAGTACTGTTTCACTGTATCACACTTCATCAGTGTGGCTAGACAGGAAACTACCTCAAGCCAAGATCGAAACCCGACCGCCTGAACGACAGTCAAGGCTTCTCACTATTATGCTATGTGGGTGTGTGTATATATATATATATATATATATATATATATATATATATATTATAATAAAGTTGTATTTTTGTCTGTTTGTTTTTTTTTTGTTTTTTTTTTTACATAGACGTCACCACTTATCAAGGCCGATAGGCCACTCAAGGATAAGGGTTAAAGAGTGTAGAGTAGTCAAAAGGACAATATAGTAATCGATAGTAATGGAAGTTCGGTAAATTTGTTAACCTAAGTGGAACGGCTCATCAGAAACTTGTTCACGTTGGACTTGAAGACAACCATATTATAGAAAGCAGGAAAACGGAAGACAATTCCACAGGCGTGCAGTTCTAAGGAAGAAACTTTGATCATGGAATCTATGTTTAGGTTTAGGTACAGATAAAGAGTGGGGAAAATTATTGATAATGTTTTCAGCTAGTCTAGGATTTCTTGTGAAAGTTTGGTGAGGGGGGACCATAGATTGAAGCTCAGTCGAACACTTTCCATGAAAATAACGATAAAGCAGAGACAAACTCGCAACATCTCTTCTGTGAGACAGAGGTTGCAGCGAAGAGAAAAGGACATCTCCCACCAAGCCCCGAAGTCTATTTTGAACTCTATCAAGCCAGGACAAGTCCTTTCTAGCAGCTCCTGCCCATATGTGGCAACAGTACTCCATCCTTGGACGTATCTGGCTCTTATATAGATAGAGGATTGCATCAGCAGTGAGATATCTACTGGATCGATAGAAGGATCCGACCATTTTTCCAGCGGCCTTGGCAACAGATTTGATGTACGTATTCCATTTAAGATCAGGAGTAAAGGTCAAGCCCAGAAGCCTGTCAAAACTTGGGGCCTCCCCAAGACGAGAGCCATTCATTTCAATTGATGCCAGATGGGGATCAGAACGTTGATGATGTAAAGATGTTCACAATTTAATTAATCTGTACAAAAGGTAGACTATATGTATTATTTTATTTTTATTTTTGGAATTCTTTATGCGATCATTTAATAAAGACATTATCTTTGTGGGTATTTTGAAAAATGTCGAGTCATTGGTGGAATTTGTGTCCATCGCTGTTCCATTCCGGCAGAGTGTAGCAAGAGTATATATCCGATCTTTATGATGGTTCAGGAGATCTTAATATCACTAAAATATATCTACCAGTAGTCTGTCATCCAATCAATACTCCTCTATGGCTGCGAGACATGGCCGATGAGTGATTGATTTTCAGAAGTTTGAAGGCTTTTTGAAAATGATAGCCTTTGCTGCATTTTGCATTGCTAACAGATTGTGTCCCAAATGCTATCGTCTGCCAACACCTCAAGCTAAAGTTTTTGCCGCCTGTTCTATGCAGTGTTTTTTTTTTATGGTTTGTACATGCATCTCATCACGCAGATGGAGAATTAGTTTATGATATAATCCTCCTTATCTCTCTCCTGGGTGGCACAAGGGTATGGAAGGATCACTGAGGATCTTGACAACAATCATGAAGAAGGATTTGACTGAGCTCGTAGATCATTATTTTTATTTTTTTGTTGTTTTTTGTTATTCTTAGTTATTAGAAATGCCGTTACTCAGCATAGTTTTAAAAGAACTCGGACTATTGCTATATTTCAAGATTACATGACATAATTTTTACCAATCTATTATATAAGAGTTGTGTGTGTGTGTGTGTGTTTGTATGTCCGGCAAAGGCTTTTTGGAGAGCGGTGCTCGGGGGGGGGGGTTACCATGTTATACAACTTTTTATATAGATTATAATATTTCCAATTTACGAAACGAGGTCGTCTTTATCTTTTATTGAGTGACTTTTATGTTACAAAATTCGCGCTGTGATTTCATTTCTCTATGGCGTGATGTTTGACCTAGAAAACCGTTGACATTCGTTTAACCACCTGCTTTTTTAACCGTTTAATTTCAGCTATTCTCACTTCTCTGGCCGCTTAGCGTCGCGGTAACGTGTCACACTTTTTTCACTTTCGCCTCAAGGTTCGAGCCTACCTCTCTACCAAAACTTTTTTTTTTCTTTTACACCTACAAACACTCGGGTAACACTGGGCACCCCCGCTAGTCTATTATATAAGGGAGAGTTGTGTGTGTTTGTTTGTTTGTATGTCTCGCTAAAACATTTGAAATCAAATTCGATAAGAATGATTATGGTACAGTCTTAAAGGACTCTGACGCATAATATGGGAAATTTAGAACAAAATATTCATTTTTTTTTTTTCTACCTTAACGACCACAGAATCTGATGGTGGGGGCCACTTAAAATCGTCTCTTTCTAAACTACTTCAACATCTGCAAATGCGTGACACGCTTCACCTCTCGAATATGATAAATACATAAATTTGCAATGTCATGATGTGACTGTTGCTGTGGCCGAATGGGTTGGAGTGTTCGCCTAAAACTATTAGATTTTGCGTTTGTGTTCACACCAACCTTACGGCGGACATTTTTTAAATTTTTTTTTTTTTAGCATATTTTTGAAAACGTTCATCTCGGTAAGCTTTCGCATTTAAACAGGGTTAAAAAAATTTTTTTAATTTTTTTATTTTATATTATCGTTTTCAGAAAAGTGAATTTTGGACGCTAAAAACGCATACACCTTCTTTGTCCTTATACACTTATGAACGTTGTACAGTTTGCAAAGCGCTGAACATAACTTTCTTTTTTTTTTTTTTTTTTTTATACTATGCATGAAACTGGATTTGGATTTGAAAATACTATTTAAAAGTTAATCCAGTACAATAAGTCCATACGCAACAAAGAAATAACTCATGTTAAACTTTTTTAATGATTTTATGAATGTTTGTTGAAAAGTGAATTTAGGACGCTGAAAACGTGCAATTTTTTTTTAAAATGTATTCAAGCACAACTACGTTTCTTACCTTTGTCTTATATTTGCCGGGCAATGCTGGATGCTCCTGCTAGTAAATAATATATTAAAAAAATTATGGTATCATGGAAATTATCTGAATTGGAATTTATAAAGAATATACTGAAGAGAAAAATCATAATTTTGTCATGTTTTATCCTGTTGTAATACTATGACTATTAGAGATAATAACGATTTTTTGAAACACATGTATATTGATTTTTTTTTTTTAAAGCATGATTACAAAATATTAAATATATTGTATTCTATTGAATGAATATTTTATATATATACTAGCAGTTCAGCCCAGCTTTGCTCAGGCCCTATGTATTGTTCATAACTTTATGTGCATATATATATATTAAAAAGTTTTACTCATGTCCAGGTAGCTTACATCTAAAATTTCAAGTGTTTAGACCCAACATTGGCGGAGGAGTTTTGTAGAGTCTGCAAAGGTCAACTCTTTCAACTTTGACCTCTTGGCAGCCAAATTTTCGCCCAAAAACTGATTGAAAAGCTTGCTGCATGTCTGAATATCGGTTATGTAAAATTTCAAATGTTTAGACCTAAAATTTGCTGAATAGTTTGCTAGAAATCGCAAAATTCAAATCTTTTGAACGTTGACCCCTTGGTAGCCAAATTTTGAGCCAAAAACCTATTAAAAAGCTTGGCTTATGTCTGAATACACTTTATGTAAAATTTCAAATGTTTAGACCAAAAATTAGCTGAGAGGTCAAAATTTTTTTTTTTTTTTTAACTTTGACCCCAATTTTGACCTTTAGCATTTATTGTTTTGGGCTAAAATCAAGTTAAAATAATTTGATCCATATCCAAGGAACCTACATCTAAAATTTCAAGTGTTTCGACCCAAAATTGGCTGAGGAGTTTGGTAGAGTTTTCAAAGGTCAAATCGTTGAACTTTGACTCCTTAACAGCCAAATTTCTGGCCGAAAACCGATTAAAGATTTTCTCAAATCTTAATACGCCTTATGTCAAATCTTGAGTCTGTAGACTGAAAATTGACACAGTAATGTGGTAGGGAAATGTACACACACACACAGACACACACATAATTTCACTTTATATATATACATATATATATATATATAGAGAGAGAGAGAGAGGATTATAGACAAAGCAAAGCAATATATTCGTATGTATAGATTTATTTGTCAATTTAATAAGGAGAAAACATCAATTGCAGAGATATTATATGGTTTTTCCTTATTAAATTGACAAATAAATTTATACGTTCGAATATATTGTGTGTTGTTTATCATCCTCTTCAGATATTTAAGCTCCACCGTTTTGTTGCACTTCATACATCTTGATAGCTCCACATTTAAAGAATCTCTTGACTACATCTTTAACCTTTTCAAATATATAAATATATATATATATATACATATATATGGAAATGTACTTTATTTCTTTATAATATATACCAATGCTTATTTTAGAAGCTCAATGTAATTACAGAGCAATATAATGAATGAATGACAAAAGTCTATATGCCAAATTTCATGATGTTGACCATCTTACAATTTATTCCTTTAATTCAGATGAGATTTACAATTCTTGACAGTATCTGTTTCGTAGCACAAAATCAATCACTTAATTATTATATCAATCAGTGAATCTATTTTGCTCTTAACTCATCAGAGGAAATAGCAACAATCAATCCGTCAAAAGGATATAAAGTGCGTTTTGACATGATTAAAAATCCGAAAATTGGAAGAGAAGCTGTAAATACCTTATAATATGTTTACATTACGACATTTTGAATTTCAAAATTTAATTCAAAATGGCATAATGTAAATATATGCTAGTCTAGCCACACTGATGAGTTGTGATACAATTAAACAGTACTGTATGTAGATGACATATATATATATATATATATATATATATATATATTGCGGCTAGAATAGCACCTTTCCCTAGCCAGGAATTGAACCTTCAACCATCACGTTGATAGTCAGCAGTTCTACCTATCAGCCCATGGAATCAGTGCTCATAAATGAGCTCAACAAATGTCCATTTTAAATAAACACTCGCCCATTGCTTTTACAGTGCTTGAGCTGCTTTATACCCATTTAAGTAGCAGGTGAGGTACATTTACGATAGTGCTCAAACAAAAGAGTGGAGGCTTATATATAGTCACCCACGTACAGTACTGTTTTGTTGTATCACAACTGATCAGTGCAGCTAGACTAGCACCTTTCCCTCGTCAGGGATTGAACCTACAAACATCGCAGTGATAATTGGCAGTTCTACCCATCAGCCTATGGCATCGGTGCTCGTAAATAACCTCAGCAAATGTCCATTTAAATAAACATTCGCCCACTGCATTTACAGTGCTCGAGCTTCTTGTTTATTTACAAACAAACAAACAGCGAGCCTCACTTTATAGCTAATTAAGTTGCAGATGAGATATATTTAGGACAGTGCTCTTTCTAAAGAGAGGAGGGGGGGGCTGAAAATATATAGTCATCCACATATAGTACTGTTTCGATGTATCACAACTCATCAGTGCTGCTAGACTAACACCTTTTCCTAGCCGAGGATTGAACCTACAACAATCGCATTGATAGTCAGCAGTTCTACCCATCGGCCTATAGGATCGGTGCTCGTAAATGACCTTAACAAATGTCCATTTTAAATAAACACTCGCTCACCACTATATCTTAATCCGTCTGCCGGTTTGCCCTTTCCTATCTTATTTTTTAAACTACTGTCCCGATCTGGCTGATGTTTTGCATGGGCATTTGCTATAATAAGGTGCAGCAAATTAAATATGATGATGTATTGTTAGGGATTAATAGGGGTTAGTATTCAATTAAAAAATTAGCAGAAATTTTACTGTATTCAACCATCAGTTTTACATCAAGTACCTATTCTAAATCAATAGACTATAGCTTTTACCTGTTTTTAACAGTCTAAAGCATCTAATATATATATATATATATGTATATGTGTATATATATATATATATATATATATATATATACTAGCAAAAGTACCCGTCGTTGACTGGGTTACAAAACAGCCTACAGAAAATGGACTCTGATTTATTAAAGTATGATAGGTTATGAAAAGAAAGGGTTGTAAATTTGGGTTGAATTTAGGGGTATCAAAACCAAAGCAAAATATGACGAAAGTAAAAATAAAGTAGATAAACCCCATAATTTATTATACCATACCTGTTCACACTGAAACACTTATCACAATATTCTGTGGATCTATATCAAAAAACCTTGTTAAACTTTGTGAAATATTTCCATTCTATGGAGGTCAGGCGCGAACGAACACCCAATAATTTTATTACACAATATTTCTTCAAACTGAAACATAATTATCAAAGTATACTTACACAGATAGATATGAAAAGTCTTTATTAAAGTTTGTGCCTATTTTCATTCTATGGAGGTCATGCACGAACGCAGACCCCACAATTTTATTATACCATCCCTATTTAAGTTAAAACATACTTATCAAAGTATTATTATGTACATCTATATCAAAAACACTTGTAAACGTTTTTTTTTTTTTTTTTTTAAGTTTAAAATTTTTTATTTTCAAACTTTGTGGAGCAGGCGCGAACGCAGATCCTACAATTTTAATGAACCACCGTTCTGCCAGATCAAACATACCCATTCCTGTGTCTCGATACATCTTCTATCATTATATGTGATCAGTTTTCTATAATAGTCAACCATATAGGAGCCTATTCGTGACCAGACACACACACACAGCTTTATATATATATATATATATATATATATATATATATATATATATATGTATTTAAAATTGTACAGAAGGTCAGAAAAACATTGGTATCGTTGGTTTCAAGCTTAACATAAGGGGGACCAGTTAATGGTAAATCGTAAATAATGTTAGACTCTCGTCAGCCATGTTATGTTCTGTATTGAGGAAAAGGCAGTACAGCATATATTGATGTTCATTTTTATTTAACTATAGCTTATCCTTATTTCTGTATATTTTATTTTATTTTAATATCAATTTTCTAATATTTCATTTAATGTATTTTTAGTAAATTTATGTTGTCCTATTCTGTTTCTAATTGGCATAGTTTCCGGTTTAATCGATTAGTCTTGGTTGGTCCAAGGGAGGTAATCAATCTATAATATTAATTCTTTAACCTTTTGAAGGATAAGCTATAGTTAAATAAAAATGAACATCAAAATATGCGGTCCTGCTTATTCCTCAATACAGAAAACAAAATGGCTGACGAGAGCCTTACATTGTTTACGATTTACCATTAACTGGTCCCCCTTATGTTAGGCTTGAAACCGACGGTACTAATGTTTTTCTGACCTTCTGTACAATTTTAAATAAATAAATATTAGGCTCTTATATTGAAAAGGTTTTTATTTGTAATCGAGCACTTTGTTGGAATTCTTTCCCCCAAAGCAGTAAACATACATATATATATATATATATATATATAGAGAGAGAGGGGTGCATATAGAGGTAGCTGGATATAGACAGTTATATCTGGTAGGTTTATAACTAGCGAAAAAAAAAGGGAAAACTAATTATGTAAATTGAATGAATATATATGTATATATATATTTTTTTTTTCAAAAACAAATTGCTCTCCTGCCAGATGTGGCATAACTTTTGCAAATCCCAAATCTTGCTGGTTTAGGGTAGTTTACTCCACAGTGAGAGTTACATATGTTAGTATAATTTCTTTAACTTGGAATGTGACCTTCCTTTAACTGTCAGCTCCTCTGTGTCTGTGTGTCTGCCTCCTCACCCTCCACGCACCTTTTGTGCAACTCTCCTTCCACCCCGAAGCTTATGTTGGCATTTTCAGACAGGATTGTTTTAGAGTTCCAATACTATTTGGTCTCTCAATGGTTCCTCCTTCTTACGCGCTATAACGAGTGTTCGGTGTACTCCATATTATTATATGTGCTTCCTGCTGCATCTCTTAGCAATGCCTGTAGGTCTCATTTGAAGCGTTCTGCTTCTTTTAGTATTTTTACACCTGAAAACATTTTTTATACATATATATATATATATATATATATATGAAACATTTTTGGTATGAATCCAAAGAGAGAATCATATGTACAATATATATATATATATATATATATATATATATATATGGGAAAAATATGCTGTTTCAATTATATTTCATCCTTTATTTATACCAATCCTATTATATATCTCTATAATTATAAAACTCTGTGGACCTTGCGCCCTTGCTTGAATCTTGTCTTCAACGATTGGGTGATTTCATCTTTTGAAAAGAGGATGGGTGTGGCTCAGAGGCTAAGCAATGAGGGTGGAGAGTTATGTTTTGGTTTTGAATCTAACTGATGACACTCAAGTCATATATATATATATATTTTTTTTTTTTTCGTTTTGATCTCACTATTATATATTAGGTTCAATAGAAAAATCGATAGAGAATTGTCTCTCTAATAAAAAATATATAATCTGCATGAATTATAATATGATATTTAAGTGTATCTTACGACCAGGCAACGCCAGGCTGCCTGCTAATGTATGTATATTTGTGATGAAACGACTCCAATATTTTCCCAGATTCCGATACAATTATTGATTCTCTCCCAAATTTCTAATGTCAATACAATACTGGTTTCGATTCTTTTTAAATATCCAAATACTTAGCTATATGCTGTAACTTAAAAAAAAAAAAATTTAGATTACCGTTAAAACACATGTAATATGTGCTTATATTTTCGCAGGCACAAAAATACACTATATTTTGATTTTAGTTTTATTGGTAGTTTAAAATTAATAAATATTTATCATATAGGACCAGCAATGAAAAAAAATTTTTTAAACAAACAAAATATTAAAAGAATTGTTTTTGGCATCAGAAAGAGACATATATTTTACCATTTATGATACTCTTAAAACTTTTGATTCCTAATTCCGATTAACTGCCTCAGTACTATATATATATTTTTTTTTTTTCTGTAATATATATATATATATATATATATATATAAAATATACTGAGTTCGTGTAATCCAGTAATTTTTCATATACCAATAAATTTTAAGCCAAAAATAGATGACTTAAAAAGTAAGCTACAAAATTATCATATTTCATAATTGAGCATTAATATACTGTATAAGCAAAATCAAGACTTCAAAAAAGGTGTTGATAGCAACAAAAAGTGTATTTCGTTTTACGTTACAATTGTTTCCATGCCAGATCGACAATTTCAAACATTATGGCGTTTGAAAATTTTCACAAAAACCAGCATTTCTTCAGACATTATGAATAAAAACACTCTTGACAAAAGAACATTGTTTAAAGGAAAAGAAAAATTCCCTTAACAGAAAAAGAAGCATGTGAAAAACATACACTCTGGAGGTGACCTCCGTGAAAAACACATTTAAATGTTAATATATCACCTAATTTTCGTATCCTTATATAAAAACAAAGTCATAAGAAGTTTCCACAAAAAAACCCTTAGTCATTTAAAAAAAAGTTTTTTTAATATGTCCCATTCGTTTAATTCCTAAATTAGATTTCTCTATTTCTTTATTTCACATAATTAATTTTAAAAAGAATTTTTTATTTTTTATTTCTATATTTATAATATGGCCATAACAACCTTGCATTTAATATTATGGTTAATTTTAGTTTCGTATTTATTTATTAGTGGCAAGTAATGTTTACAGATTATCAATTGTTTTAATACTTAGATTTAAGACCATTTTAGATTTTATGTTTAATTGAATATGAGAATAAATAAAAAGACTGCATTATATATATTAATCCTCATACAACATCTCAAGTAAAGGATTCTAATCTATTTATCATTATTTAATATTTTAAAATTCATTATCATTCTAATTAAATATGTTTCCATGTCGTTACTAAAAACAATTGCGAAGGGAGATAATCCAATTTCGTTGTTAATTGCTAATAGTAAATTCTGTTGGAAAAGAGGTCAATGTTGGTTCCCATAACAGCTAAAGGGAGATAATTAAGGCCGTTTGATGTTTTCGGTCTGGTGATTACTAGAAAGCGTCTATGATTTAATAATTAATTTAATTAAACAGATCCAGAAATTGCTACGATAGCTTATTCAACAAATTAAAAATATAAATTATATTTTTAATCTTAAAAACTGTTTTTTTACCCATGGGTTTAACCTGTATCTGTTATTTATCCAATAACAACTTTGGTTGCCCATGTCTTCAAAGCCAGAATTACAAACTGATAGAATAGATAAAATATTTTAAGAAATTCTATGTTTTTACATATTAATTATCTCTTCTCTATATAAATAAAATGAACTCATTTTTTCCCGTCGGATTTTGACCTTAATAGGATTAAAAATCAAGATATTTCATGCAAATATAATATGCACAAACGGCAGAACAATATCTGAGGTGTGTTATAGGCTTATTATTTCTCAAATTCCTCGATAATCTTAGATTTCTATACTTTTTCTGCTGAGAAGTCACGGCCAAAATCGGTTAAGATCAATGGAAGTGGTAAAATATTTTCTCTCTAATAAATTCCTCCTCCCCCTGCCACCACTTAACACCGTTTAGGGATCATTCACAAGGAACAGTTGAGAAGAGAACACCGGTTTGGCTTCGTAGTTCTTTCATGTGAAGTTATTTAAAATCACTAAACTAAGCTGCAGTGCTCTGTGGCGTAGTGGTTAGCGTGCTGGACAATTCACATTATATTTTCACGTTCGCGCCGACCTACCGTAGTCGTTTTTTTTTTTTGTTTTTTTTTCCTAAACAACTGGAATGGACTTTTCTTGGTGGCCGAACTGTTAACGTTGCAGATGTTTTTTTTGTTTTTTTCCACACTTTATTTTCCTACTTTTACTCATGACTCCGGGTTTGATCCTTCCTACTTACCTACCATAACATTTTTTAAAACTCCCCCCCCCCATCCCGGAAACAAACACTCGGGCAACGCCGGGTACCCCCGCTAGTTTGTTAATAAAGTTTTAAAGAAGACCTGGAATTGATCAGACACATCTTTTGTCAAAAATAAAGCCATAACACGGAAAGAGGTGGAAAAGTCAGAACTAACTGATGATATATCAAAAGAAAAAGGAACACACTTCCTGTTGTGGAACAAGGTCACAATAATTGACAGGGATCAAGTTGAAGAGTGAGGCGACTCGAGGAGGCAGCACATATGCTAAAAAAAAGAAAAAGAACAATTACTAAGCAGACTAAGCTAAGAAATTAGTAGCATTTGGGAGCCTCTAATTGTAAAAAAAAACCCAAAAAAAAACACTGTACACCTTTAGGATATCAGCAATGGAAGGGAGATAATCCCCTATCGATCTTTATTAGAGTTGTCTTCCCTTTATCAACCAGTTTTTTCACAAATATGAAACAAGAACCATAAAATAGACTAACTGAAAGCATACAAAAATATTTACGGAGCCAGTAACTTTTCTCTCTTCATTTCTAAAGAACAACCAACATGCCTGAGGACAGTCAAAGGCCAATCGGACCAAAACATTGCACAAATAACACTCAAGATGAGAACAATAGTCAAATCAATACGTAATTTAAACAATCAGCCTTCATCTAAAAAAATTCGGAACTCAAAAACAAATTTTTATAAACTGATTGTTTTTGTCCCCGTCTGATACAACCAAATTAAGTATAATTCTGGTCTCACTGTTACATATTGGAAATCAATTATTTCATTTTTTTTCTAATTCAATACTTAATTTGAAATAAAAATATTATTAAAACTTTAATAACAACAATAATATGTAAAAAGAATTATTTTGCTCTGTAGGATTTGGAAAATTATGGCTTACAGATCGAGCATTAGAGAAACCTGGTAATCGTAGCGGAAATAAGATCTCTTCAGTATGGCTATACCACGCAGGCTTATACAAGGATTGGTGCACCTTCTTCAAATGATGTTCCTATTTACAATGCCTTCCAACGGGACACAGTTAGATACCAGGGTCGTTTTTTAACGTGGAGAAAAGGAACAAAAATTAAAAATTCTCTCAGTCATGAAGGACTTCTCCTCCACTAACAGGAACTAGAAATTGTAGTGCAGCATCAGAAGAACAGATACTACACTTTGAGGTATTTATTTGCTCCCCCACTGAGCAAATTAGGCACAAGGCTGATTTTTAAAGTGAGGAGTTAAGGGGAAATGGGGATCAGCTCCCTGGGGAGTAAGGGAGCTGGATAGTGACAATTGGTATGAAGGGTTGCCCTTACATTGACCAAGGTCTTATATGTGGGGTCGCCCCCACATATGGTCTTTGCTTGCAGTATCTGCCGGAACAGATGGTATTTATTTGCTCCCCCACCGAGCAAATTAGGCACAAGGCCAATTTTTAATGTGAGGAGTGAAGGGAGGGGGAAGGGAAAAAGGGGACCAGCTCCCGAGAGGTGGGAAATGGGAGCTGGTTAAAGGTCAGGCATGTGGGGTTGCCCCCACATCTGGTCTTTGCTAGTCATAGCTAGTCATAGCTTGCAGTATCTGCCGGAACAGATGGTATTTATTTGCTCCCCCACTGAGCAAATTAGGCACAAGGCCGTTTTTAATGTGAGGTAAAAACCAGCTCCCCTAAAAGTAGGCAAAAAGGGGGCACTCTGGTTACACAAAAATAATAATTGTCCCAGTATAGAGGGTTTCCCCTCCATTGACTGGTACAAATTATCTTAAGTGCAGCATCTGCCGGAACAGATGGTATTTATTTGCTCCCCCACTGAGCAAATTAGGCACAAGGCCGATTTTTAATGTGAGGAGTGAAGGGGAAGTAGGGGAGCTGGATAGTGACAATTGGTATGAAGGGTTGCCCCTACATTGACCAAGGTCTTATATGTGGGGTCGCCCCCACATATGGTCTTTGCTTGCAGTATCTGCCGGAACAGATGGTATTTATTTGCTCCCCCACCGAGCAAATTAGGCACAAGGCCGATTTTTAATGTGAGGAGTGAAGGGAGGGGGAAGGGAAAAAGGGGACCAGCTCCCGAGAGGTGGGAAATGGGAGCTGGTTAATGGTCAGGCATGTGGGGTTGCCCCCACATCTGGTCTTTGCTAGTCATAGCTAGTCATAGCTTGCAGTATCTGCCGGAACAGATGGTGTTTATTTGCTCCCCCACAGAGCAAATTAGGCACAAGGCCGTTTTTAATGTGAGGTAAAAACCAGCTCCCCTTAAAGTAGGCAAAAAGGGGGCACTCTGGTTACCAAAAATAATAATTGTCCCAGTATAGAGGGTTTCCCCTCCATTGACTGGTACAAATTATCTTAAGTGCAGCATCTGCCGGAACAGATGGTATTTATTTGCTCCCCCACTGAGCAAATTAGGCACAAGGCCATTTTTAATGTGAGGTAAAAAACCAGCTCCCCTAAAAGTAGGCAAAAAGGGGGCACTCTGGTTACCAAAAATAATAATTGTCCCAGTATAGAGGGTTTCCCCTCCATTGACTGGTACAAATTATCTTAAATGCAGTATCTGCCGGAACAGATGGTATTTATTTGCTCCCCCACTGAGCAAATTAGGCACAAGGCCGTTTTTAATGTGAGGTAAAAACCAGCTCCCCTAAAAGTAGGCAAAAAGGGGGCACTCTGGTTACCAAAAATAATAATTGTCCCAGTATAGAGGGCTTCCCCTCCACTGACTGGTACAAATCATCCCAAGTGCAGCATCCGCCGGAACAGATACTACACTTTGATCTCGGCCCAAAGTGCCAATAACACCACTAACTTGGATACTCCACCAGACTGGATGAATTCTTGTCCTGGAATCCGGAAAGACCAAGAGACTACAAGAAAGATATACGATAACATAACTGGTTAATTGGGGAGAAGAAACTTATGATCTCAACTTCTTTGCTAATTCGACATTTGAGAAGTAAAGGAGAATTTAATGGAACACTCGAATATCTATGTTAAAATGAAATTTAAGCCCCAAGGAGGGTTCCTTTGATTTCGGAGAACTTCAACGGAAGTAAACTGAAAGAACGAGTACAACTATTAGGTTCTAAGTTCTGAATTTTTTTTTTTAGATGAGGGCTGATTGTTTATATTACTTGCATTGATCGGACTATTGTTCTTATCTTAAGTGTTATTTGTGCAACGTTTCAGTCGGATTGACCTTCGACCGTCTTCAGGCATGCTGGTTGTTGTTGGGAAAGAAAATATGAAAATATCTATAGAGCCAGTAACTTTTCTCTTTTCTTTTCTAAACAACAACCAACGTGCCTGAAGACAATCGAAGGCCAATCCAATAGAAACATTGCACAAATAACACTCAGATGAGAACAATAGTATGATCAATACAAGTAATATTAGGTTCTAAGTATGAAACGGTGCATCTGGAGAATGTTAGAGGTCACAAATGTAACTATAAAAACCGAGATGCATCTGCAATCTGGAATCTGACTAAACCCAACCCATTAGATTGGAGAATTTTGTGAAAACACTGCATTTGCTGGAGCATATTGGTTTTACTAAGGACAAACCACTTATGATAGCATGGCTGTGTTGAGCATCCACCCTCCTGGATAAATTATTTTCAATTGCAGGAAGTTTGACTGACCAAGGAAAACTGGTAATTGATTAGATAAGACTATACTGAGTAGAATTTGGAAACAGTCGACCTGCTCAATCAATAAAAAAAATGAAGAAAATTGATGTTAAATGAATATATGCATGCATGCAGCAGCCCTACTGTTTTTAACTGCATCAGCGACCACGGCTCTCCAAATTGTAGAGCCATGGTAATTTCGGGAGACTTGTAAAGACAGTAGTTTCTCATTGCTTTCTGTCTTGATTCGTAAGTTAAACGTGCCCCCAGATACCAACCTGGAAATTTTTACGACTCTGCATGGTACATACAGCACCTAGCCTTCCGAAATGGTCACCCATTTAGTATTGGTTAAACTTATCGTTGCTTAACTTCAGAGATTTGGCGAGAACCAGTGTGTCAACGTGATTATGCTATTAAATGAATAGAAAATGAAAAAAGTAGTCTGAATAATCCAAATATATTTTTTTCTGTTTTTTGTTTTAATTGCATTAATATTTGTAGAACTAGACCTTTTAGCAAATAAAAAACAGGAAAAAGTTATAGCCCATTGACTTAGAATGAGTGCTATTATGCCAAATTGATGATAAAACATGGTTAAATATGTGCTCCTTTTTGCTTTAAATACTAATCCACATTAATTCCTATTAATCACTAATTGTACATCGAACAGTTACCATAATACTAAGTTCGCTGCACTTAACTATAACAAAAGTCCATACATCAATTTCAGTAAGATTAGCCCAATAGTTTCTGAGAAAAATTCTAGAGTAAATATGGTGTTGTAGTGACAAATTCTTATTAATCTCTAACTGTACATTGAGCGGATACCATAATACTTGGTTCTTTGCACCTTATCAATAGAAAGGTTCATATAAAATTGTAGCCAGATTGGCCCTGTAGTTTCAAAGAAAAAGTGGAACGGACAGACTAAGAGAAATATAATGGTTTGGATTTCAAACGTTTATGAACGACAGAATTTGTCAATTGTAATTTGAACTCTTGTGTCTATAACAAACCGCTTTGGAGTTGTAGTAAAACAAAAACTAATTGAAAGGAAAAAAAAAAAACACAGGACGATCAATTGTAACTCTGAACAAATATGATAAAAGTTGTGCTAGTCGAGCCAAACTGTGAGTGAAAGATAAAAATATTGTGAATGTGAAATAAAATATTTTTTTGCTGACAAAAACAAAGAAATATGTTGTCTTTTAGGCTCAGAGTTCCATTTCAGGAACACTGGCAGAACTTTTCGTTTAGTTTCTGGTTTTATGTTATTTTTTTAATTTTTTTTTTTTTTATTAAACTACTTTACCCATGGAAATTGTATGCTTAATTAAAAAAAAATAAGTTTCATAATTTTACTAGCCTGGATGCCCAGCGTTGCCCGGGTGTTTAGAGGTGTGTGTTGAGCAAAAGAAAAAAATGGTAGTAGGCAGGCAGACAGGCTCGAACCCGTACCGCGAAGGAGGAAAAGAATGTGAAAAAAAAAGTACCGTCTTTGCTGTTGCATCCATCGCCAAACCGGAAGTGGCAAAGGTTTAAATTAAGGCTAGTCAATCGAAAAGAAGGGATAACTTTAGAAAATATCGTCAAAAAAAGTGACCCCTCCTTGTAGAAAAGTGCCCCGTTGGAGGTGAAGGAATTAATGTTTTTAGCCAAGTTTTTGGTATTTGTCGTCCGAAGGGTCGAGCTTCAAAACAATACCAATCTCGTGAAAATCCGTCGCGTCCTGTCAAAAGTTTTTGGCAGACATAAAAACATACATACATACATACATTTAAACGGGCAGGTGAGATTTATATTATTTTATTTTTATCGACTTGATAGCAGAGTTGTGAAGTCATAAGGTATAAGGTCCAACCCTGATGCTGATTCCTAAGATTCCAAAAACTTTGGATTTTGACTTTTAGAATTCCAATATATAAGAGTTTGACTCAAACTCTGATTCCTTATTTTAAAGCATTCTAATATTCTGACTCGTTCGATAACAAATCCCAGCAATGTTTTAATTGTTTTAAAATATTTGTCTTTCAAATAGCTTTTTTCTCTCGGAATTTCCAGGCTTATTAACAAAACTGCAACCACAAAATGACCTAAATGCAAGGAACAATATTTTTCTGCTTTTATGTTAAAACTAGATTTAAGTAAAAAATAATAAACTTCAACAATGTATCTTTTGTATATAGCCACGGAGACATAAGGAGTTACTGTAATTAGAGTCCAGTATTATAATTAGTAGGGACTTGTACAGCAAGATGTTTGTTCACATTACATTTAAATTTCTGCATGTTGGTATCGTAGGGGAAACTGAGAGTAGTAAAGAAATACGTTATTAGAATAAGAGGTTTTCCAGCATCTGGGGACATTTACAGTGAAGGCGAGGAATATAATATTATCATCCTTCTCTCCTTTTTTTATAAGATGGGGTTCATCATCTGATTGCCAAAGATGCGATGGAAAAAATATCTTAAAAATTTCATCTCATGTCGCTGTTGTGTTGAACATGAAATTCACACTAAAATACACATCTTCAAGTCTAGAATCAAAGTACTTGTTGCTGAAAGATGGGGTAATAATATTGTGGAGTTTGAATTCGCACCGGATGTACATATAGTCGAAATATGTCAGACGTCTACAAAGGTTTTGGAGATTATCCCACCCACCCCACCCGCCCCATAACTGTATATATTCTGAAACTACTAGGTAACCCAAAAAGTTATATTCGCACTTTTTTTGGTTGCCTTGTATATTAATCAGAGTACTTAAATGTTTCAGTTTGAATAGAGGTGATATGATAATAATAGGATCTGGTTTTATGCCAGACGTCGTTTGAATGGACATATTTTTAAACATGGCGGCAATGTGCAACAGATAAAAGGATACAACTGTTCAATTTGATCGTTGTTTCAAAAAATAAAAAATTTAAAAAAAACATTGAATTCTTTCATAGATTGTTTGAATCAAGATTTTATTAAAACTATTTGAATTATAGATGTATATCAATCCTTCCCCTCTTTCCTGAGAATTAATTTTTATTACAGCACTAGCTGTGCCTACCTAGAGTTTCTCAGCATGTGATGTAGTCATTTTAATTCTATTTGTTTGCAAATTTTATTTAAGCTTCTACAAAAAAGAAATGAAAGTTTAGTTATAAAGAAGACAATTTTTTTTTATTTCAATATTTTTCAATCTCCTTTCTTTTTGTTTGAGTCGTGAATGACAATTTTTGTTCCATATTACTAGTTGTTCAGTTGGTGACTAGATGATTTTTTAAAATGTAGTGAAGTACATTATTATAGTTTTAACATGACACAGCAATAGAAAATGAAAATTGGCTAGTCAGAATCAAAGTTTAATATGTCAGCTTAAATGCTATTTATGTCTAACTTTTGAAATCCCACAGTGTGACTATACACATGAAGTAAAACGAGATGCATATGTGATAAAAGTACATTAGTATAATGTCAATAATGCGATGAAACAATAACAAATGAAAATTGGCTAGTCAGAATCAAATTGATATGTTAGTTTAAATACTCTTCAGCTCCAACTTTAAAACTTCACAAAATAACTTTATATAGTAGATTTTTAAATTAAAATTTAATATTGATATGTAAAAGAAATACTTATATATAGATTTACGTGCAAGTAATAAAATTGATGTCTAATGTGTTTCATTTGATTGTGGGAAAGGAAAAAAAGTGTTGAAAAAATATAGAACAGAGAAAAAAAAAACAACAAAAAAAACTTTATTTTTGTTGTGAAGTTGGGTTTCCCATTCAGAAAACCTTACAAGGAGCATGTGGCCCACAAGCAGCAGCTTTGTTTCCACGATTGCCCTAAATCTTAGTTGCTTGCTTAGAGGCTTTGGTGATGGCATGTTGATACGAATATGATATCCGAAAGCCATTTCCACCAGTAAAGAAGCCATGTCATTTTCCCCCTCCGCCTTCTGTCCCTCTTACCCTCCCTCCTCAGCTTGAATAAATGTCTGCATATGCATTTAGAGCATTTTTTTCCTGTGCATCAGCGTTAGGATATACAAAGTCTGCTAAGAAGACACGGTCTATTACATGCCGGATTTCCCCAGCGTCTTGCCAGACTTTTACTTGACACCTCAAAATCCAGCGGACTTGAATTAATAACATAGCCTCATAAAACGTTTTGTTGGATAGTCAGGGTGTCTGATACATAAATATACATATATGCACATACATACAAACATACACATATATTCACACACGCACGCACACACGCACACACACACGACTACTTCATTTAATCACATAAATTAATATACGAAAGTATAAATTTATGCTTAACTTTAAGTATTTACTTCAACAGTGCTCAATACATAGGTAGAGCTAGGTAGTAAGTTATAAAATATATATGGCAATTAAGCTACACATAATATTCCGCGTTTCATCCACGCGAGGATTCATAAGCCTGATGAATCCTAGCAAAGATGAAACGTGGAATATTTTGTGTAGCTTAATTGCCATATATATTTTATAACTTACTATATATTTTTATACATTAGTGTTGGGACAATTAATCGGAATCGGGAATTGGAAAAATCGGAATATTTGGAGGTATCGGAATTGGAAAAATTGATTTCCGCAACCAGCCAGCCTTGTAATACTTTTCCTCCCTATTGGGCTTTTCAAGGAGTGTGTTATATAATTGATCTATATAACTGGAGTCTCTTAAATGTTGTGACGTGTCAATATATGCATGTATATTTCTTAGTGTTGGGACGATTAATTGGAATCGGGAATCGGAAAAATCTGAACATGTGGGGGTATCGGAATCGGAAAAATTGCTGCATATTTTCTGATGCCAAAATGATTCTTTTTAATTGTCTTTTTAATTTGAATATATTTAAAGCAAAGATATTTCTTTGCTGGTAATAATTATAAAATAATAAATATTTATTGATTTTTAACTATTAGTAAAACTAAAATTGATAACAAGTGTATTTCTTTTTTTTTGTTTAGGCAAATATTTCAACATTTAGCATGCGTTTTTATTGTAATCTGGGGAAAATAACAGAAATTTATTAAGAACACGAATCGGTAATCGAGAACAATATTGGAATCGTCCCATCACTGATATATATGGCACAATCACGTTGACATACCGGTTCTCGCCAAATCACCGAAGTTGAGCAATGTTGAGCCTGGCCAGTACTAGATGGGTGACCATTTGGGAAGGCTAGGTGCTGTACGTACCGCATGTGTGCTTTGTCCTGTAGCAGTCATCTGCACCGACAAGGATTAGCAATAATAGCAAAATGTGTGGTTGGTTCTACACAAAGCCTTCACCACTATAAACAAATTAACTTTGTGGGTTTCCGAAGAAAGTTCCAATAGAATTTTTAATTTTGATTTCAGATTATGTATTTTCAAATAAGTTTTCGTTATAATAACTTCACTTTATATATCATTTTAAAAAGCGGCTTTCACTCTATCTGATCGTTTAAATTACAATCGTGTTTTTTTTTTCAGAATGTTGAATACAAGATGAAAAAAAGCAAATTTGCACAATTTTCTTATTTCAATTCAAGCTAGGCCAAAAAGCTGCTGAAATAGCTCGGGATATCAATGAAGCATTTGATCCAGGAACCATGACTAAATGCGCCATACAATGGTGGTTTAAGAAATTTCATGGCGCCAACATGAGTATTGAAGATGATGAGCATAGTGGTCAGCCATGTTTACAACAATCAATTAAGAGCCTTAGTCGAAGCCAGTCCATGCATAACTGTTCAAGAACTTGCTTCTGAATTAGATGTAATGTATACAACGATTTCCAACCAGTTGAGAGAGATTGGGGAAAACAAAAAAAAAAAACTTGATAAATGGGTGCCTCACAAATTGAACGACAACCAAAAGAAACGTCGTTATGAAATGTCATCTTGCCTTCTTTTACGCAACAAAAACGACCCGTTTCTCGACTGAGTTGTGATTTGCAATAACCCTTATCCCTGAGTGGCTTCCGGGCCTTGATAAGTGGTGACCACCGTGTAAAAAAAGAAAAACAAAAAAACAAAGTGGGTTCTTTATTACAACTGGCAATGCTCAGCTTAGTGGTTAGATGCTGATGAAGCTCAACGACGCTTCCCAAAGCCAGAGTTGTACTAAAAGGTCATGCTGACTGTTTGGTGGTCTGTAACCAGTCGCAGCCATTACAGTCTTTTGAATGCGGACGAAACCATTAGTGAAAAAGTACTGTGTACAAATGGATGGAACGCATCAGAAACTTTAACAACAACACCCAGCATTAATCAACAGAAAAGGTTCAATTCTTCTTCACGACAATGCCCGGCTGCACGTTGCTAAACTGCCCCTGCAGAAGTTGAACGAATTGAACTACAAAACTCTGCCTCATCCACCATACTCTCCAGACCTCTTACCTACCGATTACCACTTTTTTCAAGTATCTCGACAACTTTCTACATGAGAAATGCTTCAAAAGCCTAAGCACTATCAAAAACGCCTTCAGCGACTTCATCGCCACCAAAACGCAAGATTTTTATGTTACTGGCATAAATACACTTGTTTTCTGTTTGCAAAAGTGTGTTAAATCTGATGGTGCTCATTTCGATCAATAAATTTTTGTTTGAGCCGAGATATGTTCATCTGAATTTAAAAGTTAAAACTGCAAGTACTTTCTTGTCAACCTGATATATCTGCGAGTTTTGTAGTCCTTAATTCCTTTCCTTTCTTTTCTACGAGAACAGGGTTAGACTCAAGGTCCGATTTTAATGTAGGCAAAATCCAGTTCCCCAAAAAGGAGTATTTTGGAATGAGACAAAAATAAAAATTGCCTCAATCTATAAGAATTTCTTATGCAATAAACAAGGAGTGAACAGATGTTACGTTTTAATCTTAGGTCGAATGCCAGGATAGCAAGAGTGAGTTTAATAGTCTAGTGCCGCTGTTCATCTAAATTTGGAATTGGTTAAATATTTTCGACTGAAACTTAATTTGTTGCTACGTACGTTAGTTTGAGTCGCGGACTGGCATTTCGGCTACCAATTCCAAATCATTGCTTTTCGTTACGGATGGCTATTTTCTAGAAAAATTAGATGATGATCATAAACAACGAATGAATCAGAGATAAACAATATTTATGCTTTAGAATTTAAAAGATGAGGATTGATAATCTGTTCAGATGATGACAGCACAACCGAGAGATCTTTTTTCCATTTCTAAAATGGCCCTTTTTTTTTTTTCTTCAAGGGAATCACTGCTTATCAAGGTCCGAAGGCTACTTGAAGATAAGGGTTAAGGCAGGGTTTTGCAAACTTCAGAACTCCAGGCTAAAGGTCTTTCATGTAGAACTAACAGGATAATTTCTAAAATAAATATGAAAAATATTAATTTCAAATTTTAACTCATACTTGCTCATTAGTTGTTCCTGTTTGTAATTTTACTATATTTTCGTGTTTACAACCATTTTTTTGTTTTTTTGTTTTTGATTAATTAAAAATTTTTGCATTTTTTTGTTAATTTATTTTTTTATTTATTTTTTCATGAACCATCCTGAAACTCTTTGCATCTGTAGTTATGTATCATATTTATTTCTAGTAAAAAAGATCAATAATTAAATGTCTGCAGCCATTTAATTTTTCCATATAAAGCATTTGATTCTCTTTAAGAAAAGGCTTCTGAAGCCCCTCGACCTCATTTATGGAGCCCTAGGGATTTATGGAGTCCTCTTTGGGAAACCCTGGGTTAATGAACGTAAGGTGGTAGTGTAGTAATCGTTAATGGTGTAAATTGGGTAGAATTTGATTATTTAAGGGGACAGTTCAGTAAGAACTTGTTTACATTGGACTTGAAGTCTACGATAGTTTAGTTGGCCGGGAAGCAGGCCAGCGGAATAGTGTTCCACAAGCAGGCAATTCTAAGAAATAAGTTGTGTTCATGGAATTTGCGTTTAGATTTAGGCATAGAGAGGAAATTGTTGATAGTGGTTGTAGCTAGTTGGTACGGGTTCAAGCCTGCCTGCCTACTACCACTTTTTTTTTTTTTTTTCTTAACACACACCTACAAACAACCGGGCAACGCCGGGCACTCAGGCTAGTCTAATATATAAAAGGTAATATGTCTGTCTCCATATTCTTAAACTCTATCTCCTCTGAAACTAAAAATTGCAGAGTGGCGATAGGGACCTCAAATGATTGGATTTTTTACAAACCGTTCTTTTATGGGTCTTTAGCCAGTTGAAATTGTTTTTAAGAGGTGTAAAATCGGTAAAAATTGAAAAAATCCTTTAACATTTTGTACATTCATCTTGGTTTATTTTTAATCAGTTTATATGCGTGTCATATTGCTACAGTGGTAACGTCACCAGCTTTGAATGCTACAGTTTTGTTTTCGGTTTCGATTCTAGTTGATGTCACCCAAATACTTTTTTTTTATTTTTGAAATCACGACTCTATAATAATATATACGAAATCTGGACAAATTAAAATGTCATATTTAAGTGTATTTTATGCTCAGGTAAAGCCGGGCGCCCTCCCACTAATCATTACTAATGGAATAAGAGCGTGTACTCCCGTCGATTAACTAAAGGGTTCCGGTTAAAATTCTGTGCAGATTCTCAAGTTCAACATGAAGATTCCTGAAGTCCAACAGAAAAATTCTTGAGTTTGACAAGATACACCTGAAGATGGTCGACTGTTACATCAACTGAAACGCTGTGTGAATTAGTGTTGAGACGACTAATCGGAATCGGGAATCAAAAAAATCGGAACTTTTTGGAGTGTTAAAATCGGTATCGGAAAAATTTGTACTCATTTCCGATGCCAAAACGATTCTTTTAGTTGTCTTTTTTTATTTGATTTTGTTTGAACCAAAATCTTCCATTGTTGATACTAATGATTAAGTAATTAATATTTATTGATTTTTAAGCTACCATCACTAGTGTGAATAACAATCAAGATAAGAACAGTCGTCCAAATAATACATATAAGAAAGTTCAACCTCATCAAACTATCTAAGTAAAGTTTGGCACTTCTGCAGGATAGTGACATATTAGCAACAGAGACGAGTTATCGACCTCTGTTCTTCGAAAAAGAAGTGACGTCTAGCGGCCATTATGTGAACCTCAAATATAAGCAAGTGTCTACGATAACGCAAAAAAATATATGACGAAATAAATAACAGAAAAACATGAAAATTGAAACATTTATTGAATAAAAAATGTATCAAAATATGTTATTTTTTTTTCAATGAGTGATTTATAACTAAAAATAAAATGATAAATTTGATAAAAACGTGGAACATTTATAGATTGTTTTTAGAATTTTTTTTTTTTTTTACGTAAGGTTGTATAAAAATGTAGCAAAAAATGTTAAAAGCATGAAACATTTATAGAAGTTTAAGAATATAATTTGTATTTTTTTTTTGTACAGAAATATTGTATAAAAATGTATCAAAATATAATTTTAGTTTTCACGCCTTTTTAGAAAAGGGAGAGTTATCGACCCCTGTTCTTTGGCTGACAAGCGATATCTATTGGCGGTTCTTGAAACTAAAATAGTATTTTAGTTTACAAAACTCCCGTTTGTTGCGATTTTGCGAAAGGTAAAATCCCTCGCTTTTTGAGCTTATTAAGCTATTTTTTGTACAAACAAGGTGTTTTTTTTTGTTTTTTTTAATTATTTAATCCAGTATTGTAAGAAATTCTCTTACTCGTTTTTGCCTTTGACAGAATGAAAGAAACACAGAAAAGCAACAAAGGCCCACCTTAAACCCAAGAATAATTTTATTTACAAAAGGGTAAAAAAGGAGTCCATATTGCAAAAGAGTGCCCTCTTCAGCTTCTGCCAAATGGCGGGTAGTTCTTGCCTTGAAAGGCGAAGGTAGTTTTCTTCTTGTTGAAGATGCTGGTAGAATCGGCCGCTCGTTGAATTGGTTGAGGGTTTTCGAAATCTTTCCAGACTGTCGAATACGAACAACGCACATTGCGATCGATGTTCATAAAATAATATGCCCCCTTGCGGGCAATGATAATGAAGTAATTGTTCCGTAGAACATTTTAGCCTCTGGCTAGTATCCGCATTTAAATGAGCGGAGAAATAAATGGGGTAGAACCCTGCCTTAGTTCATTAGGCACGGAGCGAGATTACGCGCGTCTGCTTGGCACGACGTCATATTGAAATCTGTTTTTTGAAACATAATATTCCCGCCACTTCTGAATCCTCCGCAGTAACTGAACAACGCAATACCATTGGTCGAAATAATCGCGTGATTGTAAATCACGCGGTTATCGCCCCTGCATTCTGAAATTTCTAACAGTATTTTCGGACTTTGCTTAACTATTTATCTTTGAAATAGACACAGAAAACTAATATTTATCTTTTTAAAAGATTTTTACAATGAATTTATTTAACTTCAGAATTTAGCTGAATTGGTTTTCATAATTTTTCCCCTTTAGGAAATCAACTTTAGTCTTTAATCTTTAAAATACAATCAAAAAGTAGTCGGAAACTTACAAAAAGAATTATGATGAATCGGCTTTCAAAACTATGCCCCTCCCCCTCATCTTTATTCGTCCATTTGTTGCTCGTACCTATAAAATGCATACATCCGCCTCATGTCACTGACATGCGGAAGTGCCTAAAGTTGTAATTCAACATCTGATGAGCAAGGGATTTACAGCTTGTTCAATTTATGACCTCTGACATCCAAGTTGCAAAACATGTCCAAGTTGCAAAACATGTTTTTCTGTTTCTCCGTTAGAGATCATAAAGGCGGCTCAGATCGCACAACAATCATCCCGTAATTGTCAAATTATATAATCATTTTCTATTTTACCATTTCAAAGGTGGAGTGTGATTTTGCTCCCGGGGTTACTATCCTGGCAGATAGAATCGGTATAAAGCTAAGCAGGATCTCCGTCTATCTAAATTCGACGTTGATACCAACAGATGCGTACGGCACGAAGCTATAAATAACAAGTTCGGCACCGACGACTACTTTGCCGTCCACAAAGAATCCCTGTTCATACAATTCTATTGTCTGGCAATAAAGGGGGAGAAAACACTGCAAGTGTATCTATCGGAGAACCAGACAGACAGACCGAGTGGGTAGATGGGAGGTGGGGGCGGTATACTTAGAGGAGAAGGAGAAACAAATGAGTGAGGAGAAGGAGGAGGACGGTAACTGTGTTGATCATGATGTTGCAGATAATGATGATGATGATGATGATGATGATTTACTGACCACATGAGACTTACATGAAGATGGCAGAAGCAGCAGCAGCAGCCGAGGCGGCGTGCTCGTGCTCGAACGATGATGCGTTTACACAAGAACGCTATGGCACTGAGACGTTCTTTCTTTCTTTCCCTCAGTCTTAAATGAACTTGAAGAAAAAAAACAAACCCTCCTCTCATTCTCTCACTCTGATTTACATAGACTCTCTTTGCATTTTATTTCTCTCTCTCTCCCCCACCCTGCGTCAGTCTCTCTCTCTCTCTTTTTTTTCTCTCACCCAACTAATTCCCCATACTCATCTAAACCCCTCTCATCCCCCGCGTTTCTTTCTCGGTTGGTTCTGTTGCTGCTAAAAATTATTGTTGTTGTGTTTGTTGTTAGAGCACTTGCCTTAAATACTGCTTATAGAAGGAGAGTGCGCGCCTGTGTTGTGTGCAAGAGGTTGGTGAGGTGAACGGGCAGGATGGGGGGGCGTTTCAAAAGTAGGTCCATCCTCCTCCCTCTGCAAGTTTCTCAATGTGCATGCCGCTGTGTGTACTTCATCAGCTATGCAGTTCTGCAGAACTTGTATGCACGCGCATGTGCATATTACGTGCATTTATTATTATTATTATTATTATTATTATTATTACTCACTAGGAGTTCTCGCGCAGGACATCATCATCATCGATTACTCACTGATTAATAATGATGTTCCCTGGAGTCCGGATGACAATAAGTCTCTCCAGATTTCCAGTAATCTCCACCTGTTTCGATAACTATTGCAAATAACTTTATATTATTACAACAGCCAGTACCATGGATTTCTTGCTGGCAATGACTATTGGCCTTCATTGGAATTTTGGTAGCAATAAACTTCTCCAAGATCTCCGTACTCTTTTCACTCATCCAGTAAAGGTCTGGTTAGTGCTTTCCTCTCCTTGTCTCTCCATTCTTGTTTTTTTTGTTGTTTTTATTTTTTACATAGGCATAACCACTTATCAAGGCCCAGAGACCACTTAAGGATAAAGGTTAAGAGTGTACAGTAGTCAATTGGACAATATAGTAATCGTTAGTAATGGAAATTCGGTAAATTTGTTAACTTAAGTGGAACGGCTCATCAAGAACTTGTTTACGTTGGACTTGAAGACAATCATTGTAGTCAGCTGGAAAGCAGGAGAACGGAAGACAATTCCACAGGCGTGCAGTTCTAAGAAAGAAGCTTTGCTCATGGAATCTACGTTTAGGTTTAGGCACAGATAAAGAGTGGTGGGAATTATTGATAGTATTTTCAGTTAGACGAGTGTTTCTTGTGAAAGTTTGGCGAGGGGGTATCATAGATTGAAGCTCAGTCGAACACTGTCCATGAAAATAACGATCCTTCATGACTATGACTATTACTATTATTCTCACTAGGGATTTCATACACATTTTATCAATGATCTTCACTGTCTACAACAGATAAGGTTCCCTAGTGTCTGACAAGTGACAACAAGTCTCTCCAGATTTTCAGTATTCTCTGATCCTACCAATACTCATTGCAAAAGACTTTGCTCTCTCACAACAGCTGTTTACGATCGATTCCTTGCTGACAACGGACATTGGTTTTCTCTGGAATTTGAGGGGCAACATACCTCCTTAGGACTCCAGTTATCTTCATATCTAGTAGAAGTATGAATGATGTTCTCCCTCTTCATTCTTTCCATCCACCTTGGCCCTTCACGATTATTTTCTGTGGCACACGCTGATGCAAGTGCCACAACTTTGCATATTAGGTGGGACAAGTATTATCAGATTTTGGGATTAGTTTTCTCCCCTTCCATTTTGTTAGTCTCGGTTTTTCCTTTGCTCATATTATGCTCTTTATATGTTTTGTTTTATTTCTTTTCCAAATACCCATGGTTCGTTTGCTTTGATTGGTTGTGCGGTTTCCACACTCAAGGATTTTTCTTAATATGTCGGCTATTTCCATCAGCGTCATACATATTATAATGTTGATTTTTCATTTAGTTCCAACTTTACACAGTTTTCTATCCAGGTTTTCTAGAATCGTTCCTAGTGCTCTAACAAGTATCACATATAGCATTATCACATATAACATTATCACATATAACATTATCACATATGACATTATCACATATAGCATTATCACATATAACATTATCACATATAACATTATCACATATAACATATCACATATAACATATCACATATAACATTATACCATCAAATATAACATATCACACATAACATTATCACATCACATATAACATATCACATATAACATATAACATTATCACATCACATATAACACATCACATTATAACATATCACATATAACATTATAACATATCACATATAACATTATAACATATCACATATAACATTATAACATATCACATATAACATTATCACATCACATATAACATTATCACATAACATATCGCATATAACATATCACATATAACATATCACATATCACATCACATCACATTATCACATAACATCACATATAACATTATCACATATAACATTATCACATCACATATAACATTATCACATATCACATCACATATAACATGTCACATATCACATCACATATCACATTACCACATAACATATAACATATCACATTATCACATAACTTATCACATATAACATAATTACATAACATATCACATATAACATTATCCCAATATATATAACATTATCACATCACATAGTACATATCACATTATCATATCACATATAACATTATCATATCACATATAACATTATCATATCACATATAACATTATCACATTATATATAACATATCACATATAACATTATCATATCACATATAACATTATCACATCACATATAACATATCACATATCATATCACATATAACATATAATAATTTTGTTATTAAGTGAAGAGCGCGAGTACAAAAAATTATGCATAGTTTAAATTTTGATTATTTTATTTTAGGTAAGATTTAGTTTTGAATGAAGATAAGGAGAGAATGCAAGGAATAAAATTCATCCATTTTTTATCAGAAGCGAAAGAGCCTGAAAAAATATACTTGTCTTGTCGTCATTATCTCACCATCATTCATTTGATATTTATTTTATTCTATATGCAATATCACTTATTAATTTGATATTTTATTCTACATGCAATATCACTTATTAATTTGATATTTTATTCTACATGATATATCACTTATTAATTTGATATTTTATTCTGCATACAATATCATTAATTTGATATTTTTATCTATATACAATATCATTAATTTGATATTTTATTCTATATACAATATCATTAATTTGATATTTTATTCTATATACAATATCATCACTTATGTGATATTTTATTCTATTTACAAAACACTTATTTGATATTTATTTTATTCTGTATAAAATATCATTTGTCATTTATTTTATTCTATATAAAATATCATCTCATTTGATATTTACTTTATTCTATATAAAATATCATCTCATTTGATATTTACTTTATTCTATATAAAATATCATTTCTCATTTGATATTTATTTTATTCTGTATAAAATATCATCTCATTTGCTATTTATTTTATTCTATATCTAATGTCATCTCTCATTTGATATTTATTTCATTCTATATAAAATATCATCTCATTTGATATTTATTTTATTCTGTATTTAATATCATCTCTCATTTGATATTTATTTCATTCTATATCTAATATCATCTCTCATTTGATATTTATTTCATTCTATATCTAATATCATCTCTCATTTGATATTTATTTCATTCTATATCTAATATCATGTCTCATTTGATATTTATTTCATTCTATATAAAATATCTTCTCTGATTTGATATTTATTTCATTCTATATAAAATATCATTTCTCATTTGATATTTATTTTATTCTATATAAAATATCATCTCTCATTTGATATTTATTTCATTCTATATAAAATATCATCTCTCATTTGATATTTATTTCATTCTATATAAAATATCATCTCTCATTTGATATTTATTTCATTCTATATAAAATATCATCTCTCATTTGATATTTATTTCATTCTATATAAAATATCATCTCTCATTTGATATTTATTTCATTCTATATAAAATATCATCTCTCATTTGATATTTATTTCATTCTATATAAAATATCATCTCTCATTTGATATTTATTTCATTCTATATAAAATATCATCTCTCATTTGATATTTATTTCATTCTATATAAAATATCATCTCTCATTTGATATTTATTTCATTCTATATAAAATATCATCTCTCATTTGATATTTATTTCATTCTATATAAAATATCATCTCTCATTTGATATTTATTTCATTCTATATAAAATATCATCTCTCATTTGATATTTATTTCATTCTATATAAAATATCATCTCTCATTTGATATTTATTTCATTCTATATAAAATATCATCTCTCATTTGATATTTATTTCATTCTATATAAAATATCATCTCTCATTTGATATTTATTTAATTCTATATAAAATATCATCTCTCATTTGATATTTATTTCATTCTATATAAAATATCATCTCTCATTTGATATTTATTTCATTCTATATAAAATATCATTTCTCATTTGATATTTATTTTCTATATAAAATATCATCTCTCATTTGATATTTATTTCATTCTATATAAAATATCATCTCTCATTTGATATTTATTTCATTCTATATAAAATATCATCTCTCATTTGATATTTATTTCATTCTATATAAAATATCATCTCTCATTTGATATTTATTTCATTCTATATAAAATATCATTTCTCATTTGATATTTATTTTCTATATAAAATATCATCTCTCATTTGATATTTATTTCATTCTATATAAAATATCATCTCTCATTTGATATTTATTTCATTCTATATAAAATATCATTTCTCATTTGATATTTATTTCATTCTATATAAAATATCATTTCTCATTTGATATTTATTTTCTATATAAAATATCATCTCTCATTTGATATTTATTTCATTCTATATAAAATATCATCTCTCATTTGATATTTATTTCATTCTATATAAAATATCATCTCTCATTTGATATTTATTTCATTCTATATAAAATATCATTTCTCATTTGATATTTATTTTCTATATAAAATATCATCTCTCATTTGATATTTATTTCATTCTATATAAAATATCATCTCTCATTTGATATTTATTTCATTCTATATAAAATATCATCTCTCATTTGATATTTATTTCATTCTATATAAAATATCATCTCTCATTTGATATTTATTTCATTCTATATAAAATATCATCTCTCATTTGATATTTATTTCATTCTATATAAAATATCATCTCTCATTTGATATTTATTTCATTCTATATCTAATATCATTATTTGATTTTATATTACAATATCATCACTCATTTAATATTTTATTTTATACATGAGAGATCATCACTTATTAGATATTTTATTCTCTATACAATGTAATTACTCATTCGTTATTTTATTCTATATACAATATCACCACCCACTGGATATTTATTGTATTGTGCATATATCATTATGACACGAAATTTTATTGTTTTGGAAAGACAGGAGGTACTTATTCACTTTAGTCTTGAAAAGACCAAGGCTGTAATTATGAGAGAACAGCAGGAGGAGAATGCCACAAGCTTACTGTTCTTGGACAGAAGTTACTGGAATAAGAGACCATGTTACAATGGAATATAAGAAGAGCAAATTTGTCAAATATCAAGAAATTTATTATTTATAGCCAACAATCCTGCTTTATATATCAAATATCTTTGTTTTTTCTTATTGATAATAAAAATATTAGCATAAGTTAAAACACAAAATTAAAACTCGGATTAAAACACCTTTACACTTTCAAAGTATATATATATATATATCAGTAGTGAACATTCCAAAGCAAATATGTATTTATTTTTACTTTCATAATATTTTATTGTGTCTTACACGTTTCGATGAATGGTGGAAAAACACAAAACAACTCATCAGAGACAATTTATTGTTCTTTGAACTTAAAATTTTAGACATTTTCTAGAATCAAAATCATGGATTTGTATCAAAACTAGAAAAATTGGCCCCCAAAAATTAATCCCTTCACCTTTAACTGGGCAGTTTTGTATAAGGAGGGGGTCACTTTTTTGTCGACATTTTTGCAGTCATTATAGGTGCTTGCAATGACTAGCTTTAATTTGAACGACAGGGAAGTCGTATGTCATGTAGACTGTGGGAGTTAATCGGTTTGCTGTTTTAGTTTCCATCTTCTTCTCTTCCTTTACGTTACAGGTCTCTAAAGTTTTTAGATCTGCTAGTATATATATATATATATCTCCATAAATATAAAAGCGAATATGTATGTGTATTCGCTTTTTCTGTATGTCTACAAAAGGCTTTTTTCAGAGAAGCGGTCGCTCGTTTCACAACTTTTTAAAACTTTTTATATCACATATAAATCGTAATATCTCACAGTTAACAACGAAGCTCGCCTGTCTATTTAATTTGCTTGATTTCGGGAAGATAAATATTCGACATTTGTCGCTCGCCGCATGTGGGTTAGTTTTTTTCCTATAACATCTTGGGAAAATAAAAATAAAAAAGTGTTCCGCAGTAAATGAAATACCGCAGTCAAACTTGACCTCATTAACTCATTAAAACGGGCACCTGCCAAATCCAAGTAATTAAATAAATTCAAACGTGTTTCCGTTAGCATCTCGCAGTGGGGCAATGGTTAACATCGCACTTTTTTTTTTTTCACATTTTAATTTACAAACTTTGCCTCAACGGTTCGGGTTTGATCCTCATACTTACTTTTTTTATTTTTTTTGTTAAAAAAAAATCGGAAAAACAAACAAAAAAAAAAGATATCCTACATCACGATTCGAACTCACAACCTGTAGATTATGATGCTTCTCTCTAACCAACTGAGCTAAGAAAGGGTCACTGAAATTGGGTCGATTTTTATAATATTTAAACTAATTCAATATGCGCCGCCATTGGTGCGTGTGTATATCTCTATCTTGTCATGAAGGAACGATTTTTTGCTACTCTCTCCCTGTAAAAGAGCATATGGTTGAGGGTGAAGGAATTAATGATTTTAGCCAATTTTTCGATGTTTTTCGGCGGAAGGTTCGAGCTTGTAAATTATACCTATCTGGCAAAAATCTGTGGCCTCTGTCGAAAGTTTTTGCGAGACATACAAACACACACCCACACACTTTTTGCCTTTTATATATATATATATAGATAGATAGATGAGAAGGATATTAACAACTGAAGGATATTAAAGGCTGTTAGGACGCTAGAACTATTAATCAGGGGTCGACACACAGACTTAAGTAATATCAGACTCAGACTGATTGATGTAATTTGTATCATGCTACGTGTTGTCGCCTTGTGACTAAAATATCTACGAGTCAACCGTCAGTATCCTCATTTCTTCCACTGCTTTGTCATTCATGTCCCACACACACACACACATGCATAATCCTCTGCAAAGCATTCATAGTTATTATTTGCCAACACCCACATCCATAACAAAGACTATAGGGGCCACTGGTAGAAACATTTTCTTGTATGTGCAGTTGTAGTAAAGAGAGATGGGAGGAGTGGCCGCATACCCTTGCTTGAAAAGAAAACTAATCCTACTGACTTCATTCTGTTCCTATTTACAATGCCTCCCCACGGGTCAGTTAGATACCAGGGTTGTTTCTTAATGTGGAGAAAAGGAACAAAAATTAAAAATTGTCTCAGTCGTGAAAGATTTCTCCTCCACTGACAGAGAACAAGAAATTGAAGTGCAACATCTGAAGAACAGATGCTACACTGTGTCTGAAGGCCAAGTACGGTGTTCATTCTGACTTCATGCTGTTGCTCAACTTAAATGCATGGAAGGGACGACGTGAGATATAGAGTGCATTTTTTTCCATTAAGCAACAATTGAACAACTTTGAAAGGATGGGAACCATTTCCGGTTGCAGTTTTTTCAGTACTACAATCTACCAACATCTATGATATAAATCTCATCTGTCTGTTTATATGTTTGCATGTATGCCTAAAACTTTCGACAGAGGCAACAGATTTTCACGAGATTGGTGTCGTATACCGCATGAACTGTTTTTCAGCTGATTACAATATGGTCGTTTTTAAGTCCAATGGAAACAAGTTCTTGCTGAGTCAATCAAATTCTACCCAATTTCCACCTCTTCTGATCATTTCGGCTTTGTGTCACTGACCATCTCACAGTTAACTTTATCCTCGAGTGCCCTTCAGGCCTTGATAAACGGCGATTTCCATGCAAAAAAAAACAAACAAAAACAACTCAGAAATGGAATTTCGAACTGAACCCTTTATTTAATCCATGGTGGTTGCTTGTTCTCATTCAGTCAGCCAAGACCATGTAAATGTTAGGAAATTATTTTATTCTTAGTTATTGCCTGTAGTGAAGATTGAACCTCAGCTTCCAGAAAACTGCCACATAGTGCTGATTGTGACTTAATGCCTTTATCCGTTGCACCATGTGTTATTTGAGTAACAATTAAAGCTACTACTAACTTAAGCATGACAAACCGAATAATACAGGCAAGGAAAGGTATACTCTAGACCAGGGGTTCTCAACCGAGGTTCACATGGACCCTAGGAGTCCATGGAATATTCCTGGAGGTCCACAAGCAAAACATAACAAAATGGGGTCCGCAACGATATTTTGGTGGGCCACAAATAAAACAAACTCAGAATAGTTTTTATTATTAAAAATTTAATTTCTACTGTAATTGTGTATAGTTTTTTTTTTTTTTTCAATCATTCAAGTTATTTAGACTATAATATTTCTATTTTCCAGGTTTACCCCATTAAATTAGTTTTCATTTAAAAATAAAGCTTAATTATATAATGTTTCTTTGATTATTAAAACCTCAAAATTTATATTATTGAAAAATAGAAGATTGTCTTATGGCCAATAGTTATGAAGGGGTCCACCAAGATAAAAAGAAGGGAAAAGGGGTCCATGAGTAAAAAAAGATTGAGAACCACTGATCTAGACAATACTGGCCTGGGTGCCTAGCGTTGGCCAGGTGTTTGGAGGTGTGTGATGAGGCAAAAAAAAAAAAAAGTGATCATAGTCAGGCTTGAACCTGTACTCGAAGGAGGAAAAGAATGTGAAAAAAAAGGGGATTGTGAATTCAATGAGTTGGTAATTAACTTTTGCCCAGATGGAGGATATTGGTACAAGGAGGAAATAAAAAATTTTTTTAAAAAAGACTGAGAGGTGAGATCGAACTCGAAAATGTAGGGTAATTAGTCTTCCTCGTTAACCATTAGGCCAAAGAGGATATTGAATTCAATGAGTATGTAATTAACTTAAAATTATAGGAGTCACCACGTATGCATGCATAAAAATGAAAGTTGCTTTTAAAACTGGCCGAGAGCCAAGTAAGCTTGGTGCTTTCTGTTGGTATTTATTTGTTTTTCCACAAAAAACAAGATGTGACACAATTTGCTTAAAAATGAAATTTTCTCAGTAGAGAAAGGTTTCCCCCCTTCATTAACTGAAAACTTATCTCATTTTAAGAGCAGATACTGCACCTCGGCCACCAGGCCGTTGAGCTGTCGGTTGCATTCAGATAGTTTTCCTTTATTTATACGAAAAAGACAAACACACTAGAAACGACAGCATGGTGGGAATTTTTAAAAACTTGATCAAAGAAAAAAAAGGAAAGAAACCGTGTCCGTTTGACAATGTGAGATATTATGATCTAGGAAATATAAGAAAACTTCTCGTGGAATCTGACAGGAGAAGCCCGATGCAAAAAGCCTTTCGTGGACATACACAAATGCTCGCGCCCATTTTGCCCTTTATATAATCGACTAGCCTGGGTGCCCAACGGTGTTTGGAGGTGTGTTTTGAGCAAAAAAAAAAAAAAGTGGTAGTAGGAAGGCAGGCTCGAACCTGTACCAAAGAAAGAGAAAAAGAATGTGAAAAAAAAAGTGACTTCTTTACTGTTGCGTCCATTGACAAACCAGAAGTGGCAAAGGTTTAAATTAAGGCTAGTCAATCGAAAAGAGGGGATGACTTGAAAATATTAGTAAAAAAAAAAAAATCGACCCCTCCTTGTAAAAAACTGCCCAGTTGAGGGTGAAGGAATGAATTTTTTTTTTTTTTTTAGCCAATTCTTCAATATTTGTCGGCCAAAGGGTCGAGCTTCAAAACGATACCAATCTTGTGAAAATCTGTCGCCTCTGTTGAAAGTTTAAGGCAGACATACAAACATACATACATTCATACATACAGTTAAACAGACAGGTGAGATTTATATAATAGATGGTGGAAGTTATTCCACCATATATAGACTAACTAGAGTATGCCTTTCCATGCCTGTATTATTCAAAGCTCATTGAGGATTTCATACACATGTGCAAGAATTCCTTAAGTACTTTTCCACTGACATTTTTATTTACATATTGGTAACATTGTCTTGAGTTTGTTTTACATCTGAAGTAGATATGCCTCATCTGTGGAATCGGTCTGCCCGTGGGGATGCGTAATTATAACCACACACATGAACGCATGCATGTGTGCGTGTGTAAAGATTCATGGCTGGCATTACTTTGAAAAGATAGGATGAAAATGTCAAAGATAAATAAATAATCGAGGCTATGTAATGGAACTATTTTGGTCTTCTGATATGTAAAGGTATTTGAGATAGGTCCATCCTATAATTTTTTTTAAATAGATTGTTTTTAAGTAATTCTATGAGGTGGGGGGGTCGATTATAAACTAATTTGAAAGTAATTGCAGCTTTTCTTCACATGATAATCTGGAACCAATTTTTAAGACATAAAAAAGGGCTCCATTTGACCTCAAGATAGATCGGATATCTTAAGCGTTCACTGTTATTGTTCGACAATGAAGGAATAAAAGGAAAAAGTCTATATAACTCCTTGATGAAGATCTGAGTTTTCTGAAATGTATAATTTATATTGTTTCATCTAATATATAAACGGCTATATGTCGGGCTCCATATTTTCAAACTCTATCTCCTCCGAAACTAAAAGTGGCAGAACAGCGCTAGAGGTCTCAAGTGATTTTCAACGGACCGTTCTTTTATGGGTCTTTAGCCGGTTAAAATTGTTTTAAGGGTTCAAAAATGGGTCAAAATTGAAAAAAAAAAATCATTAAACATTTAGTACATTTATCTTAGTTTATTTTTTTAATTTTTAATCGGTTTATATGCGTTTCACGTTGGTACAGTGGTAACGTCACCAGCTTTGAATGCTACAGTTTCGGTTTCGATTCTAGCTGATGGCACCTAAATACTTTTCTTTTACTTTTAAAATCACGATTCTATAATAACATATACGAAATCTTGACAAATTAAAATATTATATTTAAGTATATTTTACGCCCCCGGCTAGTTTATTAAAATTAATAAATAATTAAATCCTCTAGCATTGAACTTGGTTTCAATAGTGATATATATATATATATATATATATATATATATATATATATATATATATATATATATAAACTGTTTTTCTTAGATACAAAAAAGAATTATTTTCTTTATTTTTTCAAGTTCAATATTAATCAATTTCAGATTTGAAATTACTCGTTAGTTTTGTTGTTGTTTTTTTTTTGCTTGTCCCCCCCCCCACACCTAACAGTTTGTTTATTCTATATCTTTTACTTATTTCAAGATTCTGCTATCGGTCGACACATTTTCAACTTCATATTTGGCGAGCACGCGCCATTCCGGCTTAAAAAAAAATAAAATAGAGTTCTACGTGCATTATACAGGGTGTCCACAAAGTCTGGCTACATAATGTAGCTAGACTTTGTGGAAGCATCCTGTAAATTATGTAGCCAGACTTTGTGGGCACTCTGTACACACACACACACACACACACACACACACACACACACACACACATACATTTATATATATATATATATATATATATATATATATATATATATATATATATATATATATATATACACAGGGTGCCCACAAAGTCTGGCTACATAATCTACAGGATGCTTCCACAAAGTCTGGCTACATAATGTAGCCAGACTTATGTATTATATTATATATATATATATATATATATATATATATATATATATATATATATATATATACTAGCTAAATCGTTTACTTTTGTTGACATATTAATTTAAATGCTTATAAACTTGCCGTATTGTGTCAACCCTTCCTCCTTTCTTACTGAAATTTAATGTAACTATACTGACCCCTTACGTATCCTTTACGCCTTCCGGCTTCTTCTCTTTTCCCTTTTTTTCTTTTCCTTTTCTTTTCTTTCTTTCTTCTATCTCCTTTTTCTTCCTATTATTAAGTTTTGGCATCCCCTTTCCCTCCGTCGCCATCTATGTTTAAGTCTAAAATGTCACACTGTATCACCCCTCCCACTCCAAGCTATCGTTTTAATATTTTATTTTTTATAAACAAAAAAAAATATTTCATTTCTTCATTTTAAAACAAGATACTCTGAATAGCAGATATACACTTTATTTCTCTCGCCTTATGAGTAACAGTTGGTTTTTAATTAACCAATTTGCTCTGAAACATTAGCATGTTTAGTGTAGCGAGTATGTAATACTTGTCTACATAAACAAAAATAATATATATGTGTGTGTGTGTATGTCTATATATGTATGTCTATATGTGTGTGTATATGTCTATATATGTATGTCTATGTGTGTATATGTCTATATATGTATGCCTATGTGTGTATGTTTGTCTATCTATGTATATGTGTGTGTATGTCTATGTATTTTTGTGTCAGGTTATATCCTACTGGTACCATGTAATGTATTGTGTCAGATCATATGCTACTGGTACCATGTAACCCAGTACTACCTGCCCCATGGTCGGGTCACCGGCGACTAAACTGGTTCCCCCACCAGACTTGTTTGGTAAGGAGGGTGGCTAGTCTCCCTGAAGGATAAAAAACAAGACCTTCCAAAGAGCGAATGAACCCTTTTTTCGGGGTCAACGGCCAACTAGCACCGTGTATATTTGTGTATGTGTATATGTGTGTTGGGGTGGAGAGGGCTCCCGTAAGCCATGGTGAAGGCAATCTTTCTAGGAGAAGCAAATCTCTGATTTAAAAAACCATAAAGTGGGAGACCAGTACCCGCATTAAGCTGGTCTGCAGTTTAATTTGCTGTTGGCTATCTTGCTCTTGCTTGTTGCTGGATCTCAACATTTTGAACCGAGAGAGAGACTTAGCTGTCGTACAAAGCTAATACTCTGTAACATCATCTGTGTATAGATACTCCCTCAGGAATTTGTCTATAAAAATGGTCCTGTCCTGTGGCGATGGAAGTAATTTTGGGGCTCATCTGAGGGAGTGGTACTCGTCTGACAAGACGTTGCAATCATCATGTCTATGTATGTGTGTGTGTATGTCTATATATGTCTATGTGTGTGTGTGTGTGTGTGTGTGTGTGTGTGTGTGTGTGTGTGTGTGTGTGTGTCTATATATGTGAAGAAAAAATCCTCTGTATTTATCTTTTTAATAAGCAGTTTCTTGTTTCATAGCGATCAATTCTTCCTACTTGAAAAATCAAATAACAAATTACTTTATGTACATGTAGGTAATTGCTCAAAAAAAAAAAAAAAAAATGCGTGCGCAGCTGCAGAACGCTGCTTTCTGTACTTTTCGAAGGTTCTGGATTCCTTGCTTACAATAAATTTGCTTGTCGTTTTGGAAAAAAAAATAATAATAATCAATATACAGTCGATCGACAACGGAGCAGTTGAGTCAAGCGTGTTTCCTTCTGACAAATTCTCTGTGTGTGTCCCCCCCCCTTCACTTTCCTACGCTTTTGTCATCACCTCCTCTGTCCATTTCCCTCCTCCCGCTCCTCCTTACAATCAGTCTCATTCCGTGTTAGAATTAATAAAAATGAGCGAAAGAATGGCGGCGCCAATACTTCACCATTTAACACGATGGAATGCGCTTGATGACAACTGTTATCGGATTGTCAGTTAATATGAAAAACCCTATATCAATAAACGAGGATCCGTAAACAAATCACGTATGTGCTAAGTGATTCCCTTTACTGGCCTGGCAAGTGTGCTTCCAGAGTACTGGTTGGTTCACATTTCGATATGTTAGTTTTCACTTCTTTTTGAATTTGCAATTTGTTCCTCCGCACATTCTTTAGCATTCCAAACAATCGAATATTTTAATTTGTCGTCTTCAAAAAAATAAATAAATAAATAAATAAAATAAAATAAAAAATCAACTACTAAATATGTAGGAAGAAAGCTATCGATCACAAAGAAACGATAAAGAGACTGACTTCAATAATGTTTGCTGAAATGAGAAAATGCTGCCTAGATGCTCACAATATACTAACATTTCAGCCCTGCATTGCCCGGGTGTTTGGAGGTGTATGTTGAGCAAAAAAAAAAAAAAAAAAAAAAGTGGTAGTAGGAAGGCAGGTTCGAATCTGTACCGCAAGGGAGAAAAAGAACGGGGGAAAAAAACTGACGTCTTTGCTGTTACGACCACCGCCAAACCGGAAGTGACGTAGATTTTAATTAAGGCTGGACAATCAAAAGGAGAGGATGACTTTTGAAAATATCGGCAAAAAAGCGACCCCCCCCCTGTAGAAAAGTGCCCAGTTGAAGGTGAAGATATTAATGTTTTTTACCAATTTTTCGATATTCGTCGTCTGAAAGGTCGAGCTTCAAAACGATACTGATATTGTAAAAATCCGCCACCTCTGTCGAAAGTTTTAGGCAGACATGCAAACATACATACACATACATTTATATATTGGTAACTAAAAACGTTCGACCTAAACTGATTAAAAAGCTTGCCCTATCTCTGAATACCCTTTATGTAAAATTTTAAATGTTTAGACCAGAAATTGCCTGAGTAATTTAGTAGAGACCAAGGTGATCAAATTTTTTTAAACTTTGACCGCTATTATGACACCTTAACATTTATTGTTTTGGGCTCAAATCAAGTTATTAAGTTAGATCCATGTCCAAGGAACCTATATCTAAAATTTCAAGTGCGTAGACCCAAAATTGTCGGAGGAATTTGGTAGAGTTCTCAAAGGTCAAATCGTTGAACTTTGACCTCTTAACAGCCAAATTTCTGGCCAAAAACGGATTACAAAGATTTTTCCCAAATCTCAATACAGTTTTAAATAAATATATAGCGTGTCAAGAGGCGATGAAAAAAATCCTTTAAAGTGCTCGATCGTGGATGTGAGAGCTGAAGATACAATGTTTATTACGACACTATATATACATATTTCAAGTCGTACCAGATGACTCTCTCCAACCTCTTATGGTTGATTCAGAACAATGAAACCACTGGTACAACCTTGAAATATGTATATATAGTGTATAGTATAGTATATATATATATACACACACACACTAGCAGGGGCGCCCGGCATTCCCTGTTTATAACATGTATACATATGATATTTTAATTTATGCAGATTTTGTATTTATTACTGTTATTATTATTATTAATAGTCAGTTCTCTATCGATTATTTCGTATTAGCTTGAGGGGCGCGTAGTCGTAAAAAAAGAAAAAAATTTGTGACAACAAGGACAGAATGGTCCAAACAATTGTGACAATGGAAGGGGGGGGGTGTCATTAAAAAAAAAAAAAAATAGACTTCGGTGCCATTGTAACATAGTGCACATGAGCACATGGGAAAATATCAGCAGCAGCGAAGGATAGCTGATTTGTGAAGAGATTAGCAGCAGCAGTAGCCAATAAATGTAAATTAGGAAGTGTGCGCGAGAAGAAAGAGGAAAAGGAGAAAAAATGCACTATGTAGTTAAATAAAGTAAAGTTGACATTGAAGAAAATGGATGTGTAAAGTCGAGGATGAGAACGGGTTGGCATGTGGTTGAAGAAACGAAAGAATTTTTAAGTGATGTTTAGAGAAAATGATCATAAAATCTTTTGTTAAAAAAGAAAAAAAAATGCCGACCCAGATTTTTATTTATTTCTTTTTATTTCGTTTGTAAGTGTTACCATAAACTGGCATCACACCAAATAAGTGAGAAGGGTCATGGAGGATGGAGAGAAAGCACTTGCCCAACCTTTGCTGGATGAGTGCAAAGAGGACTGGGACCTTGGGGAGACTTATTGCCACCCAAATTGTTTGTCAAGCCAGAAGCATTTCGCAAAATTTTGTAATGAAAAAGAAAAAAAAAAAAAAAAAAAAAAGAATTGACGCATGCCCGGCACGAACTCACATAACTTAAGTCAGTAAGTGAATGTTTTTATCAATGGGTCCACGAGAACACAGACGTTATAACGTCGCAAATTTAGCTTTTTAAAACAGAACATAACTACGATTAGCGCATGCACGGTTTGCAAACCGTGACGAAAGCAAGGTTTTTATCCGATCCCCCTCCTTAAATAAAAGGATATTTCTTCACAAAATTATCTCCATTTTTTTTTTTTTTTTTTTAAATTTTTCAATACTTTTTGTCCCTCTCTAATATAGCTCTTTCTAACAATACCATGCTCGTGCATGCACGATACAGAGGGAAAAAAGTTTTGAGCGGACATACAAACAAACCCCTGCTAGTATATAGATATACAAAAAAAACATTTTTTTTGTGGACAAGATTTAAGTAAGGGCGGACGATCCACAGTTTTTTTAATTTTATATATATATATATATATATATATATATATATATATATAGTATTACTGATGGGACGATACCAGTACAATTATTGATTCTGTTTTAAATTCCCGATTTCGATACAATTACTGATATGATATATTGTGTGCATTTAGGTAGAATTTTTTTTTTCTGAAAAATGTTTTTAAAAATAACCAAATTTTATTCTTAATTGTATTTCGTATTTTTTTCAATTTTCCTCAGGGTTTTTTTTTCTTTTTTTTTTTTTTTTGTGCGTGTGCTAAAATAAAAAAACAATGAATGCATGTTCTATGTGTATCATGAACGTTTTCAATTCTTCTTCAAATCATCATCAGGTGGAAAAAAACAAATAATAAAAAAAAAGGCTGGAGAAAAGAAGAGACTTGATATCATGAGCGAACATATAATACACTGGCAGGAGACGAGAATGAGATGATTATAATAATGAGGAATAAACACTATATCTCCTCCACCTCCTCCTCCACCCCCCCCCCCCCGCAACAAAAAGAAAAGAAAAAGGATTTAATGCGTGCTCGGATCACGCAGAGTGGATCCAGCACGGTACCATATCACCTAGCTCTAGCAGGCTCTTCTCACGAAACACCTTTGCTGAGCTGGTCATGTCCTTCATTGTCAACAAGGCGATCCGGTCCCTTGTTAAGTCTTGAAGAAGTAATGTGGCGGCCAGCTAAAAATGTGTCTCAGAATGGATAAGCAAGATACCGAACTGATTCTGGGTCCGATAACCTACGGTGTTCGCCGTTGGAACCGTGACTATTTGTCAATAGTGTCAGCATTGATGATGGATCGCTGGGCTTGGCTAGCTTTCGTGCGAGATACGGTAAATTCATTGGAACGAGCTGGCTTCACCGATCCAGGGTGAACACCGCTTCAAGACAAGACATTTTTAATGTTTGAGAGGATGATATGATGACAGAATAGACAGTAAATTACCTCTGAACATCTACAGAATGCTAACATTAATATATTACACATGAATGAGTCCCCTGTGGAATTTCCACAGGTCCTGCTAGTAATGCAATAATAGATTAAATCTGGGCTTTTTTTTATTTCATTCATGGAATTTCATAATGTTTTATTCAAAAGTATTTAGTCTAATCATAGACAACATTTAGTATCATCTCTCTTTGCTGGCTTAAAGCTTTACATACTACAAAACCTATCCTCCTGACGTGGATGAGGGATGAGTCCCTTAACCCTCCAAGGTCATAAGAGGTGCTGCATTATTTCATGCAGCATGTCTTGGGCAAGAATAGCCTGGCAGTGTCTATCCTTCTCCAGGCTCCATACAGCACCTCGTATTACCAAATGGTCACCTATTTTAGTATTGGCCAGGCTCAATGTTTCTTGAGCTCATGACATGACTAGTTACAAAAACAATTGTTTCACTTCCTTGACAAGATCAGATTGAAATATCTTTTATCAGCAAATCGACGACATTAGACGTATTATCAGTAAAACTATTGCACATACATAAGAAAATAAGACAATGCAAATTACAAATATATATTACAGAATATTAATTTATTAGAAACTAAAAAAATAAATATACAAATTATGAATACTTAAAGCTGTTTATTGATGTTAGCTAATTTCTATATATACGGTATTTTAAATGTATATAAATTAATAAGCACGACCCGTATTTATGTTGGTTCTGGATATGACCGTAAACTATATCCAGTGGTGAGGCCCCAGCTTGCGGGCTTTGGGGAGTGTGGAGCTACCCTTTAATTACCATTGCTCCCAGGTCCACTCTGACCCGGAGTGGTAGTACCTGTTAGGGTCACAACTATGGGTTAAATAGAAACCGACTTGAAAACAACAAATATATTCTATTAAAAAATTTTTCTTCCAAAGTCTTTGGATTCGCCATTAAATAACCCGAAAAGGGTTGATATGCCGTAAAACAAAAACAACCAACCGTTTTTATGTTAATATAATTAGGATATGTGAAAAAAAAAAAAAAAAATGTTCGCATTTATTTATTTAGATAGATGTGTCTTAGTGTTAAAGTGTCAATAATTTAAATATTGCGTTGAAACAATTGCAAACAGCACTCTGTGCCATCGACGCATTGTTGTTTTTGATTAGCTGTGAGCAATTGCAACACCCACTTTGAACACGGCTTTCTGATTGGGCAGATGTTCATGAAAAATAGTGATATATTCAACTCCTTTACTATTTTTGTGCAACTTAAATCTGAAATCAGTCACATGCACAGTATTTTAAACTTATGTTGTTTGCAGGTTACTATATATACGGTATTTTAAACTTATGTTGTATCATAGAATTAAACAAATAAATTACAATTCAAAACAAAAAAAAATAAAATAAAAAATAAAATTAAAAAAAATCTTTCCAATTTGCTTAGATGAAATACAATGAAATAAACGTTTATAGCATTGTTAGTTTATTTCATTAAACAGGATTAAAAATTTATTAGAAACTGTTTAAAACAATAACTATACAAATTATGAATACCAAAAACTGTTTATTGGTGTTTGCAGGTTACTATATATATATATATATATATATATATATATATATAGTATTTTAAACATTTTGCATCATACAATTAAATAGATATAACCTGACGTTTTATTATTAGCAAAACTATTGCACATACATAAGAAATTAAGACTGCAAATTTCAAATATATATTACAGAGTATTAATTTATTAGAAACTCTTTAAAACAATAACTATACAAATTAGGAATACCAAAAAATGTTTATTGGTGTTTGCAGGTTACTATATATACGGTATTTTAAACATTTTGCATCATACAATTAAATAGATATAACCTGACGTTTTATTATTAGCAAAACTATTGCATATACATAAGAAAATAAGACAATGCAAATTCCAAATATATATTACAGAATATTAATTTATTAGAAACTCTTTAAAACAATAAATATACAAATTATGAATACCGAAAGCTGTTTATTGGTGTTTGCAAGTTATTATATATACGGTATTTTAAACGTGTTGCATCATATAATTAAATCAGCATAAGCCGTTTTCATGTTAATATAATTAGGATATGTGAAAAAAAAAACATTTTCATTTATTTATTTAGATAGATGTGCCTTAGTGTTAAAGTGTCACTAATCATTTAATTATATTAACTATATAAACAACCTTTTTTCATTAACACCATGTTTATTGTAAAACCTCTCCTGCCATCGGATTAACGCCCTTCCTCATCAGTCACCACCTCTGTGTGTTCAGTTTTTTACTCGCCCCTGCTGACAAAGAACGAAAGATGTGTGCTCGCAGTAACACTAAATTCGTTAACACCTACATTGGTCGCACCACCGCTACCCTATCTTACCATTTTCTTAACCATTTATCAAATAATATTTCCATCTGGCACTGTTTAAATCCACATAAAACACTTCGTTCACAAATGATGGACATTCTCCTGAATAATAGTAAGATTTTGTATATTAACAAAAGAGAGCCCATCTCCTCTCCTGTCCATTTGTGATTATACCGTTTATGCTACAAGTTAATGGTGATAGGATGATTCCATTATTTTTACTGATTTCGATACAATTACTGATTCCGTACGAAATTCCTGATTCCAATGCAATTACCGATTCCGATTCTTGATAAATCGTCTTGGTATTGGAAAATATGCACAAATTTGTTTTGATTTCTATATCGATTCCGATACCCTTAAAAGTTCTTATTTTTTCGATTCCCGGTTCCAGTTAATTGTCCCAATGCTAATATCTTATGGCAAGTAAGGTACACAGAAGCACCCATGTTTCATCCCCATAGGAAAAAATATTTAATCTTTATATTTTTCTGTGAGGATTAATCAGGGACACCTATGTACAGCTTATTTGATATTTATTAGATAGAGATAGTACTAGTAGAACTATTAGTGATATATCTATTTGTGATAGGACGATTCCAATATTTTTCCCGATTCGATACAATTACCGATTCCTATTCCAATTCTTTATAAATCTCTAACTATTTAACCATAAAGCAGTTATTTTTCCTGATTACCATAAAAACCCCCAAAAAACACATGTTCAATGTGCAGATATTTTCTCAGGCCTAAAAACACACTTGTAAGTGTTCATGTATAGGTTTTAGTTTTGCTGGTAGTTTAAAATCAATAAATAATTATTATTTTATTACTACTAGCAGTGAAAATTTTTATTTTAAACAAAATCGCATAAACTAAGAAAATTAAAAAATCGTTGTAGCATCGGAAAATACGTCCAAATTTTTTTGATTCCGATATCCTTAAAAGTTCCGATTTTTCCCATTCCTGATTCCGATTAATCGTCCCAATGCTACACGCTACCGATGAAAATCTGTTTTGTCAGCCTTGTAAGCCGAATATTGATTCTGTTGTTTAAACAAAAATTTTATTTTCAATCGATTTCATCGATTTTTATTTTTAATCCTTAGTAATCTATTATGTACAAGGGCAAATGTCTGTATTTTCAGTTAAACTTTGTAAAATGCACAACAAATACCCACAAAGTTGGTATTTTTCCTATTAGCGTAACTCTGCATATACCATATTCATATGTTGTGAGAATTTAATTTCATCAATGATTATTAATAAGGAATTATATTCCACGTAAGTTTGCTTACAGTGTAATTGGTTTTGTTTAGAACTCAGTATGGGCACCAGCATTTGACATCAACTGCTTAAGCAACCTGGGAACCGTATCAGCTGATTTCACAAGTAGCTCATCTTTTACATTTTTTTAATGGGTCATCATATATCAAGGCAAAATGCTAATTGAGGAAAATGATTTAATGAAAACAGCAATTCTTTCTCTTTTGTCAGAAACATCTGTTGGAATTTGAGTGCTCGCTCACTCGCTCTTTTCTGGGTTAGCTGTTTTGAATGTGTGGCATGCAGATATTTTCAGACCTCGTAGTATTTATCAGTATTCAACTAGTACAAGAAAAAAAAACCCCCAGGAAAATGACTTCTCTGTCGAAATCAGTTGATGCGGTTCCTAGGCTTGAAATGCTAGCGTTTATATTGAATTCTAAATAAAATTCTATGCTTTAAGTATTTTTACGATTTTGTTACTTGTCTTAACCAAACTGCAGCCAGGCTTTAATAGTCAATCCACCATTTTGTTTATGAATAAGTTCAAAGTTGCTACACAATTTTAGAGAACAATAATTTACTTAGATATGTTCCTCCATTTGGAAATATATTTTCTCTTTATTTCTTTTTGTTTATACACGAATAGAGCAGTGTAACGTTGTTCACCTTTTTTTAATGGTGTCGTTATTTTTTAATGGAGCCAACACTTTGTAGACTCCGCTGCAAGGAACAGAAGAAAGGAAAAAACTTGACTCACTTTCTTTCTTTTCTTTTTTTTTTTTAACAAAAGCCTTTATATCTGGTATTTCCAACAACACATTTTTTTCTAAATATTTAAACAGTTCATTTCTCCTTTTCCAAACACGTGTGACGTTTTGTCATCAGCTCCTATGCCACCCATGCTTTTCGAACATGTCTCAAATCGCACTTCTCCAAACATATGGGTCTTGAATGCGTCCTTTCCTGCATTCTCATGTCTTAAACACGCCCTTTTCCATTCTTGTATCCTGAGCACATCTTGAAGTCTCTAGTCTCGAACACACGTGCTTCTCACCGGTTACACCTCAAACACCATTCCTCTAAACACTGCCTCTTTGAACACGTGTGTCCTTTTTTTATCTCTACTGTGACGTCACATAGCATACTGGCCTAGTCATTTGCACATAACTGCTACTGCTAATCCAGCATCAACGACTCTGGTACAGCAACAGCATTATTTGCTTGTCTCCTTTTTTAAATCAATGTAAGGACACGTAGTTGTATTAGTAGTAATAGTAGTAGGACGATGACAAATTATGCTTTCGTTTGAAGCCAGGAAAAAATGACAAATACAGATCATGTTGCATTTTTTTTTTTTTTTTTTTTCAGCCTATCTCAATCGAAACATTAGGCACCCCCTGTCCTGATACTTTAGAATTCATGCGAGACATTGGCCGCATGATATCCATTTTTAAGAATGAGTTCCAAGAGATCGCTTGAATGTTCCAACACATCTTCCTAGCTATCCTCCACATTTCTAATGATGGTGTCCTGCAATATTTAAGTCTTGATGAAGAAAAAAAAAACACTTTGCCTTCGTATGCAGGCAAGTAAATAGGGACTAATTGAAATAAACTTATTTCTTTAAATAAATATATTCAATATGATCGATATTAAAGGTTTTCTAGAATAAAATCTACATTGACAAAAAAAAAAAATGTCCATTTGGAGCAGATTATCAAACTCTGAAAATGATATTAAAGGATAACAGCCAATACACAAAAAATAAAACCCCTGATATCACGCATTATCAGTTGAGTTGCAATGTAGCACTTATATTAATACAGTGCAATCACGTCGATACATTGGTTCTCATTAGATTACCAAACTTAAGCAATGTTGAGCCTGGTGAGTACCAGATGGGTGACTATTTGTGAATGCAAGGGGCTCTATGTAGAAGGATCTCAGCACATCTCAACTGTAAAATAAACTTGTCATCTTCTCTGACTGCTTGTGAATATCATATTCCCTTGACACTTCCTCCTTTGGAGGAAGCCAGTTTAACTCGCCTAGGGTGAATGACTCTAGCATGCATGCATATATATATATATATATATATATATATATATATATATTAGTGACGGGATGATGCCAATATTTTTCCTGATTCCAATACGATTACTGATTACGATTCTTTATAAATCCCTAAATATTTAACTATAGAGTTGCTATTTTCCCCGATTTCTGTAAAAAAAAAAAATGCATGTTAAATCTGCAGATATTTTCGTAAATGTAAAATTACACTTGTGGAGGATGATCTATTGATTTTAGTTTTACTGGTATTTTAAAATAATCAAAAAAATCAATAAATATTTATTACTTTATTATCATTATTACCAACAATGGAAGATTTTGCTTTAAACAAAATCAAATAAAAAAAAACAAAAGAATCGTTTTGGTCTCAGAAAATAGGCACCAATTTTTTTGATTCCAATACCCCCAAATTTGTCAAGTTTTTTTTTTTGTTTTTTTTTCCAATTCCCGATTCTGATTGATCATCCCAACAATATACATAAGCTCTGGGTGTATAATATCTAAAATTTTAATGAAAAAAATTATTATTTCTGGGTCAAATAATCATTTGTATCATTTAATGTTATCCAGATGTACACATATCTTTTCAAGACACTAACTAAAAAGAAGTCACGCTGATTTTTTTTTTTCTCAGAGTTATTTTCCTTATGCCCATCGAGTTGTATGTGGCTATGTTCAGAGAGAAGAATGGGCTGGACAAAGAAGAAAAAGGGAGGGTGGGAAGAGAAAAAAGGGAGGAGTAAAAGTTATGTCTATTTTGTCCCCAATCATCAGCCATATCAATACTCCAGAGCTTCATAACATGCTTGAGAACCAAATTTGATGCCGAGGTTGATTGTATAATATACAGCTCACAAAAACCTGTGCAATTCCTATGGTTCTCAGCTCTACTTATAACGTGTCTGTAAAACAAGTTTTCAACTGTGTACTACAAGATGCCGGTCAGAGATATTTTGTGTCTGTCTAGAATTAAAAAAAAAATTGGTTAACCATAGTGCTACGGTTGTGGTGGGAGCAGGGCATATATCATGTATTGGGCGAGGGCAACCCCATAGCACTGGCGCTTGTTCTACGGAATGAGTAAACTTTATTTGTTTTCGTTTCTTCAATCCTTTCACATTCTTCCTGTCCTTCACCATTCAGATGAGTTCTAAGTGCGGATGGCACCGTTTCATGCAAAATGCCAAGAATTATTTTTGGATCTCGGTAAAATCCTCTCCAGAACTACTGCTGCTTCTCTACGATGGTAGACTTTGGCGGCAATCTCGCATCTCTGCTTGTCTTACCAAAACAGTTGGCACCACTTCAAAAGCATTTTTTTTTTTTTTTTTTTTTTTTCCAAGAAACACGTGTCGATGGGCAAGGAAGAAATGTTCACTCTTAAAAAAAAAATGTTTTTTTAACGAACTCTATCAGCAGTTTGGTTGTTGGATCTTACGGCATGTCGGCCCTAGCGCAGTCATTTTATTCAGAGACCGTGATGGATTAATTTGTTCTTTATTTATTTTTTTTACTAGCAGAAGCGGGGTCAGGGGGTCACCGCTTATCAACGCCCAAAGACTACTCAAGGATAAGGGTTAATGAGTGATGGGCATGCAATAAGAACACCCCATGATGATCAATTATGGTGGAACTTTTTACATTAGGCTTAAAAACGACTATATTATAGTCAGATGAGAAGCAGCCCTGCAGTATTGGGTTCCACAGACAGACCGTTGTAGGAAATAAACTTTTTCATGGAATTTTCATTCAGTTTTAGGCACAAATAGAGAGTAAGGAATATTCTCTGACACTTAACATTTGTTATAGACAGACGAGTGTTTGCTGTGAATGTTCAAATGTATAGTTTTTTAAATTTTAATCAATTCCATTTCCTCTATAGATGGAAGATGACAAATGCTACAACTCCAAGTTGGAGTGGTCCTGAAAGTAATGGCAACTGAGTAACATTGGGCCAGAACTTACTATGACTTCGCTTCCCTGCAGGCTGCAACATGGTTGCCAATGTCAAAAATCACTTTTCATAAACCATCTTCATAAGTAATTAAATTGTCTTCCTTGAATTCATCATTTTTGATCCTCTCATAATATTCATCATTCAACTGACAATTTATCGATCCATTGACCCTTATCCTCGATTGGCTTTAAGCCTTAATAAATAGTAAATCATCTATAATATAAATCTCACCTGTCTGTTTCATGTATGTATGTATGTATGTATGTCTCACAAAAATTTTTGACAGAGGCGATGGATCCTGACAAGAACAGTATCATTTTGAAACTCGATGTCTTTGACGACAGATATCAAAAAATTGACCAAAGACATTAATTCCTTCAGCCTAAACTCGGCCGTTTTGTGCAAGGAGGAGTCAATTTTTTTCGCCGACATTTTAGCAAGTCATCATCACCGTTGGATTGATTTGGGTTAATTTGAACGCTTTTGACCTCTGGTTGCCTGATGGAGATATCGGCTAAGACGTCAGATTTTCTTTCACTTTCTTTTCCGCCTTCGCGGCACGGGTTCGAGCCTGCCTGCCTACTACCACTTTTTTTTTCTCAACACACACCTCCAAACACCTGGGCAACGCCGGGCACCCAGGCTAGTTAGTATATAAAACAATATTTGTGACAATTTGAGAATACTAGATGCTGTAAGCAAACCCTGAACCCAGATGTATGAATGAGTGCTAGCATAGTTGGGAAGAATAACTGGCAACAGTTTAGCATCCTATCACAGGTAGAGTTCAGTCTGTTCATCCTACTTAATACTATAAGACCGAGACCTAAGAATCTTTTGGGCTGTAAAAGAAACTGCTACTAATACTGCTATTAATAATAACTAGCATGCGTGCCCGGCGTTGCCCGGGTGTTTGGAGGTGTATGTTAAGCAAAAAAAAAAAAAAAACGTGGTAGTAGGAAGGCAGGCTCAAACCTGTGCTGCGAAAGAGGAAAAGAACGTGAATAAAAATGTGACGTCTTTGCTGTTACGACTACCGCCAAACCGGAAGTGACATAGGTTTAAATTAAGGCTAGACAATCGAAAAGAGGGGATGACTTTTGAAAATATCAGTGAAAAAAGCGACCCCTCCCTGTAGAAAAGTGCCCAGTTGAGGGTGAAGAAATTAATGTTTTTAGCCAATTTTTCGGTATTTGTCGTCTGAACGGTTGAGCTTCAAAACGATACTGATCTTGTGAAAATCTGTCGCCTCTATCGAAAGTTTTAGGCAGATATGCAAACATACATACATAGATTTATATATTTGTAGCTCAAATTTTCGACCCAAACTGATTAAAAAGCTTGCCCTATCTCTGAATAACCTTTATGTAAAATTTCAAATGTTTAGACCAGAAATTGTCTGAGTAATTTGGTAGAGACCGCAGAGGTCAATTTTTTTTTAACTTTGACCCCTATTATGACCCCTTAACATTATTGTTTTGGGCTCAAATCAAGTTATTAAGTTAGATCCATGCCCAAGGAACCTATATCTAAAATTTCAAGTGTTTAAGCCCAATATTGGCCGAAGAGTTTGGTAGAGTTCTCAAAGGTCAAATCATTGAACTTTGACCCCTTAACAGCCATATATCTGGCCAAAAACTGATTACAAAGATTTTCCCAAATCTCAATACCCTATATATCAAATTTCGAGTCTGTAAACTGAAAATTGACAGAGATATTGTGTAGGGAAATGTACACAGACAGACAGACAGACACTTTCACTTTTATAGACATATAGATTTAATTCCTCCTCACAAAGAAAAAAAAAAAAAAAAAAAAGAGAAATTCTCAGATTGGGACTTAGAAACTAACTTAAATAATACTGAAGACCTTATATCAATTTTTTTTTTTTTTTTAAATTTCATTTTCACCCTGCACAAGGCACAGTTCCACTTTGATGTAGAGGGCTACTACCGGGGACAATAATTGCAGGGATACTATATAGGGAGTCGAGCAGCAAGATGTCTGTTCACATTTCACTTGAACTTCTGCATGTTAGTACAGTTGGGAAAACATGAACCCGGAAGGGAGTCCAGAGTCTAGCAGTTCTGGGGAAACAACTATTAGAGTAGAAGGCCTTCTTACATCTAGGGATCTCTACTGTGCAGGGATGGGACTTGGCTGCTTGTCGAGTTTATCAGGGGTATTTACATCGAGTGGGTATAAGGGCTTGTAGTTTGTCAGTGCATCCACTATTAAAATACTTGTAAAACAGGCAGAGGAATGCAACATTTCGTCGATGGGACAGTGGTTGAAGCTTGGATGACAGTTTAGGACCTATCAGGTTGGCAACTCTCTTTTGAACCCTGTCCAAGAGCGAGAGACTAGTAGCAGGTGCATCAGCCCAAATATGACAACAATACTCCATACATGGGCGAATGGTGGCCTTGTAGAGGTACAACATACTTTCCAGCATAAGTAACTTTCTAGCACGGTAAAGAGAGCCGACCTTCCTCAGAATGGCCGTGGCAATGCTCTCAATGTACCTGTTCCAACTCATGTTCCCTGTGAACGTTAGGCCGAGAAGTTTGAAAGAAGTACGTTCAGGTCATGTATCTTTACCCATAGCTATTAGTGGTTGAGAAGGTTTCTTGTAATTATTGAAGGAGATGAGCTTAGTCTTGGCAGCATTGAATGTGACCATCCATTTTTGTCCCCATTCCACTACAGGTTGGAGGTCTTCCTCTAGTGTTTTTGCCATTTCCTTATATAGGTGTTCATTTGTTTTCCTCTCGTACCTGTTAAAGAGTGTGGTGTCATCAGCAAGTATACCTATCTCAGAAACAATTTTATCAAGGAGGTCATTTATGAATATTAAGAATATTAAAGGTCCAAGGATAAACCCCTGAGGTACACCCGGATTTCTATCATATTGTTTAAGTATATGACCGTCTAGGACAACCTGGATTCTTCTCTCATTTAAAAAGCATTTGATTATGTTAAGTATTCGTCCAGTGATACCGTATGATCTGACTTTGATAAATGTTGATTCTTTAGCAAAAATCAATAATAAAGAAAAAAATAATCTTAGACATTTGCCTTTTAAGCCAGAAATTTATTTGTTCTTGAATTTCAAACTTCAACCATTATTTTCAAAACCATTATTTTCCAAACCATTATTTTCAAAACCATTATTTTCAAAACCATTATTTTCAAATTTTAAAGCGTCACAAAGTAAACACATTTGCCGTTTGTTTAATATGTTAACAATAGATTAAAAATGGCTGACTTGTTTTACCTATGATAACTATTTGAAGCATAGAAGTAATTTTGAAGCCTTTAAACTCTCGATTAGAAAATAATTATTGGCTTGAGTGGAAGTTCAAGGACAAGTCAAGTATTATGGTTCCTTCGCTCTTCTAAATAAAAGAAACCTACATTTTCGACAAAGCCCAGTTGTTTCAAATGGCCTTTTTCCCTAAGGTTATCTAGTAACTGATTGCAGGTTAACCTCTAGATAACATTAAAACACTTGTTCTTGTAGGATCGTTAAAGTTGAGCAACATTAAGATTGGTCAGTATTTAGATGAGTAACCATTTTGGAAATACCAGGTTCTGTAAATTAGGATGCAGGTGTCGTAACATAAACGTGACATAAACTTGGTATGACATGATCAAATTCCATGATAAGTTCTAAAGTTTAATTGGAATTTATGTATTGCAGTCTATCATCCTCATTCTTCTCAGTTGTTGTTTCACGTTTCGGCCAACTATTTCTTTGGCCTTCGTCAGGTGGTAACTGCGACGGGATAGGAACTCCGAATCTACTAACTGCATTCTCAGCAATTACTGCTATTCACAGCTGTTGTTGCCACACCACGTTTTGGTCAAGTAAGCCTCTGGGCGGCTTTGGGTAGGATTGAAACCGCTATCTTCAGACAATTTTCACCTGTAACCATAGAAATTCAACGTCTCTATCCACTGTGCCACAGACCTCGAATCTCTGTAATCAATTATTGTAAAGTCACTTTCTTCAATAATACTCTTGGGAAAGGGTATGACACTATTTCTCCACCTCCGAGATATGGATTAAATTGTAGACTAGACTATCAAGCCTTACTAGAGCAACTATTCTAGCAGAAGGAAAACACTGATATAAGACCAGTCCTTCTCTGCTTATCCAAACATTGCCGAGAATCATCTGCTACTTAAGGCAAAAAATGTAGTTGAGGATTGAGCAACCCGTGCTTCACTATAAACACATCATTCAGGCAGTCTGTTAGAAGATGTCCACTATCTCTGGAGATGATGGAGGCAAATACTGGGCCCTTGTATTTAATAGAATTATTTCTTTTCATCTTTATCATTTTTTTTTTCTTTTGAAGGTATATCCATCATCTGGATTTGATGGAAAATGCCGTTAACATTTTATTTTATTCTATTTTCTTTTCTCCCTCCTTCTCCCCCCTCACCTCTCCCTGAATTCTTTATTTTTAAACTAGTTTTCCAGTGGCATGGAATTCTTTTAGGCGGTGCCTACGAAAGTAAATGCAGGAAGCTAAGTGTGCAATTTTGGCCTGCACTGAAGAGGTGCATACCAATCTAGCATCCCCTCCCCAACTCTCGTTTTCTTCTCCCCCCCCAACCTCCCCAAGAATATTTTTCTCTAGTAACGACCGTAGTGGAAGTAAATGTTTAGGCACTTGGGGTTCATGCCATCTCCCAGTCGATAATACTGCGTCTCCACTGAGCAGACTCGACAATTCGTCTGACGGTGACCTTTGTTGGATCGAGGTAGGGTTCTGTTTAATTTTTAACCAAGACTAATGCCACAGCCTAACGGATAAAAAGCCATCGTGTTGGTTCAGTCTCTGTCAGACTAATTGAGAACAGATCCTTAACTAGTATATATTATCGGTCTGATTCGTTACCACCATCCAAAATATGGGTTAAATAGGAGAGTGTCGGTCAGCACTAACCCTATTCAGGTTTAACTGGCTTCCTCCAAAAGAGGAAGTTCCATGGGAGTATGAAATTCACAAGTGGTCCCCAGTCGCATGTATATCCCCGTTAGGGGAGATGATGATGATGATGTTAAGTTTTTGCAACTCTTGCAGGCAGGTGTCGACATTCTCCTACATACAGCGCCTGGAATTCCCGAATTGGTCATCCATTTTAGTAATAACCAGACTCAATGTTGCTTAACTTCGGTAATCCGACAGGAACCGGTGCGTCAACCTGATTATGCCGCATACAAATAGGAGAGTAGACTGGGTTATCAATGTCTGCTTTCTCAGGCTTTATCATCTCTCTTTGAGAATGGGTTTATTTAGCGCTAATTGCCTGAGGCACCTCTAGCAGTAAATGCAGACTGATAAATAATACTCCAGTTAATTTTAAGAGATCAAGGGCCTTCATCCTGGAGCTAGGATTTAAGTTCATTATGCTTTGAATTAATATCCGAAGCATCTTTCAAGAATAGACGTTACTCATTTTATTCCTGCTATTTGTTATAACCTTGGTCTTCCAGGGATTGTCCAAGTATTTTTAAGGACTTTTTTTCATCAAGCTTGTTGTTTCTACCACAATTGGTATAATGTTTATTTCTTTCAGTTAGAGACCTTGTCTTTTTTAACTCCTTCTTGAGGTCCTGATGTACACCTATAAGTTGGTCATTGGTGTGTGACCGACCCACATGTTACATTAAATGTCCTAAAAACGGTCCGCGTATGAAGATCTGTCGATTAGACTTTTTTTTTGTCTAGGTGAAGAGAACAGCATACCTGATATATTGAGTTTAACTGGCTCTTTCTTCTCCCAGGAAGACGTCTTGTTCCTTGAGGGTTCGACATGGTTGGACTCTTCACTTCGTTTGACTTAAGGCAGACATTCAATACAGGCACAAACAATGCACAACACAATCATAATATATAAGATCTTAACTATTTTATAAAATTTATGCAAAAATATATATTACAATATTAACATACAGCTCATACAATTAACTTAACACAATTGGCTCCTTAAAACTAACTACCCGTAACTAGTGCTGGGGGTGGGGGTGCGCCCCCTACTCTCATTTACGGAGAGACAAAAATATACGTCTTACTCCATATCATACTTAAACCATGACTAAATATAAGATATAGTGCTACACTGATATTTTGTCATCTTTTCGCGTTCAGCTCAATTAAGGCAATAGTCATTTAGAATGGTTTCCCTTGTTTCATTTTACTTTGGTCAAAGTTCTCACGGATCAAGGCTTCCTGCCCCCACCACCACCACCACACACGCACTTCCGGGAGGGTCTAACACATATGGGAAACATAGATGTTCAAATATGCTAGTAAAGTTCTCGTTTACCTCTCAAGTAAAGAAGTTAAGAATATTGATTTTCTTCTCAGTCGACGATAAAATAAAAATAAATATAAATATAATATAAAAATGAAATAAATATAAATATAATATAAAAATGAAATAAATATAAAAATAAAATAAATATATATATAAAAGCAGAAAATGTGTGTATGTATGTTCGCTTTTTGTGTATGTCCAAGAAAGGCTTTTTTCCGAGAAGCGATCGGTCGACTCACTTCTTAAAACATTTATATCACGCCTAAATGATAATATCTACGAGTTAACAACCGGGTTCGTCTGTCTATTTAATTTGCCCGACTTTCAAAAGATAAATATTCAAGATTTTTCAATTGCCGCATGTGCATTAAGCTTTTTCGTATAAAAAAAAGAAGCGAACAGACTCGCGGTAAATAAATCACTGTCCCACACTCAAAGTTGACATCATTAAGTCATCAAAAACGGGCACCTGCTGTTAAACGTCGCACGTTTTTTTTTATTATTTTCCAACTGCGCATCAAGGCTTCGTTTTTTTTTTTTTTTTAAACAAACATCCGGCCAGCGATTTTTGTTTTCATTTACCCAAAAACACACACAACTCCAAACACCCGGGCAACACCGGGTATCCATTTCTTGTGTTCTCTTGGTTTTACTTACATGAATTCCTCTTATCTTGTCTTAATAATCGTTGCCCCTGCAAATATCTAACATATGTATTTTACAACAATAATTAATCCTTTCTTTTCTCTTTTGTTTTCTAGGTAAGTTTGTATTCTCGTTCGGATTGATATGCAAGCAAGAAGTCTATCTGCATTTTGGATCAGTTTTACAAAAAATGGATTCCAAGGACATTTGTACAGTAAATTCCAGAGAAGTTTTTCCATTTTACAATTTTTGATAAAGTTTTTTTTTGTTTTTATCAAAGATTTACCCAAGCAAGGTTCAAAATGAACAAATTAATCTGATGAGCACTATTCTCATATGTATATTGACAAATAGCTGTTTCAGTGTTGCTAGATGTGTATGCTGTATAGCCGTGGAGTCTTTTTAGGGGGAGGAATATTATATAGTTGAATGTTCATATTATAGAGAGAGACAGGGTACATTTTAAAGGGAGACAGGGACATGTAATACAATTGGATGAGAGAGAGATAGAAGAGAGAGACATTTATACGTTTTACTGTCTGTGAATCTTATAGCAAATTTCTTCTTAATACATATATTAGGAGATGGATCAGTTATCAGTCTTTTATCACAAGATGGGGCATTCATTACTTCTTGATAGAGAGGGAGACACATTTCTTAAGGATGGGGTTTATACACAAAATTCATTATTATGATAAGTGGACACAAAGTTCATATAAATGACTCACAATACCTTTGTTTGTTGAGAATGACACAACACAAGAGGCAGTTACAAAATAATGATGTTCCTTTATTTATTCGACCAGTCAATGATTTCACTTCAAGGAATTCAAAGTTACTACATGATTTCAACTTCTAACCCTTCGCTTCCAAAGGGGGATTCAATCCGGACTCGACTCTCCTGTCTGACCCTGTCTCCTTGTCTCACTAAAACTAGCTAACTATGTTGAGAACTTATCTCCCAGCCATGATGTCATCGCATGATCGATCCCATGGCCTGGACATGCTTCACGTGTCTCATTCTTTCATGTCCGAGCATGTGCTCGGCTCGCGTGGTCCTGAACTCATGTGCACTGTTTACACATATATTTTTCTAACCAATTTTTCGACTAACCTATTTTTCAATATGTTTAAATTTGCTATTGTTCGTTTTTCTAACTGACTTTGTTTCAATTCAATTCCCATAAACAGAATTGAATCATCGAATTCCTTTTTCATAATAACATTTCTAAACAATCGAATTCCTTTTCAGACAAACATATCTGCTATTTATTTTAAAACTAACAATCGGAATTCTCATGAATCTTAATTCCAAACTTAGCTTCCCAGGTTCGAATTCTCGGTCTCCTACCTCATTTTTACTTACAAGAACAGGGGACTTATTCTTGTAACATGTACATGAAAATCAACTTCTCAAAATCAGAATAGAACCGAATTAAGACAGCAAATTTTGCACACACAAACAGCTTGAGAGTTTGAATTTGTGTTCAAATGAAAATATAGATTACAAAAGTTTTGATTTTTCTGCTTTTTAGTGGAATTTACACTTTTTTTTTTATCCGAATCGCTAACACCTACGGTGGCTATAAGCTCTCCATTTTTTTTTTTTTTATGGTGATGATATTTGCCCATCGCTTGTGAAGATGACTGTGATCATGCAATTGTTCTGCGTGTCCAGAGACGGTTCATCAATCCAACCTCTGAAGTATCTCCCATAAGTGGAACGATTCTATAGCAAAGATGCTGACTGCTCTTTCTTTTTTTTCCTCTTACATTCTTCAATGCGTGTAGATTCCGCAATGGTTGCCTTTTATGCCCTGCTGGCATCAATACGGGCATCAGATCAAAGCTGCTGATTCCAAATCTACACTTAGGCTCTTTTTTTATTTAACAGGGAGACTCGACGTTACCCGGGATAGAACGATTATCAGTGAATGTCCCACACTATCAATACTTTTATTGTCATCAAAATCAGTGAAATCAACATTTTTTTTCAATTAAATAGATTAATTGGCTACTCTAGTCAGGGACCAATCGCGGTACATCAGGAAGAAGCTTCACATGCCCTCCTGCAGTGACAATCCAAAATACATTGTAGTCTACATTGCACTGTAGAGAATCTACTCTTTATTTTATAAAATTATTTTTATATGATGGCTTGAATTAAAATTTAAAATGCAAAAATCAGTTAAAAGTTGACTTTGGTAAAAATCGGACTGTTCTTTCTTTAATCAGACTTTTGGATTAGTGATTTTTTATACTTTTCGGAGGTATTCTGATACAAAAACTATCTAAGGACACTCCCAGAAACTTGAAGTATATTTGTGAAATTGAAAAAAAAAAAAAATCGGCCCAGCCATTTCAGAGTCTATAGGGAATATACTGGCACACACAAAGTGCCTTTTATATATATATATATATATATATATATATATATATAAAGCAGATTTATGCCAAAGTGCTAGATCCTTACATCCTTATTTTTTTATTTTGTTGCTATCTCACTACTGCTGCAATTCTCTATCTGTATAAAAGCCAAGTACGCCCAGGGATGGAATACTGCTGCCACATCTGGGCTGGAGCTGCTAAAAATAGCCTATCCTGCCTTGACAGAGTACAAAATAGACTTTGTGGCTTAGTGGAGTATGTCCTTTTCTCTTCCCTGCAACCTCTCTCCCACGGAAGAGACGTTGCGAGCCTATCTTTGTTTTATCGTTATTTCCATGGCAAGTGCTCGTCCGAGCTTCAATCTCTGATCCCCCCTCGCCAATCTTTCACGAAAAACACCCGTCTAGCTGAAACCACTGTCAGTCGATAAGTCATTCTGTGTCGGTTGAAAAATATTGCTCTGAAAACATGTCTCACGTTACTGCATTTCATATTGTGGCGTGTCAATCTGACGATATTGTTCGGTGGCATATCGATTCGAGGATATTGTTCGGTGGCGTGTTATTCAATGAGATTGTTCAGTGTTGTGTCAGTTGGTGGTGTTGTTCAGTAATATGTGTGTTGATACAACGATATTATTCGGTGGTGTGTTGATTCAGCGATATTGTTTGGTGGCATGTCAGTCGACGGTATTGCTCGAGAATGTGACCTGTTGATTCAACAATATTGTTCAGTGGCGTGGCGTGTTAATTCAGTGGTATTGTTCGGGATTGCGTGGACGAATTTGTTCAGGACCATGCCGTCACTTGTAATATATTGTGTAGGCAGAATATCGATTCGAGGATATTGTTCGGTGGCATGTTATTCAACGAGATTGTTCAGTGTTGTGTCAGTTGGTGGTGTTGCTCAGTAATATGTGTGTTGCTCAGTAATATGTGTGTTGATACAACGATATTATTCGGTGGTGTGTTGATTCAGCAATATTGTTTGGTGGCATGTCAGTCGACGGTATTGCTCGAGAATGTGACATGTCGATTCAACGATATTGTTCAGTGGCGTGGCGTGTTGATTCAGTGGTATTGTTCGGGATTGCGTGGACGAATTTGTTCAGGACCATGCTGTCACTTGTAATATATTGTGTAGGCAGAATATCGATTCGAGGATATTGTTCGGTGGCATGTTATTCAACGAGATTGTTCAGTGTTGTGTCAGTTGGTGGTGTTGCTCAGTAATATGTGTGTTGCTCAGTAATATGTGTGTTGATACAACGATATTATTCAGTGGCGTGGCGTGTTGATTCAGTGATATTGTTCGGGATTGCGTGGACGAATGTGTTCAGGACCATGCCGTCACTTGTAATATATTGTGTAGGCAGAATATCGATTCGAGGATATTGTTCGGTGGCATGTTATTCAACGAGATTGTTCAGTGTTGTGTCAGTTGGTGGTGTTGCTCAGTAATATGTGTGTTGATACAACGATATTATTCGGTGGTGTGTTGATTCAGCAATATTGTTTGGTGGCATGTCAGTCGACGGTATTGCTCGAGAATGTGACATGTCGATTCAACGATATTGTTCAGTGGCGTGGCGTGTTGATTCAGTGGTATTGTTCGGGATTGCGTGGACGAATGTGTTCAGGACCATGCTGTCACTTGTAATATATTGTGTAGGCAGCATCTCTTCATTCAAAACAATTTTATTGAAGAGCACGGAATTCTTGTTTTATTATCTTCCTTTTCATCTTCTCCAATCTCCGAATAATTTTCTTTGTGTTTTTTTTTTTTTCAAATGTGTATAAGTTGGATTCATAGCAAGCACTTTCGACAGAGATAGCTCTATCATCCTCAGGCATGTTGTAGAATTTTTTTTTCCTAATTATACATATACATATTTTTATCATGGTAATGTGGTGGCTTATTATGAATTAGCTGGGCGGATTTTCTCTTTTTTTTTTTTTTTTAATTTAATTTTTTTTTTTTTCATATTATATATAGAGTATGTTAATTTATTGTATATTTACATATGTACATATTAAAAATCTGCTATGCTAATGTCTCTTTCTCTCTCTCTCTCTCTCTCTCTCTCTCTCATATATATATATATATATATATATATATATATATATATATATATAAGCTACACTGAATATTCCGCGTTTCATCCACTCTAAGACTCTTCAGGCTTATGCGAAATATTCCGCGTTTCATCCACTCTAAGACTCTTCAGGCTTATGCGGAATATTCAGTGTAGCTTAATCGCCATATATATTTTATAAATTACTAACTCGCTCTACCTACGTATTGAGCACTTTTGAAGTAAATACTTAAAGTTTACGCATAAATCTATACTTTTGTATATTAATTTTATGTGAGTAAATTAAGTAGTATATATATATATTGGTGCTCTCTTTTCCCTCATGAAACATTGTAAAAATAACACTCAAGATGAGAACAGTAACTCAAAGAATCCAAATAATACAAAATAATTACACGTTTTTCATAGAATTAATTGGATATACAATTTTTTTCTTTTTTAAGAACATGACCCGACGTTTACTATGAATAATTGAAACAGAATTAAATATTAATCTTGTATGAGAAATACTAATTAATGTTTACATATGGCTACCTTGGCTTCTGCTATATTGATCAAATACCAGCTCAATATTTCCATCAACAACTGAATCGCCAACCCTTGCCACTGTCCTTCTTCAGCGTTGTCTAAGATAGCTTGGGTATGTAGATTATCACCCAGAGCAAGAGCTCATCCACAAGGCCTTCTCTACTTGCAAATATGCTGATGGGCAGCTGAAAACCTGGGCAGTGACAATCAGAGGTGACCTAGCAGTACTATAAGGTCCATTATTAGTTGTTTTGCAACAATGAATTTAAGAATGACTAGCTATATCGTGTGACCTAGCTCAGGACTGGTAAAAGTGGACTGCAAAGGTCAGATGTGCACATGCTCTGGATAAAGACAGCTTAATCTGACCAGAGTGATAGCCATTTGAGGTACAAGTAAGTGCTTTGGTTGGCTTTACTTTATATGTTAGATGATTAACTGTTTTGATTATTCAGTGAGAAATTTTTATTTAGATTGCATTATCTGCCATCGAAATAATAAAATGAGTTTCTCTTGTGAAAATTCTTTTTTTCCTGAAATAGTAAACAATGTGCATTAACATTGGCAACTGTTGATTTTTCTGGTTCCTTTTTCCGAAAGGGCAACTATTAAAGTTGGCTTTTCTTTTATCCTGTCATTATTCCCTCTATTTTTATCAGCTATCATGCTGTTCCACAATCCATTCCTATTCCCGCCGTTTATATAATTGCCAATTAAAGGAAGTTTTACCGACTCCGGGTGTTAGCAAAGATTTTCTTTTTTTTTTTATTACTTTAATTCAAAAGTTTTAAAGAAAACTTTTATTTCTATCTCAATCTTATCCAATTTTTTTAGTTGAGTCAGAGCTGCATTTTTATTTCTTTCCGTCAAGAACCGCAGTATTAAAAACTTGTGTTCCTATTTTTTTTTAATTTAAAAAAAATTTTTTTTTTTCTAAACTGAAATTTAACAAAAATTAAGAAGTTATAAAGAAGAAAATTAAAATGGGGTAGGGGAAGCGTTTTTCCTTAAAAAAAAAAAAAAAATGCAAGGAAATAGAAAAACTTTTATTTTCTATTTCTTTCAAAGAAAAAGATGCTGTTTTCCTTTTCTTTCAAACCCAAAATTAAAGAAATTTAACAAAAAAAAATTCTTCTGAAAGAAGAAAAATGACAAAATCTTTACGTTTGAAAAAGTTTAAAAAAAAAAAATCCTTAATAATAGAAAGGGAAATAGAAGAATAATAAATAGGAAAAACTAAAAGAAAAACAAAAAAATAAAACTCCAGAATTAAAATAAAATTTAAAAAAATAAATGAACACGATTTAAAAGGAATTAGTTAAATACAATTTTCAAAAAAAAAAGGGGGATGAACAATAAATGAGAAGAAAACATACGAAAATGACATTTTTTGTCTGTTTTTCAAATCCATTATTCATTCTTTTTTATATATTAATTTCCTTTAGATTTAATTTATTTCTTTATTGTTTTAGTTTTGTATTTGTTTTTGTTTTATTTCCCTTTTTTTTTTAATTTTTAGAAATTTTAGATTTTGTTCGTCTTTGATTATTTTCATCAGTTTTTTTTTTTTTTTAATGGTATGCTTGAAATTAAATCTCCATCGTTCACTCTTATTCAACTTTCCTGATCTTTTTTTTCTCCTTTCGTTTCTTTACATTTTTTCTTTCCTCTTTTTACTTCCTGACTCTTTCTTTCCTTTTTGCCTTTAAAATTAAACCTATACTTAAAAGACGACCGTCAGACCCTAAAATTAACGGAAAGTAGTTCTATCATGTTTTGGGATAGGACACAGATAACTCACTCTTTTGTATTAAAAAATGAAGAACCTCCCGAATATATAACATGTCACGAGCCATATACAGTAACACATTCCTTATTGGACTGTTATGACCTCACATACATTCATAAACCCTTTTAAAAGGCCAAAAATCTCAAAGACCTTTTGAAAAAGAAAACCGTAATAATATCTTTAACTTTTTAAAAAGAGCGAATCTTTTTTTTATTTATTTATTATTTTAACAAGGGAGTCACCACTTATCAAGGCCCAAAGTCCACTCAGGGATAAGGATTAATCAATGTAATGTGACAGTGTAGTAATCGTTAATGGTTTAAGTTGGATAGAATTTGATTATTTAAGGGGACGGTTCAACAAGAACTTGTTAACATTATACTTGAACACTACCATACTATAGTCGTCCGGGAAGTGGAACAGTGTTTCACGGGCGGGAAATTATAGGGAAAAAAACGTTGTTCGTGGATTCTGTATTTAGATTTAGGCACAGATAGAGAGTGAGGAAAACTGTTGATAGCAGTGGTAGATGGGCGAGTGATTTTTTTTTTTTTTTTTTTTTTGTGAAAGTTTGCCAAACTCCTTTTCATAAAACTAAATAAAGCTAAATATAGCCTACATTATAAACCCTGACACCTAGTATGTGTGTTCCAAAACTCATAATGATCGGTTAATTAGTTTAAGAGTGAATCCTGTACATACAAATTGTTGCAATATTTTTTTTATATAATGAGGGTATGATTGAAGAAAATTGGAAGGTTCCACTGACCAATCAAATGGAACCATGTTCTGCTGGTAACTAATCACAAACTGGAATTGCTCCATAAAAATATCGGATCTTTGAGAATTCCCACATATAATTTTTTGTGTCCACATCAGAAAGATCTTTGCTCTTTGTCTGCCAAATTTTAAGGTTCAAGACTTGTACAGATCAACTACCCACCGAACTCTGTTTTCATCTGCAGGACTTGTGCAGATTAGCTACCAGTCGGAAACTCTTCTGAAATTAAACATGACCTTCAATTAAAAAAATATATATATAAACATATACACATATCTAAATTTATATACATAATATTATTCTAGTTCATTAAAAATAAAAAAGGGTCCTGGATATGACCTTAAACTATATCCAATGGTGAGGCCCCCAGCTTGTGGGCTTTGGGGAGTTTGGAGCCACCCTTTAATTGACATTGCTCTCAGGTCCACTCTGACCCAGAGTGGTAGTAGCTGTTAGGGTTTCAACTATAGGTTAAATAGAAACTGACTTGAAAAAAAAAAACAAATATATTCTATTAAGAACTATCAAAATCACTGGATTCGGTATTAAATAACCTAAAAAAGGTTGATATGCCGTAAAACAAAAACAACCAACCAACCATTGAAAAAAAATTATTACAAACAATTGTTTCTGTTCATTTCGTAAATATACATATTTACAGTATACAAAATTTATCTAAAATCCAAAAAGAGGTTTCATCACATTAAAAAAATTGATATTAATGATAATAATTATAACTAGACTTCCGCCCCCCCCCCCGGGTACCTTAGAATGAATGTTCTTAACTTCTTTTCTTGGCTTTTGAGCCAAGATCAAAGTGTAATATCTGTTCTGATACTACCCTTCAATTTTTTGTTCTCAGTTAGTGGAGGAGAAATACTTTACAACTGAGAAAATTTTTTATTTGTTGTTCCTTTCTCCACACTAAAAAACGACTCTGGTGTCTAACTCTGCCCTCGTAGGGAGCAAAGTAAATAGGAACTTAGAATGAATGCTTTATGCCAAATTGATGATTGAATATGGCTAAATTTGTACTCATTTTTGCATTAAACACTAATCCCGATTAATCCTTAACTGTGCATCAAACAAGTATCATAATGATTGGTTCGTTGCACCTTATCATAACAAAGGTACATACAAAATTTCAGTTAGATCAGTCCAGTAGTTTTTGAGAAAAGTTGAACCGACAGACTGACAGATATTTTATATCTATCTACTAATATATAAACGGAAATTTGTGTGTGTGTGTGTGTGTGAATTAATTCCCTATGGACTCCAAAACGGCTGGTCCTTTTTTCATGAAATTTCACACAAATTTATTTTATGTGCCTGGCAGTGTACTTAGATAGGTTTTGTTTCGGAATGTCTTAATAAGTATCGGTAATTGAAATAATATGATGAAAGAAAGAACAGCCAATTTTGATGAAAGTTAACACATTGCACAGCCATCACAAGTCCATTTGAGAAGTTTTATTACCACACAAGCTGAAAGGCCCTGCATTTATAATCAATGGAAGTTCCTTGATATGACGGAGACGTGTTCGAAATGGATGTTTCTGTTTAGAGCACAATTGAACCATGATACTTGACTTTTTCATTTTAAACTTTACTTCAAGTCATTATATCGGAAAAAATAATTTTATAAAACCAACAGTAGGTTCTGTACAGTGCAGTGTAGATTACAACGCATTGTGGATTAAATCACTGCGGGGGAGGCATATGAAGCTTCCTCTCGGGTTCACTGCGATGAGTCACCAACAAGAGCAGGCAATCAATTAATGGCAATAAAAAGATGGGAATGTGAAAAATTCTTTGAGATTTTTTTCATTTATTTCCTGTAAATGTAAACATTACGAATATTAGTCAAAAAATAAACAATTAGGCACAAGGCCAATTCAAGAAATGGAGAGGGTCTGTAATCATCCTTGTCACTGCATCTTTTTACTTGTCTAAGGAGTATCCCTTGCTTAAGTTCTCACTTACAACAGTCACTCCAGGGTGTGCCCTATTTACTGTTTCCAAATCAAATCGATTTTTTTTTCTTTTTTATTATATGATAGAAAGGATTGATCATTTTTGGTCCCCCTTCCCCCCACCCCCGACAAAAGGAGGGTGGATCTGTAAATTCACCCTTGTTTGTTCGTCTGTCTGCACTTTTCTCAATAACTGCGCCTTGGAATTTTTGGAAATTTTGCACAAATATTAAACATCCCACCCCCACACTGTAGCGATCCCTAGATGTAAAAGATCTTTCTACTCCAATAGTTTCTTCCCCAGAACCGCTAGACTTTGGAATTCCATTCCAGGTCCCTGCTTCCCCAACAGTACTGACGTGCAGAAGTTCAAGTGTAACGTGAACCGACATCTTGCTGTCCAAATCCCTACATAGTACCCCAGTAGTTGTTGCCCCTGATAGTAGCCCCCTACACCAAAGTGGCAATTTGCCTTGTTTGGAGTGAAAATGTAATAAAAAAAATATAATAAAATAAAAATATGAGTAAAAAAAAGTAACAGAACGGATTTTCTGAGAAAACTCTGGTTTCCCCCCATAGAGGTGTCTTTCAGGTTAAAATGGCTAAAATTTACACTTTTGTGCGTATTAAAAAAATTGATGCCTTGGATTTTTACAAAACTTTCTGAAAAGTTGTAACTAACTGACTTCTGTATTTTGTTTATCTATACTTCGCGATAACTCTTGGGTGTGCCCCAGGGGCTCTTTTAGAGCTAAGAAAAACACTCCATATTTGGGACTATTTTACCATATTTGTCCAAAATTTTCTGTGCATATCTATTTAGCAGTTTTGCATGGTGCTGAACTCAAATTTAAAATGTTAAGGCCTAAAATTGCACCGTTTGTTCATTTTCACCAGGATTTGATGCCCCCTGGGAACATTTGGGGCTATTGAAAGGGGTGGGGAAATGCTGAACTTAGTCACTTTTTTATGCTTCGTTTACTGTGCACTCACGGGGGACCATGCATGCTTCACTTGTTTTATGTACAAATAGACATTCAACAAGTGAGGGGTGGGGAAAAAACAATCTAAAAAGAGAAAAGATGTAAAACGTTCATTGATCATCATTCACTCTCGGGCAACGTCGGGTCTCCCTGCTAGTAGATTAATATTGGTAAATCTAAATATGCTCGTGAGTAAAATGGCTGCTTGCTGATTTGCCACCTGTGTTGTAGCTACTTATTATTTATGAATTTAAGAATTAAAAATACAAAAAAAAAAAAAAAAGAAAAAAAATATATTTAAAGTATTTATTTGTTTAAAAAAAAAACTGAGTAGATATAAAATTAAAGACTTCCGAGCAAGGCCGGGTAAGGCCAGCTTAGTCTTTATAAATTCATAAATGGAATATTGCAAATAACAATGCATCGATACCCTTGCATCATTCACCTGCATATAATGTACTTTCAGCCATATTAAATGACACGTGACTGGGATACAATATGATTATCCTCGTATCACTTCAGCGACTGCAATGTCATACTTTCAGTAAGTGGATGCTGTTAGTTAGCAACAATATAATTATGTGGTTTCCGCTCACTGCTTTTACATTACGATGTGATACTTAAAGCAATTTTATGCTCCAGTGATAATTAAACGTAATCACCGTTATGCATTCAACTACTACATCGGGATACAAATATTAGCGGGAACATTAAGCATCAAGGATTTACCATAATGCCGATTTGTTTCAGAATTTTGTAGGTAAGGACTGGAGAGATGTGAATTCTATGCTTTTTAGTGGAATTCCGTTGTTTTTTTTTTTTTTTTTGTAATTTAGAAAAACCGAAGTTCCACCTTTTTATTTGTCTATATAAAGAGTGTCTCAAAAAATGTACTTCTAATGACCTCTTTGTGACATTTGTGGATCTCTTGTTGCGAATTAGCAGCATTATTGTCTGGACAACAATGGTCATCGATTTGAACATTTGCAAACATGATTCTTCAATTACGTTTGCCTTCTGCATTCGAAGCTATTCTATTGCACTCTATGTTGATGAAGGTTTTATCGTCATGCGAAGGGAGAGCACATTTTTACATTTTTGTAGACAGCTAAGAACATTAAAAGACAGCATGACACCATACATTACCAGAGAAAAATTTTAAAAATTGAAGAGTTCCATTCAAGGGTGATAATCACATTGGATTCAAACAAAAGACATTAAAATGTGTGTATGTATGTGTATATATATATATATATATATATATATATATATATATATATATATATATATATATATATATATATATATATATATATAGAGAGAGAGAGAGAGAGATCAGTAATTGTACAGAACGTCTCGTACTCACTTTAACTGTTATCAACCTTGTCTGGACAATAATGGTTATCAGTTTGAAAATTTGAGGCGCTGAATCTCATAACTCGGTAAGCGCCACAAACAAAAACAGAGAAAAACACTGATATAGTTTAGTTTGGTTGGTATACTGTGCTTTAGTCGATTTCTATCCATTTTCTCCGGTCTGAATTCGACCATAACTATTCTTGTAAGTGTTAGAGAAGGCTATGGGAAATAAAATGATATACTAACTTGATATTTTGCCGCAATGATGCTTACCAAGTTAATATGGGTTTTAATCGACATTCAGCACCTCATTTATGAATGTTTTTTTTTTACATTACATTTGTCTTCTGTATTTGAAGCTATTCCATTTCAATCTATATTCATGAATAAAGGTTTTATTATAATTCGAAGTGGGAGTACATTTTTTGAGACACTCTGTGTGTATATAAGGAAAGACCAGAACTTTGTGTCCTTATTTTTTTTCTTTATTTGTTTTGATTTAATTTCACTTTCTTACTCGTTTCATCCTTTTCTTTTTCATGTTTTGTTCTCCTTCCTCTTTCTCTCTCCGTCATGTTTTGTCTTGCCTCACTACGCCCACCCCTCCCTCTGAAAATCTTAATTTTTGCCATAGTTTAAACGATTCTTGATTATGGAGGTTGAAGATTTTTTGCTTCATCAATAAATGTTTTCCTGTCCCCTTTAAAATATATAAATCGATACTTTCATTATGAAAACAAAACAAAGAAATATGGTATTTATTTTTGCAAAAGTTGAATTTTTATTCCTGGTAGCTAAGTTGGGAAAAAAACTTTTCCACAGAAATATTTGGGGTTTTTATAATCTTGATAATATGATCTAATGTTTTTCGGTGAAAATGTTAGATTTTTAAGATTTTATTTTTATGTATATCAAGGTTCCATCCTCTCCTCTTCATACTCCCTTTCTTTCTCTTTTTTCTACCAAGCTATAACAAAAAAATTAAACATACACACACATACATATATATATATATGCAAAATATTTATTTAAAAACTGTTACTTATTTCAAAGATGTACCATGGTTTCATTGATATGGATTAAGTATTTGCCATATAAAAGAGTGTTAAAAATCTATCAAAATCATCAGCAACTCATGAAATGAAAACAAATCGTAGAATGGAGTTCGAAGAACACCAATAAGATCTACCAGTGAATTCACTCAAGCGTCCTTTTTGGAGAAAGTAGCGTATCCATGGGGGCAGATTGTATGTTAATATGGGTTTTAATCGTAATTAAGTATTTTTTTACAATAATTTAATTGTGGATAACTGATGTTGCATGGTTTCCTGTTTCAATGATGTATTTAGATTTTTGAACTACAATTTTCGTTTTCTTATTTTGTTAGTCATTGATGATTTGAATGGATATTAAACGGCCTTTAGAGCAATCTATATCAATGAAACCATGGTACATTTCTGAAGTATATAACAGTTTTTTAATAAATAATCTGTATTTTAGCTCTCACATTTGCTATTGAGCGGTTTATTTATTTCTTTTCAACATATCCAGATGCCCTATATATATAAAAAGCTGAACGTCTCTGTGTGTGTCTGGTCACAACTAGGCTCCTATATGGTTGACTATTATAGAAAACTGATCACATATAATGATAGAAGATGTATTGAGACACAGGAATGTGTATGTTTGATCTGGCATAATGATGATTCATTAAAATTGTGGGGTCTGCATACGTGCATGGTCCACAAAGTGTGGAAATAAAAAAAATTTAAAAATTAAAAAAAAAGCGTTTACAAGTGTTTTTGATATAGATGTACATAATAATTCTTTGATAAGTATGTTTTAACTTAAATAGGGATGGTATAATAAAATTGTGGGGTCTGCATTCGCGCCTGGTCTCCATATAATGGAAATAGGCACACACTTTAATAAAGACTTTTCATATCCATCTGACTAAGTATACTTTGATAATTGTTTCAGTTTGAAGAAATATGGTATAATAAAATTATGGGGTGTTCGTTCACGCCTGACCTCCATAGAATGGAAATATGTCACAAAGTTTAACAAGGTTTTTTAATATAGATCCACAGAATATTGTGATAAGTGTTTCAGTGTGAACAGGTATGGTATAATAAATTATGGGGTTTATTTATTTTATTTTTACTTTCATCATATTTTGCTTTGGTTTTGATACCCCCAAATTCGAAGCTATCTCTTTACAACCCTTCCTTTTCATAACCTATCATCTATATATAAAAAACGAAAATGTATGTATGTATGTTCGCTTTTTGTGTATGTCTGTAAAAGGCTTTTTTCGCTGGACTTTTCGGACGGCTCATTCCTTCTTAAAACCTTTTATATCACGTCTAAATGATAATATATATGAGTTACGAACGGGGGTTGCCTGTCTATTTAATTTGCCCGACTTTCACACGCTTTTTTTTCCAGATTTTTAGAACATCCCGCGTATCTTTCGCTTTTCAGTATAAAACAAGCGAAAACTGGCTTGCAGCCATGTCATGTTTCAAGGTCAAACATCACGCAATTTAAGGTTCTCGGACCTGTCAATTTCATTTTATAAACGTTAAATTAAGAGGCTTTTCATTCCGTTTCTCTCATGGCTGAGATGGCTAGGTCCCAGGGTTTTTTTCCATTTCGTTTCCATCTCCACGTCAAAGGTTCGGGGTTCAAGCCTACTTTCCTACTAAAACTTTTTTTTTCTTTTACACCTCCAAACACTTGGCCAAAGTTTTTTTTTTTAAACAGGGTTGTTTTGATTTCCCCCCCCCCACAACACACACCTACAAACACCCGGGCCACGCTGGGTACCCCCCGCTAGTCTATATATATAAAAGCGAAAATGTGTGTATGTATGTGTGTTTGTATGTGTCGCAAAAACTTTCGACACGGGTCACGGATTTTCGCCAGGTAGGTATCATTTAAAAGTTCCAACCTTCACCCGACAAATATCGAAAAATTGGTTAAAAACATTAATTCCTTCACTCTAAAATCATCAGTTTTGTACAGGGAGGGGTGCCAAAAAAAAATCGTTCCTTCATTTTCTCTGCTCCTGCTACTACGACAATGACGTCATGTTTGACCTAGAAAACGTTTACGTTAGTTTCAACCACCTACAAGTGTTTTTAAAGGTTTAATTTTATCCGTTATTAAGTGTATGGCGTAGGGGTAACGTGTTGGGCATTTTTTTTCCACCTTAGCCTCACGGTGTCTGGTTCGAGCCTGTCTTTCTACCTAAACTTTTTTTCCTCTTTTTTTTTCCTTTTTTTTTTTTTACGTTTGTTCGCTGTTTTGCTTTGTATTGATTTTTCCAATTTTTCTTAACATCGTGTTTTTTTTTTATAATATTAAAACAGGGTCACCCTCTCCTACATACACCCCCCAAACACCCGGACAACGCCAGGTACCCCCGCTTACTTGCATAAATCAGAGTCCATTTTCTATAGGCTGTTTTTGAACCCAGTCAACAACGGGTACTTTTGCTAATATATATATATATATGTGTGTGTGTGTGTGTGTGTATCCATCTGAATTACAAATATTTTTTTTTCTGGCTTTCAAATATATAAGGAAGTCCAAATTATACCGAAACATCGTCGGAGCTGAATAAAGCCTCTTTCGCATGAGAAAATTTTCAGATCATCTGTCCATCGTTGTGCATACTTCAAAGAGCTTCACCATATGTTTGAGAACAAAATTCTTCACATGGATCGATTTTGTTGTGTCATCACGTGTGGTTTAGCAGATTATATGAAAGATAGCATTTAGATGATTAATCAGAATCGGGGAAAATTGGAACTTCTTAGTCTGAGTTAGAATCTGAAAAAATTGTGCCTATTTTCTCATGTCAAAAGCATTTTTATTTATTTATTTTTTGTTTCTTTGTTTTTGTTTAAAATTTAATTTTCCCTTGCTGGTACTAATGATTAAATAATAAATATTGATTTTAAACTACCAGTAAAATGAAAATTTATGCACCCACTACACCACCACCACCACCACCACCACAAGTGGATTTTTACATTTGCAAAAATATATGCATATATTATGTAAGTTTTTATGGTAAATTAAAAATAAGAAAAAAATTCTAGAGCTAAATATTTTTAGATTTTAAAACAATCTGAGTTAATGATTGTATTGGGATCGGAAAGTTAGAACAGAATCGGTAACTGTATCGAAAACGGCGGGGGGGGGAATATTGGAATCGCTTCATCACTAACTGAAGAACTTTCCAAATGCATCTTTTTTGTTTTATTTTACTTCAGTCGAAGTTCTCAGAATTCAAGGGGTCCACTACATGGGGCTAACACTTGAACTCTATACGAGATACATAGATATTCGAATGTTCCATTAAAGTTTTTTCATCTTTCAAACACTGAGTTAGTAAAGAAATTGAGAACATAAATTTCCTCTCCCCAATTAACCATTTTCATATGTTGTAGTATATCTTTCGTTTTGGTCTCTTAGTCTTACTGGATTCCAGAACAATAATTCATCTAGTCTGGTGGAGTATCTAGCTTTCTGCTATTACTTGAGGTAACATCACTTGGAGAAGGTGCACCATTCCTCGTAAAAGCTAATGTAAGTTAGCCATAGTGAGATTTTATTTGGGCAGTGAATACTAAGTGATTTTGAATGTTTGGTCAGGGTTTACTTCCAGGGAAAAGTATCCTCATGCCAGGTTGTTCTGGCAAACCCCTGTACAGAAAGACCTTAGACACTCGAGGATAGCATCTAGTAGGCATTCAAGTTCTCTCCAAGGCTGGGTAATTATATGTGCCACCAAATTATTGCAATTTACATTTTTTACAGTTCTCCATTCAACAGAGCAGTGCACCTTCTCATTTATCAAGAATTGTCTTACATTACTGCTGAAACATCCGTTTGTCGATGGTCACCATAGAAACTATGACCATGAAGAATAGAGGGATTGTAGCAGTCAATGTTCACAAATCGACATACAAAATCGAAATGCATAAACACATTTGTGCGTGTGTGATCTGCGCATACACAATCCTAAATAAACATGAAAAAATTATAATTTTGACCAATCAGAAAACTTTTGGAATTAATTTGAAATGGTCTTTCTGGGAGCTATCTAAACCCTTTAAAAGACAAATTTTTCTTCAATAAACCAGTGGAACTCAGTCGACCCGAATCTGCAGATTGCTGTCGCTGGACTCCCCACTTGGGCGCCCATCTCTCCAACATCTCTCTCCCCTCACACGCACACAAACATTAACTAACACACAGACACACAATTCAAGATCTCATCATCGTCTGTAAACTATATAAACTTTATTCATTGAAATATAACCAATATATCTCAGTGAAATATTTTACTAATACAGTAACAAAAGAATATTGACTCTTAAAAATAACTTTCAATTAATAAAATTTATAAAAATGAGCAGAGACGTTTTGAATACGATTTTCCTGGCCTCTGAAACTCACAGCTCTTAATTAATTGATCCAGACTTCTTGTAATATCTCAGCTAATGAACCCCCTGGTTTTTACAAAAACTCTGGAAAATATTCACAAACATTCTATGTTTTTCTATTGCTGTAAACCTTCCATTTTAAGCATATATAAAATATTTCTTTTGTGAATATATGCCTGTTAACTCATTATTTTGTTTTGTTTACCGTGTAACATCCCTCGTTTTTCTCACATTTGATTATAAAACCCACAAATCTTTTTCACTGGAAATATTTCTCTTAATCCAGCTCATCTTAAAAAATACATCTTCCATTACAAAAATACCCTAAAGTAAAACTCCAAAACCGACGTAAACACATTCCTAAAAACTGAAGGACCAACATCCCTAAAACTGGTGAACAAAATCCCATAGGATTTTGTTCAAAGATTACGCCTCTAGATCTAGCGTGTCCTATCTATTCTCGTGCATATTGACATGCCAACCTCATGAAGGATGTGGCTCTCCATCACTCATAAACAGTCATTTACCGTGGAGATGTTGTATTTTCCGCTTCATATATTGTTGGGATGTATGGAAACCAGTCGAGGATACCATTGATAGATGAGCTGGGAAAGGTACTACGCCTTGAAGACATACTCTTTAACGTAAATTGAAATATAATACTCTGATATTTTCTTGAAAGCTCTAAATGTGATTTCCTATCAAAAAATATGTGGGAAGTCTGCCCATTTGCTCCTGTCCGTATCAGTTCATGGAGTTATATAAAAAAAAGAAATAATAAAAATAAAATTTGGCAAAAGTTGACCTTCCCGCTTTTTCTAATTTGGGCGCAAGTTCATCTAGTCGGTCAGTATATTTAGACACACTTTCACTGAGTCTATTGTGGTTATGGGTACAGGAAAACACAGTTAAGCTACTGACCACCGTTCGCCTGAGCACATTTTTTTTTTTTTTTTTTCTTTCTCATGTTGACTAAAAAGTAGATTTGCAGATCAGCTTTTTTCTGTTCTTGGCAAAAATAGCAGGGAAAGTCTCTCTTGGGTGGAATGGGGTTGGAAGATATGAAATGTTTTATTTATTTGTTGTTTTCTAAATATTAATAATGCTACTTTCTTATAACGTCCGTATGTAATTTAGTTTTACCTTTTTCGAAAAGCAGTGGAAATATTATTTTAATACCTGTTTTGTTTAGTACCATGACTACCACGCTTTTAGTTATGAGCCGTAATACAGGACCAGATTAAACCCTTTAGAGTCCATAATACTAAAGACATTGGTGCTCCATTCTCCACTCTATAATAAAGATCAATTTGCATTATATATATATACACAGGGTGTCCATAAAATATGGCTACATTATGTAGCCAGACTTTGTGGAAGCATCCTGTAGATTATGTAGCCAGACTTTGTGGGCATCCTGTATGTGTGTGTGTATATATATATATATATATATATATATATATATATATATATATATATATATATATATATGGCAATTAAGCTACACAGAATATTCCACGTTTCATTCTCATGAAAATTCGTCAGGCTTATGCGAAGAGTTGTGGTTTATATACGCACATGCTGCGTATATTAAAAAAAAACGTGTAGTAACCACAACTTTTTGCATAAGCCTGACGAATTCTCACGAGAATGAAACGCAGAATTTTCTGTGTAGCTTAATTGCCATATTTATTTTTATAACTTACTACCTAGCTCTACTTATGTATTGAGCACTGTTGAAGTAAATACTGAAAATTTATGCATAAAATTATATCTTCGTATATTAATTTATGTGATTATATATATATATATATATTAATGACAAACCAGCTATATTCCAAATTCCAAGATATTGTTCATCTTGCCATTTATTTCTTCCAGCATGTCAAAATGTCCACCTTTTTTTTTTTTTTTACAGCACCTATTTCGTAGCACAGAAACAATCATGTCAATTTTGAATACTGCACTGACTCGTCAGAAAAATGGGAACTTTTTAACTTTAAAAAGCAAATAAAAAGAATTGGGCATAATCACATAAATCTGAAGACTAGTTACATCGTGTGTTATGATATTAGAGCCATGTTTGAGATATATATATATATATATATATATATATATATATATATATATATATATATATATATATATATATATATATATATATTCGTCCAGAAACACAAAAGTCTAACTCACAAATAAGAGAAGGAAAAACAAATCTATTTCCATGTGACGTTTTCTTTTGTCTTACTTCTGCTTTCTGTACCGCTTTATACGTTTTTCCTTTCCTATTTTTTTGTTTCTTTTTGTTAACATTCAATTCTGAGATTTCAGCCTTTCTTATTTACTTCAGTTAATGCTTTTGATTAAAAGTTCGGAGTCATTTTTTTTTTTTTTTTTTTTTTTTTTTTATAATGTCTAGATCCATCTCCCAATAATAAAAGTAAAAAAAAATAATAATAATAAAATGAATTATTAGTGTTTTCTTTTCTTCTTTAGGTAATCAAAAATGTCTTTTTCTATTAACTCGCGATAGTGCATTTCCTAATTATCCTATTGAATTGATATTAAAATAATGAAAAAAAATATTAGAAAGACATTGGAAAATAAATGTTAAATTAGAAAACCTTGCCATCTGAAATGAATTCGGTAAGCAATCTTACACTCTAAATAAAACGTTAATTGTTTCAGGTATGTGTGGTGTAACGGATAAAGTACTTGGTAAAATTCAGTTGAAAGTGACACTCTTTTTTTTTTCCTTTTTTTTTTACATGGAGGTCACCACTTATCAAGGCCCGGAAGCCACTCGGGGATAAGGGTTATTGCATGTACAGTAATCAATGGGATAGTATCGTAGTAATCGTTAGTATTGGAGATTTGATAAAGTTTCTTACTTAAGGGGGCGGTTCATCAAGAATTTGTTTATGTTGGACTTGAAGACATCAAAATTGTAGTCAGGTGGAAAACAGGCAAACGGAAGAGAGTTCCACAGTCGTGCACCTCTAAGAAAGAAGCTTTGCTCATAGAATCTACGCTTTGATTTAGGCATAGATAAAGAGTGGGGATAATTAATGACAGTGGTTTCAGCTAGACGGGTGTTTATCGTGAAAGATTGGCGAGGGGGGGGGCAGAGATTGGAGCTCAGACGAGCACTTGCCATGAAAATAATGATAAAACAAAGACAGGCTCTGGCGGGTGAAGGTTCAATTCTTAGTGCAAACAATACTCAAAACATAATTGTGAATTACTTATGACTTTTATCCAGCCATGGCTGATGAAACGAGAGTATATTACCCCGCTGCATTAAATAAAGGGTTTTGTTTGAAATTCTGTGCATATTCCAGAGTTCAATAGAAAGATTCTCGACTTGGAGAACCAACCTGGGGTGTTCTAAAAAAAACGGTCTCCAGAGCTGCATCAAACGATGGGAGAAATGCATAACTCTGGGTAGTTCCTATGTAGAGAAAGACTAATAACTGTGCCAAGTTTCGTTGCTCTACTGCTATGGAAAGTGGGTCAGGGGCATTACTTATTGCACGCCCCTCGGATGTTATATCGTCCGAAACGTTGTGAACAATAACATTCAAAAAGAGAAGAATAATCCGAATTGTATGAAAATGTCAATTGTAAGTGTATGTGTTTTTGTTTGTCATCTAAAAGATAATAATTTATGAAAAATAAAATTAGATGTAATTCTTTAATTTTATATGAATACTAGCAGGCCGCCTGACGTTGCCCGGTCGTAAAATACGCATAAATTTTACATTTTAATTAATACAGATTTCTTATTATAAACAGAAATACTGTAGCTATTAAATGTAACATTAAATTCCTTAAAAAAAAAAAAAAGAAGTAAAAAAACGGAAAGAAACTAAGACATGTGCATGCGAGTATTGTTTTTTTTCTTTTTTCTAAACAGTTCACTTCTTGTAAGTAAAAAAAAAAAAAAAAAAGTAGTTGAGCTGAGATCAAAACCAAAACTTGAAAATAGTGAGTCACGTACGAAAACTATTAGACCAGCTTGACATGATCTTTAAAAAGTGTTTGCAAACCCATTTATTTTTAACATAATTAATTTGTCATGTGAACCATTGATGCATGCGCACTCGTGAAACAGCAAGCAGATAACTATCCGACAACCCCCATGTACCAATTTTTCAATTTTGACCCCTCTTAGCAGCCTGTTTGTCCAGATGAAAACTGATTCAAAAGTTTTCCATGTGTCTGACTATCCTATATATTAAATTTCAAGTCTGCAGATCAAAAATCCATTGAGTATATAGGTTGAGAAGTGTCTTCTCTAACACATATTTTCACTTTTACAGATTAGTGTGACTAGTGGGGTAAAAAAAAAAAAAGTTAAAAGATCGGCTAAATAATCTTATATATTAATATGATAGCGTGTGTGTTATTTTCTATATCACGCTTATATCCGGGTCGTTTAATTGTTATGTACTTCCATTTCTTGTTATAAATAATTTTACCAAGAATTCCTCATAAGTTTTGGTTTTGGTTTCAATTATAGCTAATGGCATTCCAGTAATCTATTTTTTTTTCAATAATTTTATCAAGAATTAATTAGTCTTGGTTTCGGTTTCGATTTTAGCTGATGGCACCTTAGTAATCTATTTTTTTTATAAATAATTTTATCAATAATTCCTCATAAGTTTTTGTTTCAGTTTCGGTTTCAGCTGAAGGAACTAAATTTATATACTCATAAGTTTGTGATTCGATTTTGATTTAAGCTGATGAACCCAAGTCATATAGATATGTATTTTTTTATTTTTGAAATCGCAACTTTATAACATATAAAAATCGATAGAACATTAATTCAATAATAATATATACGAAATCTGCAAGAATTAAAATATCAGAATTAAGCGTATTTTATGACCTGGCTACGCCGGGCATCCTTGCTAGCTTGGATAAATACTTTTGCAGTTTTAACACAATAGTTACAATAATATCAGTTTTGGCCAAGATCAAAGTGTAGTATCTGTTCTTCAGATGTGACACTTCCATTTCTCATTCTCTTTCAGTGGAGGAGAAATCCTTCACGACTGAGACAATTTTTTATTTTTGTACCTTTTCTCCACGTTAAAAAAAAACGACCCTGGTGTCTAACTCTGTCCCGTGGGGATACATTGTAAATAGGTACAATATCATTGCGTCTCCATTTACGCTGAACATCTACAGAATGCCAACATCAGTATATTACATATGAATGAGATCCCTGTGGAATTTCCACAGATCCCACTAGTTTAAATAATTTTAGTTATAAGTTTATCTTAGGTTTATTTTTATTTAGATTCTATGGAAAAATCCATGTGGTTTAAAATCCACTAGTGTTGAATGAAATGTCTTGGAAAGTAAATTTGGAAGCAAGATACAGGTGTAGAAATGTTAAAATTGGGAGAAACATACAGGTGTAATAAAAGTGAAATTGGGAGCAACATACAGGTGTAATAAAAGTGAAATTGGAAGCAATGTACAGGTGTAATAAAAGTGAAATTGGAAGCAATATACAGGTGTAATAAAAGTGAAATTTGGAGCAACATGTAGTTGTAAGAAGGTGTGGACCGAGAAACCATTCTGTAGTACCCAATCCATCCAACCTCGTCTCCCTCGATTCGAGGCTCAAAAGTGGATAAAGAACTTTTGCATTGACGTCTGTGAAATATTACACTAAAACCTTATCTCATCATCATCATCTTGCGGCCTCAGCCGAGATTGAACTCACTACACCTTTTCCAGTATTCCTTATCTGTCATAGCACCCAAAAAATCTTTCTTGGAGATGAATGTATCTCGTTGTATCCTACCTGGAAAAGTTAACTTTTGTGATCGATTGTGAGATGATGGGTGCCTCCACAGTACAAATGATGAAACAAGGTCATCTGTGGCACGTGCACAATGCCCAGCAAACTGAACACGTCTTTTGCAAACTGAGGTAAGTCTTCATGAAAGTTATCTCAATCAGGGGCTTCCGTACAAAAGTGTCACTCTATAGCATGTCATTTAGCCGCGTAGCTTTTAAGGTAGAGTCTTATTTTTAATCATAACTTGGGTCACTGGTAGAAATGATATGATGTTGAAACTCTACTCCCCCCCCCTCAAAAAAAAAAAAATAAATGATACTTTATTTCACTGATGATTCAGCTCTAATACACCTGATGTATTTCTCAAACTAATTAGAATATACTATTTTTTTTATTTTATTTTTTTTTTTTTTTAGATTTATTCATTTAATTTAGTAAATTAATTTTTTTCTGTAGAGGTGATAGATTTATGACCTGGTTTATCTGATGTTTCAACTTTCTATGGTGTAGGTCTTCTTCTTCTTTTTTTTTTTTTTTTTTTTTAAGTCATTCTTTACATGCAATCAAAAATGGCAGATCTGTTTTAATTTATTAACATTAATTGAATTAAATCCTAATTCCATTTCTTCACTCTTAATTTCGCTATTTGATCCATTAAACTTGATTATGTATACGACCGGAACAAACTGTTTTTTTTTTGTTGTTGTTGTTGTTTTTTTTTTTTGCTGGAAACGTGGCCTATTCAACTAATGAAAAAAATTTTCCGGTGGTTGGATGGATAATTTTGATCTTTTAATGCATTAATTTCTTCGGAAAGATGAAGATATTTAACCATGTGAACATGAAGGTAAACCGTTCCATGCAAAAGAACGTGCATTTTATCCCATTCAGAAATGCTCTCTCTGGCCCCAAAGTGAGCTTAGAAGCATTAAAATAAGCAGTATAGATTGATTTGAATAAAATAAAATACGCATCAAATGCGCTTGAAAGCGTTGCCTACGCAGTTCAAACATTTCCAAATACAACCGCTAGATACAACGTGCTGCTCTTTACAGACTTCGTTCTCCAACTTTATAACATGGCAAGGAAGAAGAAGAGGAAAAAAAAGAAACAAAACAACACACTGAAGATGGAGTATACCTCTGAAATATATTTGTGATAAATTTCAAGCATATAAAATATTTGTTTATTTTCCTAAGCGCACTTGATGTGCATTTTATTTTACTAAGCAGTATTATGTTTGCAAGTGATTCTTTTCATTAACCAATGGCGTTTCAAGCGAAATTAAAACGGGGGGGGGGTATTTGGCCGTTTGTGGTTTTACAGCGACATCAGGTCAAGCAGCAATTCATGAACTCATGCTTGTGCTTTCGAACCAAATTCTTCTGAGATGTTCCTATTTACTCGCCTCCCCACGAGGGCAGAGTTAGACACAAGGTCGGTTTTTAATGTGGGGGAAAAACCAGCTCCTCAAAAAGGGGGCACTCTAGATAGAAACAAAAATAAAAATTGTCTCAGTCATGAAGGATCTCTCCTACACTGACCGAGGACAGAAAAGGCGAAGTGTACCATCAGAACAGATACTACACTGTGATCTTGGCCAGAAGGCCTAAGATGTTATCTACAAGACTAATTTATTTCAACTTCACGTTTTCTTACTGTGTTTTATTAATGGTTATGTTTTCGGTCCAAGTTTATGTATAGTATATTGTCTACATCGCTTGACCAATTTTTACTAAACTTGATCAAAATATCAATCATGGTTTAGCTTAGAAGTGATTTAATTTTGCAGATGTCAACGTTGAGGATGAAAGTCATATTTTAGCGATGACTTCTATCCATTATAGAAACTCGATTTTTTTTTTTCTCCAAATTTGATGTACGAGTTTAACGCTATTTGTTTTTCTGCCTTCACTTGAATACTCTAACTCTTGGACAGGGTTCAAAAGAGAGTCGCCAACCTGATACTTCCTGAACTGTTATCTAAGCTTCAACCTCTGTCCCATCGACATAATGTCGCATCCCTCTGCTTGTTTTACAAGTATTTTAAAGCCCTTGTACCCCCTCAACGTAAATATCCCCCACCCCACCCGACATACCCGACAAGCAGCAAAGTCACACCCCGGTACAGTAGAGATTCCTTGATGTAAGAAAGCTTTCTACTCTAATAGTTTCTTCCTCAGAACTGCTAGACTTTGGAATTCCCTTCCGGGTTCTTGCTTTCCCAACTGTACTGACATGCAGAAATTCAAGTGTAATGTGAACAAACATCTTGCTGCTTAACTCCCTAATAGTATCCCTGCAACTTATATCCCTGATAGTAGCTCCCTACATCAAAGTGGCACTGTGCCTTGTTTGGAATGAAAATGTAATTTAAAAAAAACAAAAAACACTTGAAATAGTTTTTTTTCCAGGAATTTTTTTTATTTTTACTTGCTAATTGTGACAGGATGTACATTTTATTTATTTTTTTTACATAGGCGTCACCACTTATCAAGGCCGAGAGACCACTCAAGGATAAGAGTTAAAGAGTGTACAGTAGTCAAAAGCACAATATAGTAATCGATAGTAATGGAAGTTCGGTAAATTTGTTAATTTAAGTGGAACGGCTCATCAGAAACTTGTTTACATTGGACTTGAAGACAACCATATTATAGACAGCTGGAAAACAGGAAAACGGAAGACAATTCCACAGGCGTGTAGTTCTAAGAATGAAGCTTTGTTTAGGTTTAGGCACAGATAAAGAATGGGGGGAATTATTGATAGTGTTTTCAGCTAGACGAGTGTTTCGTGTGAAAGTTTGGCGAGGGAGGACCAAAGTTTGAAGCTCAGTTGAACACCTTCCATGAAAATAACAATAAAACAGAAACAAACTTGCAACATCTCTTCTGTGAGATAGAGGTTGCAGCGAAGAGAAAAGGACATCTCCTACGAGGCTACGAAGTCTATTTTGAACTCTATCAAGGCAGGACAAGTCCTTTCTAGCAGCTCCTGCCCAGATGTGGCAACAGTATTCCATCCTTGGGTGTACCTGGCTCTTATATAGATAGAGAATAGCATCAGCAGTGAGATATCTACTGGATCGATAGACGGATCCCACCATTTTTCCAGCGGCCTTGGCAACAGATTTGATGTACATATTCCATTTAAGATCAGGAGTAAAGGTCAAGCCCAGAAGCTTGTCAAAACTGGAGGCCTCCCCAAGACGAGAGCCATTCATTTTAATTGATGCCAGATGGGGATCAGAACGTTGATGATGTAAAGATAGAATCTTGGTTTTCGATGCATTAAAAGTAACCAGCCACTCCTTTCCCCATTGTACAACGTGATCAAGATCAGAGGAGAGAGAAACGGAGAGAACTTGGTCGTTTACTGTTTTAGATGTGCTACCATAGATGGTAGTGTCATCAGCAAAAATGTCTACGAATGATGTAAGGATGTGATTTGGAAGATCATTAATGTAGATCAGGAAAAGAGTTGGGCCCAGGATGGACCCCTGAGGGACACCGGCATTAATACGGTGAGCTTCTAATTTTTGCCCATCAACTACTACTCTTATGAAACTATCAGAAAGAAATGATTTAATAATTGAGAAGACATTTCCAGCTATACCATAGCTGGAGATCTTGTGAAGTAAACCTTTATGCCATACCTTATCAGAGGCCTTTGATATGTCCAGCAATTCCCATAGAAAGGTTGCCTCTGTCAAGGGATTCGCTAATCCTATGAGATATAACTGTAAGCACATCTGTTGTAAATCTAGCAGAACGGAAACCATATTGTGCATCACTAAGAAGGTTATTTTTGCTGAGATGGTTGATTACTTCTGTATTTAACACAGATTCCAGCAACTTACTCATGACGCACAGGAGACTTATTGGCCTGTACTGCGAGGGGGATGAGCGATCACCTGAATTCTTAAATACAAGGATGTGCATTTCAGCGGCGTAAATTGTTTCACAGACAAAACTTTATAAAAACTATTTATTTTTATATAAAACACATTATTAGACCCTAAGGCTGAAATAAAACCCGAAAACTTTTTAATTTTTATTTATTTATTTATTTTTTTGAACATTTTTTATTAGAGTAAATGTATGACAACGGAGACCGCCATATTGTTTTGCAATTTTGGCCTTTGTAAGGCTTGCCAGATTGGCCTTTTTTAGGCCAAATTTGGCCTTTTTTATGTTCTTACGTGGAACCATCGTTATGCAAGAACGTAAAAAAGGTCAAATTTAGCCTAAAAAAGGCCAATCTGGCAAGCCTTACAAAGGCTAAAATTGCAAAACAAGATGGCGGTCTCCGTTGTCATACATTTAGTCTAATAAAAAATGTTGAAAAAAAAAATATTAAAAATTAAATGTTTTCGGGTTTCATTTCAGCCTTAGGGTCTAATAATGTGTTTTATATAGAAATAAATAATTTTTATACATTTTTGTCTGTGAAATAATTTACGCCGCTGAAATGTACATTAGCCGATATATATTTGTATAAATACATATGCTCATTATTATACAGTGGTCGATAAGTTTAAATCATCTGCTTCAGCATTTTTTCTTATTTGTTTTGTTTTGTTGTAGCTTATTTAAACCACCAAATAAATTCATCATCTCTTATGAATCCGAAGAATCTATTGTTGGCATTGGTTTTCCCGATATTTTTCTAGTCAGAATTCTTTCCAGAAAAACATCGAGGTTTACGGGAGGAGGGTTGCCAACATACTAAGTGAAAGTGATTTTTGTGAAAAGGACTGGATTCGAACTTTGGACACTCAGGTTGTCAATAGGTGTCATTAACCACTTGGCCACCGTCACCTCCCACAAGATAGATGATATACAGTAAACCAGACTAAATAACAAAAAAAAAAAAAAAAATTAAATCACAACTAATATTAAAAAGTGAAATAAATTTTTTAAAAAATGTAATTAAAAAAATCAATTTTTTTTTCTCATTGCATCTGAGTGATAATTCCAACATTTTTTTTTTTTTTTTTTTCAAAACATGACTTGGACTCCCCCCTCCCCTCCTAAAACAGTTTAATCCATTTAATCCAGTGCCGACTCGTTTTCGATCATCCCAGCTTCATTTGGATCAGAGGAAAAAGAACAACAAAAGTTGTAGGATGGGCTTATCTTTTCCCAAAAAATGTAGAGCATCTTTAAACACCAAATAATACCGACAGGGAAATGCATTGTACCTTGCCAACCTCTTTTTTGGGAGGAGGAGGAGGAGGAGGAGGAGGAGGATGAGCGGGTGCACTCTGCCCCTCCCTTCCTTTAAATACAACCTTCTCACCGCAAACCACATTTTCGTCACCGTCCCCCTCCCCCCATCAAATAATAGCTGCATTACTTGTGAATCATTCTCCCCATTTTCATTTTCCCTTCGTTCTTTCTCAAATTTTGTCTTGATTTTTTTTCTCCCTCTCTCTATCTCTTATCTTCCTTTCACACTCTCTTTCTCTCTCTCTCTTCACACCTTTCTCTCTCTTTCTCATTCTCTTTTATCTCTCCTTTCTTTCTCTTCTCTTTCTCCTCTCCCTTCTCTCCCTCTTCTCATTTTCCCTTCTTCTCGCTTCTCCCTCTCTTCTCCCTTTCCCCCTCTCTTCTTCCTCATTTCCTCCCTTCCCCTTCCTTTCCCTCTCTCTTCTTCCTTTTGCCCTTTCACCCTTTCTTCGCCCTTTCTCTTTTCCCCCTTTCTCCTTCTCTCTTCCCTCTTTCTCCTTCTCCCAATCATCCTCTCTTCTCCCTTTCGCCCTATCTTCTGCCTTTCTCCCTCTCTTCTCCCCTACCTTTTTATTTCCCCTCTTCTTTTTTTCTCTCCCTCTCTTTCTCCCCTCTATTTCTCTTCTTCTCCCCCTCTTCTACCCTGTTCCTCTTTATCACTTTATTTTTTTCTTGTTCTCTCTCTCTCTCTCTCTCTCTCTTTCTCTCTCTCTCCCCCCCCAATATTTTGTCTTTTCTCTCTTTCCCGCTCTAGCTTTTTCTACCCCACCCCCACCATCACATACATACCGAAAATACCCGGATGATAAATCCGATGGGGGATGTAAGAGATGGAAGGTTTTGTCTGTGTTTTGGTATGGCATTCATTTGCATAAAAGACATTAGGCCCTTTGTTATCATTCCCATGCGGCAAATATTCCTGCAGTTCCGAATTCTTGTGGCGTGCGTCTGTCTGTTGAGCCGACGGGTGAGGTGAGAGAGAGAGAGAGAGATAGGGCGAATGAAGGGACGCTCTGGTCGATGGAGAACGGTTGGATTCATTGATTTGCTGGATCACTTCTTCAACAGCCTCCTCCTTCCCCAACCATATTTTTTCAGCTTCTATTAATTTCGTTCTTGTTAAACTTTTCTCTTCCTTTTCTTCCACTCTCTCTCTCTCCAGTCTATTTTTTTTTTTTTTTCTCATCCTCTTCTCAGGAGGAAGAGATGCTGATATGATGTATACTGACACGAGGAAACTATGGAACCGGCTAATCCAAGTTCAAATTCAATCGAATCTATTGCCTTCATTTTGTATACGGCATAATCACGTGGACACACCAGTTCTCGTTGGATCACTGAAGTTAAGCAACCTTGAGCCTGGTCAGTATCAGATGGGTGACCATTTGGGAATACCAAGTACTGAATGGAGGAGGACGTTGACCCCCTCCTTGCAAAACTTACAAGAACTTAACCTCGTCATCTCCCCTAACAGGGATGTACATGCGACTAGAGACCACTTGTATATTTCACACTCCCATGAAACTTCCTCCTTTGGAAGAAGCTAGTTCAACCTGGCTAGGATTGGTTCTGCTCCAGTAGAGTATTGCCTTCACTTTATAGTTCATTACCACTGGGAAAGATATAGGCAGTCCTGAGCGCTCTTCCAAATCAAGTCATTAACTCTAGTTAGGGTTAGTATTAATGGCTCGATTACACATTGGAATGTAAACCATGTAATTGCCGTATATATTTTTTTAAATCTAACTACCTGGCTCTCAAGTTTTTATGTAGATACATAATGTTTATTTCCTTTTATCTATTATTTTAAAGGTACTTAGACTGTTGTTTATATGCACCTCTATTCTTATATAATTTTGTATGGCAACTTTCATATAACAGAATAGGTTTTAAGAGTAATGTTTTCATAGTGGTATTATACTTCTTATTGTTTATTTGCTTATTTTTTAGTTTAGCTTATATATTAGTGAAATAGTATCTGGATTGCGTCTACATATTGGGGAAGCCATGAATTTAACAGCTGTCCTGTTTTTAAATCTCTGAAACAGCTACGTGGTAAACAGCTGATGATCCTGGTTTTCTATTTCACAATTTAAGTTACGTTTTTTTTTTTTTTTTTTTTTTTTTTTTTTTTTCACGGTTTTATATACTTGAATCCTCTTTTAATTGTGAATTTTTCCAGCGGGAAGTCGGCTTATGCAAACGCTAAATCTGCGATTTGTTAAACTTGGTTAATATCTTTAGGAATTTAAACTACATTTTTTTTTATTTATTTATTTTTTTATTTATTTTTTTTTTTTATAAATAAAATGAAATACTTTAACTTCTTTATACCATGTATGGATGTATGCGCGTATGTGGATGAGAGCGGCTTGCTAGATGTTTAAAGTTTTATGATCAAGAAAATGACAAATTCCTTTGAACAACCCAACTCCACCCATCCCACCCCCATCATCTTCTGTCTTCACTTAACTCATCCAAAAACACTTGCTGCTGCTGCTAAGGGATGGGGGAAATGCTCTGACCCTATTTTCTGAATATGTGTCGAAGAGCGGGGAAGATTACTTGTTTCTCTAAATTCCGCCTTACTCACGAGCGTGCCTGGATGTGTGCACCTCCGTCGTGTATGCGTGCGTTTAAACAAGTTGCATTTCCATTGGAGCACGGTGTACCTCTTTGATTAAACTTTTCTCCATGCGAAACTCGCTGCCAAATTAGATGCTAGCATAAAACAATGGGTTCAAAAGCTTCTTTTTTTTTCTTCTTTCTTCTTTCTTTGTATAATCTCTTGTGTTCCTGTTCTTTCATTAATATTTTAAACCCCAACCCCTCATCACTTCCACATCTTCGTGACTAAAACCTTATTTGCTGTAGTGAACGGGGGCGGGGGGCATACTTGGGTTTTATGCTCACCTGCCATTTCTCAACTCTAAAAATTTTTAATAAAATAAAAATTCAACATGTTTCTTTTCATAGCAGTTGCATATCATCATCATCATCATTGGCTCACAAGGAGCTTTCACACAGGTCGTCAAAGATCTTATTGAATACAGCCTGTGGTGTTCCCTGGAAGCTGAGTGACAACAAGTCTCCCCAGATTTTCCAGTACTCTCCACCTCTTCCGATAACATTTGCAAATAAATTTGCATTATCGCAACAGCTACTTGCCATTGATTTATCGTTGGCAGTGGCCATTCGTCTTTACTGGAATTTGAGTGGCAATAAGCCGCCCCAAGGTCCCAATTTTCTTTTTATACAGTGGAGGTCTGGTCAGTGCTCACTCCTCGGTCTTTCCTTCCTTCTTGACTACTTGACTATTTTGTCTCACTCTAATTCTTTGTAAAATTATTTATAAAAAAAAAAAAAATAGATGACTTGAGTGCCATCAGCTATAATCGAAACCGAAATGAAAAGTTAGGAAGAATTTTTGGTAACCTTATTTATGACAAGAAATGGAAGGTCATAACAATTAAACGGCAGTCACTCGGAAGAAAAAAAGATGTAAACGTGACTCACAAAATAAAAATTTAAAATGCAGAGTGCACCTTGGTCACATTGACTTTTTTTTTTTTTTTTTTTTTTTTTACAAAGGCATCACCACATTATCAAGGCCCAGAGGCCACTCAAGGATAAGGGTTAAAGAGTGTACAGTAGAAATTGGACAATATAGTAATCATTAGTAATGAAAATTTGGTAAATTTGATAACTTATATGGAACGGCTCATCAAGAACTTATTTACGTTAGACTTGAACACAACCATATTGTAGTCAGCCGGAAAGCAGGAAAACGGAAGACAATTCCACAGGCGTGCAGTTCTAAGAAAGAAGCTTTGTTCATGGAATCTACGTTTAGGTTTAGGCACAGATAAAGAGTGGGGGAAATTATTGATAGTGTTTACAGCTAGACGAGTGTTTCTTGTGAAAGTTTGGCGAGGGGGGACCATAGATTGAAGCTCAGTTGAACACTTTCCATGAAAATCTCAGTTGAACACTTTCCATGAAAATAACGATACATCAGAGACAACTTCGCAACATCTCTTCTGTGAGATAGAGGTTGCAAGGAGGAGAAAAGGACATCTCCTACGAGGCTACGAAGTCTATTTTGAACTCTATCAAGGCAGGACAAGTCCTTTCTAGCAGCTCCTGCCCAGATGTGGCAACAGTATTCCATCCTTGGACGTACCTGGCTCTTGACTTGATTAGTGAATGGGTTGACTGTTGTCACAGTTATTTAAAGTTGTGATGATAATAGTCACCCATTAGAACGAACGTCTCACTCGTGACTTCTCATTTTTCTATCCTTATTAATTGTTCACAGTGACCCAAGTAGCATCCGACCCGTTATTTCTTTGAGTAATTCTTTATCATTAACTAGCTGTAGGGGCAGCTTTGCCTGGTCATAAAATACGCTTAAATATGATATTTTAATTTGCCCAGAGTTCGTATATATTATTATAAAGTCGTGATTTCAAAAGTAAAAAAAAAAAAAAAAAAAAAAAAAAAAAAGTATTTGGGTGCCATCAGCTAGAATCGAAACCAAAAGCAAAACTGTAGCATTCAAAGCTAGTGACGTTACCACTGTGCCAACGTGACACGCATATGAACGGATTAAAAAATAAAAATAAACTAAGATAAATATACAAAATGTATAACATTTTTTTTTTTTCAATTTTGACCCCTTTTTGTCCCTTAAAAACTATTTTAACCGGCTAAAGACCCATAAAAGAACAGTTCATAAAAAAATCCAATCATTCGAGGCCCCTATATCTGCTCTGCGACTTTTAGTTTTAGAGGTAGTTTGAAAATATGCAAGTAGACAGACAGACATGTATCCTTTTATGTATTAGATTATTCATTTAAAATTTGTTCTGCTTGAACAAAAATAATTCATTTTTAATTTCAATTTGGATGCATCTTCACAATAAAATTAATCTAATCTAATACTACTCGTTGAGTCTTGTTTCTTAATAGCTATATCTTTTTTGCATTATACTAAGGGGGGGGGGTAATCCGGTATATATTCAAGCAAATTTTTGTCCCCCTATGATAATGTTTATCCATTGCTTTGCAAAGATGACCGGTTATTCTGTGGGTTCTAGTTGGTTCATCAGCCCAATTCAAACCCTCAAGTATCTCTCACATATAGAGCACCTGTGGTATGATTCTGCAGCAGAGGTGTTGACTGCTCTATTTTTTTCTAATAAGACATTTTCGTCTCGCATTGTTTAATAAATGCAGATTCAGCAATTGTAACATGCTTGCGACATGCCAGGAACAGTGACTTTGGATTAGGTTTTACCATGTGTCAGAGTACAAACCAAACTTAACGGTGAATGCTCCGACGAACTGCAAGCACTTGTACCCCCTCGACGTAAATACCCCCGACAAACCCGACAAGCAGCAAAATCACCCCCCTTCACAGTTGAGATTCCTAGATGTAAGAGAGCCTTCTACTCCAGCAGTTTCTTCCCCAGAACCGCTAGACTTTGGAATTCCCTTCCGGGTTCCTGCTTCCCCAACTGTACTGACATGCAGAAGTTCAAGTGTAACGTGAATCAACATCTTGCTGTCCGACTCCCCACATAATACCCCTGTAGTTATGTTCCTGATAGTAGCCCCCTACATCAAAGTGGCAATGTGCCTTGTTTGGGGTGAAAATGTAAAAAAAAAACAAAAAAAAAACCCCGGAAACAAAACTGTTTGAAGAGCTGCCCTTGAACTGTTTCTGCTGTCTTCTGTTTTGTTTTCCCTGTAGAAAGGTAACTATTAATATAAGGGAGCTGTTTTGGGTGTCTGGAATCTAGTATGCATCATATATGACCCACCTAACATACCTGACACTACTGCAGCATATTGATCGAGCTAAAGCCTTTGCGTCTTTTATTTTGTCTTGCCATTTGATTTTCCTCAATCTACGGAGGCAGGTCATGTCAAAATGGTTCAGTTTCTTTGTGCGTTTGGCGTAATACAATTCATATACTATATACGATGTCTGCTATGCATAACCCTCATGTGGCCTATTCTTAGATAGATATTTACTTGTAGCCCACCTCAGCAAGATGTGACACAAGGTCAGAAAGTTGGAATATCCAGCCAGCACCCCTAAAGGAGGAGCACTCTGGCCTAGCAAAAATTACCTTGGCATCTCCATCAGCATTCCTCGCTAGGAGCGCCCCGGGCAACAACCGAAAGCCAGTTGGCAAGGCCTGGGTGGTTAGACCACAGAGGTAATACCCAGGCAACATATCTCAGTCCGGCAGGTATTTAGCCAGTTTCTGGCCCCGCATCTGTTGGGCTGATTGTCAAGAACGTATGCTTGTCTAGTCCTTTCTACACAATCTCCAAGCAGCCAAAGCAGGAGATAATACCATCCAAGCAAAAAAATCTGACTTTTATGTGGCTTGCTGCACTTTGCTATTTTTGTTACTAATAAAATTGATTGAAATGCAAATATTTACTACAACTGTGTAAAATATTAGTATTGTTTTTTAGTGTAAACAAGATAATTATAATTATAATTAATAAAAAATTTTTTATTTTTTTTAAATTAATTTCATTATAAAATTTATTAGTACTTAATTTCATTAAGGTTTCTTTTAATGTCATCCTTTTTCTTTACCTTTCTGGATTTCCATGATTAGTTTTGTTGGTTTTTTTTGGGGGGGGGGTTTATGGCATATCAATCCTTTTGAGATTATTTAATGCCGAATCTAATAATTATGAAAAAAAAATTTATGTTTCAAGTTTTCTATTTTATATCTTCAAATATTTATTCATTGTGTTTGGTTTGCTTTGGTTGCTTTGTAAAGGAAAGTTTTGTTTTTTGTTTGTTTGTTTTTGACTTTGCAAAACATGATCGAGTCTTGCAAAGAGAAAGGGCAAAAGCAATAACATCGATGTTTGGTACATTTTAGGTTAGGAAACCAATATCTTTAGACAGCCTGATCTGGTAGCACCGGTTCCATCATTGATTAATTAATCTTTTCTCAATCTTTATAAAGTTAGGTATGTGTATATGCTTATATAATTTTATGTACAAGATTCACTCCTGAATTAATTAACCGATCATTATTAATTTTCATTTATTATTTCGTCTCTTTGTCCACAGAGTTTACATTTAATGTTTTTAATGTTTAATGTTTATCTATCTTCGTTTTTATGTAGTCTGTTCTGATTTATGTTGCTGTGTGCGGCTGCCAGCAGAGATTCTGTTTCTCTGTTCAAGTGTCCTTTTCTTAGTCATATCCATATATTTTTGTGCTCTGTTTATCAATCAATCTTATAAGTCCATGTAGCTTCTTTGCTCTTCATATTTTCCCTCTATTTTTGCTGCTTTCTGTAATTTTTATTTTGGTGGTGTTTTTAGCAGCCGCAATCAGCCTCTCTAAATTTAGTTCTGTATATTTATGTAGTCCTTTTATCGCATCAGTCATGTACTCTTCAATACTTACTGTTAGTATTATCCTTTGGCTGCAATGTGTTGTGCATGGTCATTAGGTTCCTGGTCTTCTGATCTAGGTACTTGAACTCTTTTGTACATTTTATGAAGGGTCCAGAATATCGTACTGGGATACTGCCCACATAGTTATTATTATTATTATTTTAACATATGCTCCCTCTAGTTGCATATTTTTCGCTAGTATGTATAATTAGCAGGACTGAACGTTTACACACACATCATTGCTCACGGGCTATAAATGATGTACCCTGGAATCTGAGTGACAACAAATCTCCACATATTTTCAAGCATTCTCCAATTACCTTGGTAAATAACCACTGCAAATCACTTTGAGTTATCATGACAGTTGTTAACCATTAATTTCATTGGCTTTCTCTGGAATGTGAGTGGCAATAAGCTTCCCCAAACGTTCAGTACTCTATGCATTCTTCCAGTGGGGGTCTGGATAGTGCTCTCCCTCCACGGTCTTTTCATCCTTCTTGATCCTTGAAGATCAATTTGTGTACCACAGCTTTGTTTTGCTTTCTAAATCAAATCAAATTGATATACGTGAAGATGATCGGAAGATTTTTTTCCAGGCTCACTGATATTACATGCTATTGACTTTGATGCCTCCTTCTCCACCACCACCATCATCATCATCAGTAGTTTGACATCCGTTTTACGTGCTAGCATGTGCTGGATGGCATTTAAAAAGAAAATTTCAAAACTAAACAATATCTGGCCAAGTCTTTATTTCACCCTCTTAGGTCGATCCTTATCACTTCCTCACATGTTTTCCTCGACTTTCCGTGTGAGCTGAATCTACTACCTCAGCCGTTCTACATCTACTAACACAAGAACTCTCATTGATTTTTTTTTTCAATGTAACCAAACCAACAAAGTCTCCTGTTCTCCTTTTCATTTCTCTATCCTCTCCAGATATAATCTTCCTCTAATGCCATCAGATCTAAGCCCATCTTTAAGACTCGCACATCCACCATACTATTTCACTCCATGCAATGCATGTCCTTAACTACCATAAACTAGATAAGGACATGCATTGCATGGAGTGAAATAGTATGGAGGATGTGATGTAAACTACCATAAACTAGATTAGAAAATGACTATAGAAGGTGGGTGAAAGTAATGATGATTAGCCCCCACCTCCGCCCATCCAAAACATCTCCCACCCGTGTCTTCTATCCTTTCTACCCTGATTAATTCACCACAATGGCCCAAGTATTAGTTGTCTTTGACTAATTCGTATTTAGTCATTTATTATTTGTCTGAAATTCTTTCTGCTTGAGAAAATGAGAATAGAATTTTTTTCTTTCTTTTTGGAACTGATTTCAACTTGAGTTGTTTTAAAATTGAAGCAGAAACTGCTTCATGTCCTTTACAAGTCACCAACCCATGCGTTTACAAGTCAATCCAGCCTCGTTTTCACAGATTTGGGGGAGGGGAGGGCGGGGTCTACCTAGGAGAGTTCCATCTGTGCAAGAAAAGTTACCCTTCTCCGTGCCCTAACCCCAGCAAAAAAAAAAGGGGGGGGCGAGAAATAAAAATGACCCCCTTTTTTTTTTTTTTTTTTTTTTTTTTTTTTTACACGGTCACCACTTATCAAGGCCCGGAAGCCACTCAGGGATAAGGGTTATTACAAGTACAGTACGTTAGTGTGGAGATTTGATGAAGTGTTTACTTAAGGGGACGGTTCATTAGGAATTTGTTAACGTTGGACTTGAAGACATCCAGGTTGTAGTCAGGTGGGAAGCAGGCAGACGGAACAGAGTTCCACAGGCGTGCAGTTCTAAGAAAGAAGCTTTGTTCATGGAATCCACATTTTGATTTAGGCACAGATAAAGATTGGGGGAAATTTTTCACAGTGGATTCAGCTAGACGGGTGTTTTTTGTGAAAGATTGGCGAGGGGGGGACCAGAGATTGGAGCTCAGACGAGCACCTGCCATGGAAATAACAATAAAACAAGGATAAGCTCGCAACGTCTCTTCTGTGGGAGAGATGTTGCAGGGTAGAGAAAAGGGCATCCCCCACTAAGCCACGAAGTCTATTTTGTACTCTGTCAAGGCAGGATAGGCTGTTTTTAGCAGCTCCTGCCCAGATATGGCAGCAGTATTCCATCCTTGGACGTACTTGGCTTTTATATAGATAGAGAATTGCATCAGTAGTGAGATATCTTCTGGAGCAGTAGAAGGATCCCACTATGTTTCCAGCGACCTTGGCAACAGACTTAATGTACGTGTTCCATTTCAGATCAGGAGTAAAGGTCAAACCTAGAAGCTTGTCAAAACACGGGGCTTCTCCCAGACGAGAGCCATCCATCCCAATTGATGCCAGATGGAGATCAGAGCGTTGATGATGTAAGGATAGGAGTTTGGTTTTAGATGCATTAAAGGTAACCAGCCACGTTTTCCCCCACTGAACCACGCGCTCGAGATCAGAGGAGAGAGAATCAGAGAGAACTTTGTTATTTACAGCCTTTGATGTAGATGGTCGTGTCAACAGCATAGATGTCAACGAATGATTTAAGTATGTGTTTAGGGAGGTCATTTATGTAGATCAGGAAGAGAGTTGGGCCCAGGATTGACCCTTGAGGGACTCCAGCATTTATACTGCAGGCCTCTGATTTTTGTCCATCGACCACTACCCTTATGAGTCTATCGGAGAGAAATGATTTAATGATTGAGAAAACATTTCTAGTTATACCGTAGCTGGAAATCTTGAGAAGTAGACCCTTATGCCATACCTTGTCGAAAGCCTTTGATATGTAAAGAGCAATTGCCCTAGAAAGGAAGCCTTTGTCAAGAGATTCACTAATCCTGTGAGATATAACCGTTAGCACATCTGCGGTAGATCTTGCAGAACGGAAACCATATTGTGTGTTACTATGAAGGTTGTTTCTGCTGAGGTGGTTGACTATTTCTCTATTTAATATGGATTCCAGCAACTTACTCATAATACACAGGAGACTTATTGGTCTGTATTGAGAGGGAGATGACTTATCACCTGAATTCTTAAATACAGGGCAAACTGATGAGGTTTTCCAGGGAGTCGGAAAGCACTTCTCCTTAAGGCAGCGCTTAAACAGTTTCGTAAGTATGGGAGCAAGTTCTGGTTGAAACAAAAAAATTTAAAAAAAGAAATTTTCTTGTGCGAATGGGACTCTCCAATCGCGATTTTCGAAGCTATTGATGAAAATTTTCTTTTGCTTATTTAAATAAATTCAAACCAGTACTATTGCACAAATGTAATGGAGCTGATATGAATAATGAATTTCTCTCTGCCCCTGTTGGCTGTGCCTGTGGTAAAAAGGAGACAATGATCATTCAAAACATGTTTTGCTGACCAATCAATGGAATTTTATGAGCACGATATGAGCAAGGGTTAGGGTTCAATATAAGCAGGAGTATTTCATCTATTTGGTTGGTTGGTTGTTTTTGTTTTATGGCATATCAACCCTTTTTCAGGTTATTTAATGCCGAATCTAGTTATTTTGAGGAACGATTTTTAATGGAGTATATTTGTTTTTTAAGTCAGATTCTATTTAACCCATAGTTGGGACCCTAACAAGTACAACCACTCCGGGTCAGAGTGGACCTGGGAGCAATAGCAATTAAAGGGTGGCTCCACACTCCCCAAGGCCCGCAATGTGGGGCCTCACCATCGGATATAGTTTAAGGTCATATCCAGAACCGTTTTCATCTATTTAGTTTGCCAATTATCTGTCACTCAATTCTGATTTCTCTCTGTTGTAAAGGTACTTCTTGTTGCGATAACCAGTGTTCCTTGGAAGCGGTATTAATTTTTTTTTTTTTTTTTTTTACACTGTGGTCAACACTTATCAAGACCCGGAAGCCACTCAGGGGTAAGGGTTATTGCAAGTACATTACGTTAGTGTGGAGATTTGATGAAGTGTTTACTTAAGGGGGCGGTTCATTAGGAATTTGTTAACGTTGGACTTGAAGACATCCAAGTTGTAGTCAGGTGGGAAGCAGGCAGACGGAACAGAGTTCCACAGGCGTGCAGTTCTAAGAAAGAAACTTTGTAAATTTAAGACTTGTAGACGTTGGTTTGTTCATCAGCCAAAGTTTTACTTTTACAGTTAGCCTTTGACCATCATATGACATAGACATGTTGACACACCGGTTCTCATTAAATCACCAAAGTTAAGCAACGTTGAGCCTGGTCAGTACCAGATAGATGACCATTTGGGAATACCATATTTTCTCTTCTTGAAATGTTGCTAGGAAGAGGAAGAGAAAGAAAATTTTTGCTCTGGAAGTCACATAATTTTTCTAACTTTATTGAGATCAACTCTGACCCCTAGGTGGCATTCAAACTTTTAAGTTCAAACTTACAGCCTTGGTTATGTATCAGTTTTCAAAGGAATCCATTGTTTTTTTTTATACTGAAATAATATAAACAGCATGGACATACAATATCAAATGCAATAAACAAGAAAACTTGCATTGAAATTAGTAAATGAGTATTTTGAGGTGTGACATTAACGTCTTTATACACGTTCTTAATGTTGAATAATCAAATTCACACAGATTCTCATTTGATTATTGAAGATAAGCAACACTGATTCTGATCGCTACCACATGGGTGACTATTTGCGAATACCAGGCGCTGTATGTTAGAGAATGTCAACACTTACCTGCAAGAGTTGCAAAAACCTACTGTTACATCTCCCCTGACAGTGATATATGTGCGACTGGGGGCCGCTTGTGAAATTGATGTTCCCATGAAACTTCCTTCGGAGGAAGTTGATTCAATCTGCCTAGAACAATGCCAATTCAGGATAGAAACAGTATCTTGATTCGGGTATGTTAACTACTGAAGCCAGCAAGTTGGTTCATAGTGTCTTGTGAAACAATGGACATCTTCTGAAACTTTTTTACACAATGACATTATTTTTTAATCTTTTTTGTCAATTGTACAGGAGATTAAACTTAAATTGCTTCCTTGTAAATTAAATTAACTTATTGGATTTAAATAAAAAAAATAAAAAAAAAGCCGGACGCTATTCTTAACAATCCGTCCTCCCATTTTTGTTGGTGATAAATATCACAAATCTTTCTGTATTCTTCATCTCTATATGAGTTTAAAATTTTCGTAGATGTTGTCTGCTTTGCTGACGCTATGTTAGCAGCAGCAGCCCTATGCAAATGACTGAGCCAATGTGCGATGTGATGTCGCAGCAGAAATAAAAAGGACACATGTGTTGGAAGAAACAGTGTTCAGAGGGAGTAGTTTTCAAGGGTGGTCGTTGTTCAGAGAGGCATGTATTCGAGACATAGGGGATTCGAGACATGTTTGAGACACAAGAGAGCAGAAAAAGACATGTTCAAGACATGAGAGAGCGGAAAAAAACATGTTCGAGACACAAGTGTTCGGAGAAGTGGGATTGGAGACACATGAGTGATGTCAGAGCAGAGACAAAGCCACACACGCCCGAAAAGGAGAAATAAACTGTTTAAATATTTATAAAAAAATGTGTTGTTGGAAATATCAGGTATAAAGGTTTCTGTTAAAAAAAGAGTCAAGTGTTTTTTTTGTTCTTTCTTCTGTTCCTTGCGACGAAGTCTACAACGTATTGTGTCCGTTAAAAGGTAACAACACCGTTAAAAAAAGATGCATAACGTTACAATACATATTTATTCTTAGTATAGGTTTTGTTGTTGTTGAGTATCACTTGTTCATTCGTTTCGTATGAATCAGATGATTTTTTGTTGACATTGGTTTTCCTGATATCTTTCTAATCAGGGACTTACAGGAAGAGGCACGTGAAGGTTGCCAACATCCCTCAGTGAAAATGTTTCCGTGGAACAAGCTGGATTCGAACTTGGCACACCGAGGTTATCAAACAGTCGTTAACCACTTGACCATCGTCACCTTCCTGAAGGTGCTGTTTGCTGTCCTGCGACAGTCAGAGGACAAGCAGCATGATCTCATTTAATTTATTACAAAAACACAGCAGCAACTTTTTCTTCAGGCACAGATAATGTAAACGCCCCTCTTTTCTTCTTGGAAGCGATAGTTTTGACAGTATTCTTTAGGCTGCTTTACTATATTTTTAGTCCCCCGACAAAAGTAGGGTGGACTTGTAAATTCACCCTTGTCCATTTGTTTGTTCGTCTGTCCGCACTTTTCTCAATGAGTACACCTTTGAATTTTTGGAAATTTTGCACAAACATAAAACATGATATGAATAAAAAAAAAAGTAGCAGAACGGATTTTCCGGGAAAATTCTGGTTCCCCCCCCCCTCACAGGGGCGCTTTCCAGGTTAAAATGGCTAAAATTGACACGCGTGGTTATCAAAAAAAATTGATGTCTTGGATTTTTATAAAACTTTCTGAAAAGTTGTAACTGACTGACTTATGTATAATTTTGTTTGTCTATACTTCGCAATAACTCTGGGGTGTGCCTCAGGGGCTCTTTTAGGGCTAATAAAAACACTCCATTTTTGGGACTATTTCACCATATTTTTCCAAAATTTTGATGTGTATGTCTATTTAGTAGTTTTACATAGTGCTGACCTCAAATTTAACTATGTTAAGGCCTTGGGGACTTTTGGGGCTAAATGGGGGAGGGGAAAATGATAGGCTTAGTCATTTCTTTTTTTACATGGTGCAGAACTCAAATTTACATATGTTAAGGCCTAAAACTGCACCGTTTGTTCATTTTCCCCAGGATTTGACGTCCCCTAAGGACTTTTAGGGCTAAATGGAGGGAGGAGGGGCAAATGCTGAACTTTTTTTTATGCCTCGTGCATCCATATTACATCAGTCACCTGCTTTCTATGACCTCACGTTACCCTGATCATGAGGTGGGGTGATGAGGGGTGAAGTGAGTTCTCAACCTTGCCCAAAGGTCTCCCACAGACTATTGGAGGGAAGGAGGCGCCTTACACTTCCTTTTGACAGTAGTTCTGTCCTGCCACCCTATACTGTGCCTAGTATTCTCAAATGGTCACCCATCTGATGCTGGCCAGATTCATTGTTGCTTAACTTCGATGATCTGGGGTGAACCAGTCTGTCTATGTGATTATGACGTGTGTGTATATATATATATATATATATATATATATATATATATATATATATATATTAGTGATGGGATGATTCCGTACTAAATTCCTGATTCCAATACAATTACCGATTCCGATTCTTTATAAATCTCTAAATATTTAACTATGTAGCTGTATTTTTTCACCGATTACCGTAAAAACACACATGTTAAATGTGCAGATATTTTCCTAAACGTAAAAATGGACTGGGGGAGGGGGTGGGACGATCTATTGATTTTTACCGTCACTGGTGGTTTTAAATCAATAAATATTTATTATTTTATCAATATTCCAGCAATGGAAGATTTAGCTTTAAAGAAAATCAAATAAAAAAAGACAATTAAAAGAATCGTTTTGGCATCGGAAAATAGGCATCAATTTTTCCAATTCCGATATCTATTTTGATATCTTCAAATATTCCAATTTTTCCGATTCCCGATTAATCGTCCTAATACTATTATATATATATGCGTGTGTGTGTGTGTGTATATATATATATATATATATATATATGTGTGTGTGTGTATATATATGCGTGTGTTTGTGTGTGCATGTGTGTGTGTGTATATATATGCGTGTGTTTGTGTGTGCATGTGTGTGTGTGTATATATATGCGTGTGTTTGTGTGTGCATGTGTGTGTGTATATATATGCGTGTGTTTGTGTGTGCATGTGTGTGTGTGTATATATATGCGTGTGTTTGTGTGTGCATGTGTGTGTGTGTATATATATGCGTGTGTTTGTGTGTGCATGTGTGTGTGTGTGTATATATATGCGTGTGTTTGTGTGTGCATGTGTGTGTGTGTATATATATGCGTGTGTTTGTGTGTGCATGTGTGTGTATATATGCGTGTGTTTGTGTGTGCATGTGTGTGTGTATATATATGCGTGTGTTTGTGTGTGCATGTGTGTGTATATATATGCGTGTGTTTGTGTGTGCATGTGTGTGTGTGTATATATATGCGTGTTTGTGTGTGTATATATATGCGTGTTTGTGTGTGCATGTGTGTGTGTGTGTATATATATGCGTGTGTTTGTGTGTGCATGTGTGTGTGTATATATGCGTGTGCATGTGTGTGTGTGTATATATGCATGTGTGTGTGTGTATATATGCGTGTGTTTGTGTGTGCATGTGTGTGTGTATATATATGCGTGTGTTTGTGTGTGCGTGTGTGTGTATATATATATGCATGTGTTTGTGTGTGCATGTGTGTGTGTGTATATATGCGTGTGTTTGTGTGTGCATGTGTGTGTATATATATGCGTGTGTTTGTGTGTGCATGTGTTTGTATGTGTATATATATGCGTGTGTTTATGTGTGCATGTGTTTGTATGTGTATATATATATGCGTGTGTGTGTGTAATATATATATTACACACACACGCATATATATATGCGTGTGTGTGTAATATATACATATATATATATATTTATATATATATATATATATATATATATATATATATATCCATTCATGTGTAATCACCTTTTTCTTCACCATATTCCCTCTGCTTAACTTATTTTGTTTTCAAGTAAGATCTTTGACTTACTTGTTGTTTCATCAAATACTTCTGTATGCAAAATCCGATCCCGCATTTTGCTAATTCCTACCCTCTGATGAGAAGGAGAGTATTTCTTCGAAACTCCGTGGATTAAGAACTATCCATTTATCTAGTGTTTTCTTTTCAGATTAAATATGTTTTTAACTCATTTCAAAGTGTTTTTTAACATATTTTATTAACTGTTTGCTCATATATATATATATATATATATATATATATATATATATATATATATATATATATATATATATATATATATAAGCGTTACTGCATAGTGCACCTGTGCATCAATCTGGCATGGATTTGAATTTCATCAAACTGAAACTCTTGAAAATTGTGTTGATTTTATCATTAAAGCTTGTATCTCTATAGTAATATAATTAGGAGACAATTTCGTGCGTGTTCAATAGTGTAAATGAAACGAAATTTTAAATTTCTTTTCTCTTGTTCTCTCTGCCTTTCCTCCTCTCTATTTCTATACACCCCTCCCTCTCTCTCTCTCTCTCTCTCTCTCTCTCTCTCTCTCTTAATTATTTATATCATTCCATTCCTCTTAATATTTCTTTGTAATTTTCCCCTTTATTTATGCTATTCGCCCTTCTTCCCACCATCTTAAACATTCGCTTACAAATTAAGTGCGCAAGATTGCAAACAACATCCAGAGTTTTAGTTGTTATTGTATGCCTGTATATAAATTAATTTGTAACGTCAGTGGTTGATGTAGCAGATTTGATATCGGGTGGGTGAGTGTAGTGTTTGAAACTTTCTCTCTCTCTTTCTCTCTCTCTCTCTCTCACTCACTCACTCACTCTCACACACACACACACACACACACTTTATTACAATTACAACAGGAATTTTAAAAGGAAAAAATAAAGTATCTATAATAAAAATAAACGAAAAACTACCGTGACAATAGCAAGGAACTTGTTGGGGGTTGCGGTCTCTCGTGATGATAGATGAGGAGGCGGTGAGGGGGTGGGTCTACATTTAAAAATCAAATGATAAATCGGAGAAGGAGGAGGAAAAGAAGAAAACCCCAAATACTAAGGTGGTGTGTCATGCGTAGCCAGCTGTCCTTGTGTGGGTAGAGACTGGGTCTAACGGAGCTGGCGAATGCTGATCGAAGATGACGGGGTGCACTTGTTTGGCAGCCAGATAACTATGGAGATTGGGGCTATGGGAGAGGTGCTCGGTCGTGTTCTTCCAGCAGTGCAAGAAAATGAGAGGTTCCTAAATTCTGGTAGACAACAGATTGCAGCATTTCATGTACTCTTCGTTTTCACCCCCACCCCCGCCTCTCATACAATAATTCTTTCAAAGTTCTATGCCTTCGCCACGCATCAACCAATCACCCTCGGAGCATGCCGATCTGAGATTCATTCCTTAGTTGGTGTTTATCATTTCTTCCTTCTGTTATTGTCTTTTATTCTTTCCTTCCTGAGTACGACACAGAGGTCCATCTGGTGATGAAATCCCAACTAGGGAGATTTGGGGAATGTAGTAATCTCTTATTTACAAATACTCCCAGGGCCAATCAAACCATGAGTCGATGTGATGGTACAAAAGTGCATGTGTGGGTAGGTGCTTTTTCGAACTAATATGCTATCACACACACACACACACACACACACACACACACACACACACGCAAACGTATCTTAAGTATTAACCGGTTATCTGCCCTTGTAATGATTTCCGATTTGTCTTACAGATGGCGTTCTCTACTTCCTGTTTCACATTCTTTACCAAACTTTTGTTCTCTCTCTCTTTCATTCGAATCGTGGCTGTAAAGGCACGCAAATTACACAACCCACTATGTATCGTTCATAACTTCTCTGTGTAAATAAATATTCCTTGTATACATGTAGATATGTAACTCTGTTTTAATGTCTTCTCTTTTAATGTGTTTCCTTTTTATATCTCTTCTTTAAATGTACTCAGTAAACTTGGCCTTTGTTGTTGACTAGCCTGGCTGCCCGGCGTTGCCTGGGTGTTTGGAGGCGTGGGTTGAGCAAAAAAAAAAAAAAAGTAGTGGTAGTAGGCAGGCAGGCTTGAACCCGTATTGCAAAAGAGGAAAAGAATGTGAAAACAGAAACGTGACGTCTTTGCCATTGCATCCATCGCCAAACAGGAAGTGGCGAAGGTTTAAGTTAAGGCTAGTCAATAAAAAAGAGTGGATGACTTTCAAAAATATTGGCGAAAAAAGCGATCCCTCCTTGTAGAAAAGTGTCAGGTTGAGGGTGAAAGAATTAATGTTTTTGCCCAATTTTTCGATATTTGTCATCCAAGGTGTCGAGCTTCAAAACAATACTGCTCTCGTGAAAATCCGTCACCTCTGTCGAAAGTTTTAGGCAGACATACATACATACATACATTTAAACAGACAGGTGAGATTTCTATTGTAGATGGTTTTTGAAACACGCAAAATGCATATCAGAACAAGTGGCGACCTTCGACTTTCAAAGTAACAGCCTCTACAAAATATTGGACACGCTCTCTACAGATCAATAACTCCGATCTATACACATGTATTGCAAAGTATCTATAGATTAAAGTTTTGAATGCTTTAGCTGAGGGACGATTGTTTGTACTGTATTGATTGGACTATTGTTCTTATTTTGATTGTTATTTGTGCAACGTTTCAATCGGATTAGCTGTCAACCGTCCTCAGACATGTTAGTTGATGTTTGGAAAAGAAAAGAGAAAAGTCACTGGCTCCGTATCTATTTTCGTATCCTTTGAGTTGGTCTCTATTTTATGGTTATTGTTTCGTATTTGTGAAAAAAAAAAGTTGTTAACCAAGGGGAGGCAACTCTAACAAAGTTAACAGGGGATTATCTCCCTTGCATCGCCTAAATTTTAAGGGTGCACAATGGTTTTTTTTTTCTACAATTAGATTTTCAAATGCTACTAATCTCTAAGCGTTGTCTGCTTAGTAATTTTTTTTTTTTTTTAGCATCTGTGCTGCCTCTATAGATTGAATAGAAACTATTATTTACTGACTTATTCCTTTACAATATATGCATTTTTTTTTTCACTCCAAGCAAGGCATATTGTCATTTAGATGTGAGAAGATTTTAAATCTGGATCATGTCTGCAGAGGACTATGCAAGGAATTGAGCAACAAGATATCTGTTTACGTTGCTTTTAAACCTCTGCAAGTTAGTACATTTGCGTTGTTACGTTGTCTCTAATTATAGGATATGAGTGTTTGTTATATTGTCTCTATAATAAAGGGTTGAGTGTTTGTTGCGTCATCTCTAATAATGGATTAGAAGAGATGACGTGTTATTATCTATTTATGTTGAATCATAAAGGGAATCGTGTGTGAGTGACCTGTATTTTCAGAACCTACCTCTGCTTCTTCGATGTTGGACCATCTGGAATTTCTCGTCCTGGAGGGAGACTTGATACCTGTTTTTGGATGAAGATTCAATCACTCCAAGACAAGGAATTAGTTCTATAGTTTATTTCACTTTTCCCCGATGTCCTGCAGAAGGTGGAAAGTGAAACCGGCCTGTGTGGGTTCTTCTTCTACACACGTCAGCCTTCGCCCCCCCCCTCCACCCACCAGCGAAGAGGAGGAGACAACGGGAAGCCGTCCGTTGTCTTCCGAGTCCAAATCAAATCTCAACGATTCAGCTAACCTGATCACATGACTCACACGCAATCAAATCAGCTGATCTTTTACTTCTGGTCAACGTGTCTACACTATAACTGACCTCTTCCCCCCTCTCTCTCTCTCTCTCTCTCTCTCTCTCTCTCCCTATTCCTTAACACATTCAGGGAAACAAGAAACACGAAAGAGGGGGATTCCAAAGTTTAATAGTCCAAAGGAAGAAAGTAGAGTAGAAGGCTTTCCAGCATATAGGGACCTCAACCGTGATGGGGTGGGGTTTTGCTGCTTGTCGGATTAATCGGGAGTATTTACGTTGAGTAGGCACTAGTACACAGAGCGCATTCCATATAAGTACTTGTAAAACAGTCACAGGGTTACAACATCGCAGTGATGGAACAAGGGTTGGAGCAAAAGGCCAAAATCAGAGCAAGTAAATTGATAAGAACAGATACTACACTTTAGATTGGAGATTCTTTTTTTAGACCCTAAAAAAAAAAAAAAATAGTGGTAAGTGCAGCAACTCAGATGTGGCAATGATACTCCATTCATTGAGTATTAAAACATTTTTTTGTTAATAACACAAAAAAACATATGCTATGATACAAAAATGAAAAAAAAAATTTTTTTTTTTTTTTGAAGAGGTTTAATGCTCACACATTAAATTAGGCTGTGTTTTGGCAATAACATGTCGAGTGCTGTCTTCGAAATGGTCTACTGTGTCTGGTTTATCAGTATAGACATGAGGCTTTACATATCTCCAACGAAAACATTCTAACAGGGTTAAATCGCATGAATGAATTGGTCAGTTGACAGGTTCATTTCGTGAAATTATTTGTTCATCAAATGTTTCTCTCAATAAATTGATCGTATCATTTGTTATTTGCAAATGTTACTCGGCTGTTTGTCTTTTCATGATGAATTGACAAACTAAGCTGAACTCAAATAAACGATAGTTGCTATTAATATTTAATTTTTTTTTAATAACAGTATTTATTGAACCTTATTTGATTAGCTGATCTTTGTGTTCTCCTCTTCTTGTTTTTTATGATGATGATGTTTAATTTATCCTTTTCTACTATGAAGCCACCCCCATCCCTACTCTTCTTGTTTCCGTTATCTGCTATGGTTTTGCATCTTCTCCTCATCATTGCCCCCATCCTCATCTCAACTCAGTTTTTTTCTCTCCCCCCCCCCTTCCCCTCCCGTTTCCCAATCATCTTTTTGATCCTTCCTACACTGGGACATGCAGGGGCGCTTGAACCAGACAATTGCACTACCACCACACCACCACCAATAACAAAATCAGTTCCAAGAAAAATGAATGCTGCTAATAAGAACACAACATTAGGAATGACGAAGTTGAACACATTTCATTCTTCTGTTAGTGGAGTTCAGTTTCCCACTCTAGAATATCCCCCAGTGCAACAGTAAAGGATAAGCAGCCGTTCAAAACACAGGAAAATTATTCCAAGAATCATATTCTGTTTTTAAAGGAATTAATACATATATATATATTAGACAACTGAATGCCAAGAAATAATTAGACAGCTGCAGAAATAAGAAATAGTACTCAACACATAAAAAAAAAAATGCGGAAACACATAAATTCATCTGAATTTGTGCTTATTTGTTTTAATTACGTATATGTAAGGATAAATCCAATATAGTGTACGGAAAAGTGGGCACAGAATTAAATCAAACTCTTCAGTCGACTAATATATGATTAGTGAAGTCGTAAGAGACAATGGATACCCGTTGTAAGTGTGCGACCATGAGGAGTCTGCAGTGAAGCAAGGCTTGCACAATCTGCATCTGCACTTTCCTCGGACTGGCATTCCTTGAATCGAGTGGAAAGTAGAAGTTAAAGACGACTGCAAACAATGCCGGGATAAGCAGAAAAATACTACTTCGGAGTTTTTTGCTCTCCAAGACTAATTACAGAATAAAAGTTTTGAGAGCCTAGTCTACCCTACTATTTAATTCATAGCAGGAGGGAGGATATATAGGTTCATACCTTTCATAAAGATATGAGTGAAAATGATGCTGTAACACCAACACGCACATACACATAAATATTTCACAAAAAAAAAAAAAAATCTATAAGTGGACGCTTTAGCTAGACAGATGTATACAACATAATTTTCTACACAGACAATCTATTCTATGTTAACCAGAGGGGACTCGGAGACTTTGGGAATTCACCATCTATAGATATTTTGGAGAAAAAAAAATGATTGGTAAGATGAATACAATTTTAGACTTATTATTTATTTATTTATAGATGCTCTGTTATATTTAGCAAATATTGAGCTTTTGATAAAAAAAAGACTGGAATACATAAAGAATAGGCACTATACACAGAATTGTACATTTTAACAAACCTCTCTCTCTCTCTCTCTCTCTCTCTCTCTATATATATATATATATATATATATATATATATATATATATTTCTATTTATTATATTTATTTGCTTCCTCACCAAAGCAAATTAGGCACAAGGCCGTTTTTAATGTGGGGTAAAAACCAGCTCCCCTAAAAGTAAGCAAAAAGGGGGCACTCTGGTTACCAAAAATAATAATTGTCTCAGTATAGAGGGTTTCCCCTCCATTGACTGGTACAAATTACCTTAAGTGCAGCATCTGCAGAACAGATACTACACTTTGATCCCAGCCCGAAGACCAAGAACAACAGAAAAAAGGCAAGGAAACCTTAGTTACCATGTTGATCTGAATATTATGCTTTTATTATTAAATAATCGAGCACTCTATTGGATTTCTTTCTAGTCAATGAAACCAAGAGTTATATTAATTTAAAGGGAAAAACTCTACTAGGGATTTTTTTTTTTTTTTTTTTACAATTATCAAAAAAAGAAACCCAATTATTTTTACCTCACTCCCTAGTTTTGTCGATTTTTTTTTTTTTTTTTTTTCGTTGACTTTGTAATGAAGTCATATGTCTCGGATTTTATATACGTGGATGTCTCTCGAAGACGGTAAGAGATTATTTTTATTCTAAACACCTTATATTGACATTTTTTTTTTTTTTTTTTTTTTTTTTTTTTTTACAGAAACATTTTTTATGTAAAAATTAAAATTATTCATTAAAAAGTATAATCTCAAAATTATTTGCGAAAATGCGTGAATAAATATATTTGAAATCATCAAAATTCATGTCATAAAGGATAGGAATCACTGAATTTGTTGGTGTCGGGCTGCGGTATTGTTCTCCTCAGTCCTATGTGATCCACCCTCCCAGGCTTTACCTTCTGTCTGAGAATAGCTTGGTATATTTCGAATTGTTTTAGGCGTTTCTACCAGGGAATGTCAATGGAGGCTGCTCGGGCATTTTTTTGTAAGCTAGATTGTGCTGACTTTCCAAAACCATGCATGACCTTGTATCTAACTTCTCCCGGACAGGAGATAAATCATATAAGACTTGTATATTTTTAAAGTGGAGCTATTTTTTGCATTGAGAATGAGATTGAAACACTTGTAAAAAAATTCACACGATAGAAACAAACTAATTTTTCTGACGTACTGTTCCAATCTATCCGATCTACATTGTATGGTTAACTCATTTGCATATTGCTTTGAAATGTGTCATTTCATTAATTAACTCTTCTTTATTGCTTTGAATTCGATTATTGTTTTCCGTGTAGTAATTGTTTACAACTGCTGTTTTATTTCGTGAAGAAATGTCCAGAATTCACGCTCAAATTATTTTCTGCAATTCAGTTCGAGATTTTAAGTTAGAAATAAAGCTATCACCTTCCACCCCCACACACACTATCTTTCAGACGAACAAGTCGGTCAATTTGCTTTATTGTAAATAATAAAAAATAATTATTTTGTAACCTTTTGAAAAGAATTTGAAAGCATTTAAACCGTCGAATAGAAAGGCATTTAAACTAGCTTTAAAATTTTTCACATCTCTCTCTCTATGGATTAATCCTAATCTTATAAATACAAAACTGACAAATTAAAAAATTAAAAAATATATCCATTTTAAATGTGGAAATTGATGAATCGCACAGGTAAGAAATTCATTTTTATAGTATGAAAAGGTTAGTAATTGCAATTAAGAATAGGAAATTGGATCAAATGTTTGTAACATGTCTTCTTCCTAAGATTAAGGGTGGTGGTGTTTGATCAACACTGCTGGGGAGCCATGATGTAATATACTGTTTTGTTTTTAAATCCCCGAAACAGTGTTTCATTGTAAACAACTGATGATCCCTTGAAAAATAAATTATTGGTATTATAGTAAATTCGAGAGCAAGTTGATGCAGTGATTGCAGGTGATTAAATGACTTACTGACTATATGATTTTCTAACGAATGATAAAAAATATTTTTTTTTTTTGTATAGTTTTAAAGGTTAAAAACTTCAAAGACACTATATATATATAATGTATAAGTTTCCTGGAAATTTTTGGGTACTATTCCTCCAACGACCTAACAGCAAAAATTTCATATTGATATATATACAGGGTGGGATGATAAGTGTCGCCCTAGAAAAACAACACTACAGCTTTATTTTAAAACTTTTATCGAAAACAATCAATTTAGGTAACTTTATTATGTAGTAGAGCTGTAGGTGTATCAGAATTTTTGTAAGAATTTTTGACACCCCTAAGACGAAACTGCGAATAAAATATAAAAAATTCGTAATTTCTCTTTTAAAAGTGGGTTGCTTATTTTCTTTATGGATTATACTTCCAAAATAAACTATTAAAGTTGTTTTAAAAGTAGTAGCAATATTTTTTCTTTTTTTTTTTTAAACAGTAATGAAATTAATTGAATTTTACGAGTTCAGTATTTTGCAATTTTTAAACTTTAAAAATCTATCAAAATTTTTCTATTGATTCTATTTTTACGATATTTTCAGGATCAATGTGAAATTTTATGCTCTTTCCAATAAACCGAATATAATATTTTAGACAAACGTTTTTTTTTTAATTCACGCCCCCCTCCCATTTTGAAATGTCTATTAAAAAGTAAATACTTAATTTACTCACCAAAGTGTTATATATCTCAAATTGAAGATAAAAGATCAATAAATAATATATTCAAATTTAAAACAAAAAAAGTAGTGTTTTTTTTTAGAAATTTACCTGTAAAGTCTGAAGTTTAAAACCTTCTTTTTTTTTTTTTTAAAACACATTTTTTTTTTTTTTTTTTAATGAAACCTTGGTCCTTGCTCCCTTAATTGAAAAAAAAATTAGGGCTTGCATTACATTTTTCGAGTAGTTATAAGCTTGGAAAGACAGGGGGTGGAATTATTCAATATTTTTCACGAAATTTCTGACACGCCTAGTAGAGCTGACATCTATTCAATGTAGCTGCCTTCAGCCTCAAACACCACCTCAATATGGATCCGGAAATGGGACATGCCTTTTCCACAAGTGCCGGCAGGAGCTCGAAGAATACTTGACGGATGGCAATAATCAGGCTGGCTTTGGTGTTGTAGGAGGCCATGTTGGTGATGTTCTCGATTTATGACCAAACAGAGTAGTCCAAGAAGTTCAGGTCAGGGGAGGGGGAGGGCAGTGAGAGAATGGTGCAAAGTCATAGCACTCCTTCTGAAGTCAAGTCTGAGTCTCTTTGAAGTTGTGGATCGGTGTTGAGTCCTGCTGTCAGATTCAGGGTCTGCTAGCGGCCACCTGATTGCACCAGGGGATCACCACACTCTTCAGCACATCCAGGTACATTTTGATGTTGACTTTCAAGCCGATTTCGAAGATGTGAGGTGGGATGATGTGGCTTTCACTTGAAACCACACTAAAGACCATAACTGTGGCCAGAAATTTTGTTTTCGTCACCCTCGGCATGTCCCTGTCATTCATGGTAATCCAGTGATGCATTTTGGGTATGCTGGCAATGGTCCTGTTGTCATAACTTGGATTGCTAGAGAGCATGAGTTGTACACCGGCGCATCTTCGATCTTGTGTGACATGATAGAAGGCTCCTATCGCTCTTGGGATTTATACACAACTGGCCAACCTGAAGATGGTCTGCAGCAAAAAAAGAAAACCGGTTTTCATCAAATGGAAATGGAATCATGTTTTTTCTAGGGCGACAATTTTATCATTCTGCCCTGTATACTAGTGAGACTAATGCATTGGTGTTGCCCAGGAAAACCGAGAAATCCAAGAAACTCCTGCTCTCACCGTAACTCTATATAAGTACTTTTACTCAATTTTTATAAAAAAAACTATCAGAATTAATTCATTTTATTTAACTATTAAATTTATAAATAATAATGAACACATAAACGTTGTGTTATTTCTTAATTAATGATGAGTGTCCTTGTAGCAACATGCATGCATACATAGAAGGGAGTTATATTTTTGTTAGTTTAAAATTTTGGGGATGGTGAAAGGGAAATTTAAATAATAATGTCTATACACAAACACTTGAAGGAAGGTATTATTTTATAAGAATACAAGTATTTTTGAATGAAGTAAATGTTATCAATTATTTTATCTGACGAGAATCGGTGTCTCAATGCAATTATGCTATACGTGTACGTATATATATATATATATATATATATATATATATATATATATGTGTGTGTGTATAGTAATTTATAAAATATATATGGCGATTAAGCTACACTGAATATTCCGCATTTTATCCACTCTAGGATTCTTCAGGCTTATGCAAGAATTTTGTGGTTGTCTGTCGTTTTTATATATGTACCTTCTATTGAGATTTTAGTTAGCCAATCAGCTTTCTAGTATCCACCGCGCCCTTCCTATCAGCCAATGGACATGCACTTATAGGACAAAGGCCCATTTGACCTCTGGTTGACCCGATTCTTTGTGTGTGTTCTATTTAGCCTGGATATCTAGTGTCTTGACCTATTTTTAATCTAAAATCTGCGAAAATTTAGAGATGATAATTAAAGCACATAATAACAAAATATTAAATAAAAACAATGTAAACAACAACAAATTAAACAATAAAAAAAGTAGACACCATGACAAAAATAAAACTAACACAAAAGACACATATATAACTATTGAAAATTTGTTGCCTCTGTCAAAAGTTTTAGGCAGATATACATACATAAGCTTGGCCTTTTGGCCAGGATCAAAGTGTAGTATCTGTTCCGGCAGATGCTGCAAGCTATGACTAGCTATGACTAGCAAAGACCAGATGTGGGGGCAACCCCACATGCCTGACCATTAACCAGCTCCCATTTCCCACCTCTCGGGAGCTGGTCCCCTTTTTCCCTTCCCCCTCCCTTCACTCCTCACATTAAAAATCGGCCTTGTGCCTAATTTGCTCGGTAGGGGAGCAAATAAATACCATCTGTTCTTCAGATGCTGCACTTCCATTTCTTGTTCTCTTTTGGTGAAGGAGAAATCCTTTACGACTGAGACAATTTTTATTTTTGTACCTTTTCTCCGCGTTAAAAAACGACCCTGGTGTCTAACTCTGTCCCGTGGGGAGGCATAGTGAATAGGTACATACATACATACATTTAAACAGACAGGTGAGATTTATATTATAGATTACAAATATTTTTATAGAAGTGCATTATGAATAATTGTTATTATGCATCCATTTGTATATCTCAGTAAATTGTTTTCTTTCAGTATTGAATAGGTGTGTCAACATGATTTAGCCTCATTACTCACCCTCACAATCATCAGTTGCCTGGTGGAGAGAGTAGGTTATGTTCGGTAAAATCCACTTAAAAACAATTACATATGTGGGTGTTGTCTGATTATTTTGAACTTCTATGCTTGTTTATTGAGGGACTAGCAGGCCGCCCAGCATTGCCCGGTCGTAAAATATGCATGAATATTATATTTTAATTAATGTAGAATTCTTATTTATTATAAACTGAGACATGTGCATGTGAGTATTATGTTTTTCTAAACAGTTCACTTCTTGTAAATAAAAAGAAATCCCCAACCTGAGATCCAAACCTAAAGACAGTGAGTTAAGTACGATAACCATTAAACCAGTTTGACACGATTTTAAAAAGTATTTTCAAACTTTCTTATTCTTAACATAAGGGAGCTGTCATGTTTCACGACCGCGCATGCGGCATCGTGGAACAGTTGACAAATTCGATGACGCTCAAATTCGATGACGCTCAAGACGTTTGTTTAAATTTTGACCCTTTAGCAGCCCATTTTTTTTTTTAATGAAAATCGATTAAAAATTTCCCACATGCCTGAATACCCTATATACCAAATTTCAAGTCTGTAGATCCAAAATTCATTGAGTATATAGGTTGAGAAATGTCTTCACACATGTACACATTCTCACTTTTATAGATATGTAGATTACCTTGAATGAGTCGCCGTATGTGCGCATTTATAACATGCATTTTAGCTATAGGAACACTTGCAGTGCCATCCCTTGCACAAGTTTTGTTTTGTGTTCAAAATATTCGAACTACACAGAGTTCTAAGACTAAGATTTGAAACCGGTCTTCCGAAATAATTTAATCAACATTTGACTTGTGTGATTCACTTTTGTGACATTCTGATCGTGTGCGATGTCTGAGTGCATGCATTCGTGTGTATGCGTGATCACTGACTCGAGTTGTTCATTTTCTCTTTCTATTTCTTCCCTTCTATGTGCACATAGACTGGTACTAACAACTTTACCCAGCGTACATTATATGAGTTGCAATATTTTGTACATTATATGAGTTTCAGTATTTTGTACATTTTATGAATTGCACTATTTTGTACATTTTATGTATTGCGCTATTTTGTACATTTTATGTGTTGCGCTATTTTGTACATTTTATGCGTTGCGCTATTTTGTACATTTTATGCGTTGCGCTATTTTGTACATTTAATGCGTTGCACTATTTTGTACATTTAATGCATTGCGCTATTTAGTACATTTAATGCGTTGTACTATTTTGTACATTTAATGCGTTGTACTATTTTGTACATTTAATGCGTTGTACTATTTTGTACATTTAATGCGTTGTACTATTTTGTACATTTAATGCGTTGTACTATTTTGTACATTTAATGCATTGCACTATTTTGTACATTAAATGCATTGCACTATTTTGTACATTTAATGCATTGCACTATTTTGTACATTTAATGCATTGCGCTATTTTGTACATTTTATGCATTGCACTATTTTGTACATTTAATGCATTGCGCTATTTTGTACATTTTATGCATTGCGCTATTTTGTACATTTTATGCATTGCGCTATTTTGTACATTTTATGCGTTGCGCTATTTTGTACATTTTATGCGTTGCGCTATTTTGTACATTTTATGCATTGCGCTATTTTGTACACTGTGCAAAAGTTAATATTTGCTCGTTTATACTTATGATTTTGGAAATATTTTGCTTCACTTTTTAAATCTGACGAATAACAACTCTTGTTAGTATTTGTTTATATTTTAATAACGCCATTTTAATTGTGTGTACATATCTTTTTTTGTTTGGTTTTATTTGTTGTTAATTATATTGTAAATTGTCTCTTTTCAGTCTTGAAAGCCGGGATAATCCTTTTGTTCCTGGTGGAGAGCTCGCCATAGACACAGAAGACATTTTGAAGAGGGCTACAATCGTGCGGGACAAATTTATTCTTGAGGAACAAGAGAAGCAAAAAATTGAGAATGAAGCGTTGGCTCAGGCGCAAACCCAGGACAAAACAGACGGACCGACTGGAAAAGCCGTAGGGAAGTCTCCGGATACGAAAGGTACCGGGAAAGACGTTCCGAAAGAGAATGGAAAGGTCGACGAGGAGAAGGCTGGCGAACAAGCAACGCGCCCCCCGACGGGAGGACAAACTGGCGAATTGCAGGACGGCCCTAAGGATAAGAAGAAACAGAAAAAAAAATGCTGTACAATAATGTAACGGGACAATTCGACGCTTTAAGATTTAAAAAAATAAAAACAAGAAATGAACAAAAAAAAGGAGGAAATGTTAATTTTAACGTTCAACAATTAAATGCTTTTTATATGCCAAAATAAATGAGAAAAAAAAGAAAGAAAAAAAATTAACACACAGAAATACAAGCATGTTCACATACATACACACGCATACATACATGCATATATATATATATATATATATATACATATATATATATATATATATATACACACTCCAGCTTAAAATTATGAAAAAATGTGTCGAAGATTATGATGTAAAAAAAATAAATAAATAAATAAAAACAAGGGGGGAAAAAATGACATTGCAAGGTTATGATTATTATGATGATGGTGATGCTTGGGGGATGATGAGGTTATGATGATGATGATGATGATGATGAAGAAGAAAAAAAGAAGAAATACATCCTTTATTGAATAAAGGAAAAGAAAGAGTGGGAAAAAAAAAGAAATGAAAATTTAGTTGCTTTATTTGGGGGGTGGGGTAAAAATTGTGACATTAAAATTGATTTTTTTTTTTTTTCAAAAAGAATTGAAAAATATATGTACACACAGATACATGCACACGCATTTATGCATTCATATATATATATATATATATATATATACATATATATACACACATACTGTTACAAAAATTGAAGATGTGTCATGCAGAAATTATAAAAAGAAAAAGATTAGTTAAAATATTTTGCATTCAAAATTACCATTGAAATTACAATTGAACTCATAAAATTATTTTTTCTTCTAATATATATATATATATATATGGCAATTAAGCTACCCAGATTAGCCTGATGAATCCTCATAAGGATGAAACGTGGAAAATTCTGTGCAGCTTAATTGTCATATATATTTTCAAAACTTACTATGTAGCTCTACTTACATATTGAGCACTGTCAAAGTAAATATTGAAAATATTTGCATAAAATTTTATGTAGATATATAAAATAATATATATATATATATATATATATATATATATATATATATATATATATATATATATACTTATTTTTCCCATGATTACTGTAAAAAAATTAATTAGGATAAATTGTGAGTATATTAATTGTTGCTTACTATTTTTACTTGCACACTGATATATATATATATATATATATATATATATATATAAAACTTGAAAATGTATATGTGTGGGTATGTGTATATACATATATAACCTTCAAAATGTATGTGTGTCTATATATATATATATATATATATATATATATACAGATATTTTAAATTAAAAAATTCTTTGTGTATGTGTGTATATATATATATATATATATATATGTGTGTGTGTGTGTCTATATACATGTATATATATGGGGGCTTTCAAACAAAAAAGCATAATATCTATATATATATATATATATATATATATATATATATATACATATATATAATGCTTTGAAATTAAAGTCACATTTATGTAAGCATATACATACAGATGTGTGTATATATACGCATACATTATATATATATATATATATATATATATATATATATATATTTTATATGTAAGGTTCCTGATGAAAGACAATTTTAGTGAATGACTTATTGTAAAAAAAAAAAAAATGAAATAAAAAAAAAAAATACATGTAAAAACAAACCCTTTCCCCTTTTTGGAAAAAAAAACAATAAAAAAGAAAAAAAAGAAAATGGCAATAAATTGTACTTTATCAATATTATTTACACAACACATTACACTCAACCCACATACAACCAGTATATTTATTTATGTGTTACAGAAGATTGGAAAGACATCACTACCGTCGGTTCCAATTCTAAACAAAGTTGGACCAATATCTGGTCGCCTATGTCGGACTCTCTTCAGCAGCTGCTTATATTTGTCTGCTTGGAAAAAATAACAGATATAAACAGAGGTTAAAGAGTCCACCCTGACAACCAGATATTGGTCCAACTTTGTTTGGATTTGAAACCGACGGTACTGATGTTTTTCTGATCTTCTGTAACACATAAATAAATATGTATCACACTTTTATTGTTTAAATTTTCTTAATAATCGAAAACTCTGCTGGGGGTTCTCTCCCACTAACATTAAATAGGTGTGTGTGTGTGTGTGTGTCTGTATATAATTAATCTGAAATGCAATTTCTGTAGAAAATCTCAAAAGTGAGAGCACAATGCAAACTTAGTTCAGTCTCATTATAAATTTATTTCAGCACTATATGTCCTTTTTCAAATGAGGAGTTAACTTTAAAATATCAGGTGCAAACCTTACTAGTTCGCCTCATTTGAAAATACCCTTATAGGGTTGAAATAAATTTATAATGTGATTGAGCTAAGTTTGTGTTGGATTTTTTCCTGCCAGGAATCCAGTTTGCAAAATACACTAGTATCGTTCTTTTAACTCTTTTTATATATATATATATATATATATATATATATATATATGCGCACACACACACACACGTCTGTTTGAAAACTACAGAATTTTCTATTTTGTAATTTTTCATTGTGCTGATGTTTTCGTTCTTTTTCCTTTTTGATTTTGGTGGAAAATGCAAAAAAAAATATATATATTAATGACAACATAACGAAATAAAACAAACCGACTCCCGAAGATGATTGCAAAGATTGAAAGCTCTGAAGATGGCCATTAGAAGAGACTCGTGAATTACCACCAAAGATCTAGAAACTAGCCAGCTGCATGGAGACAGTATTTAAAGAAATCATGAAACTAGAAAATAATTCTATAGTCTTGAATTCAACTTTTATCAATAACAATGTCTGTTTTATATATAGACAGGGTTCGCACAGATTTGAAAAGACCTTGAATGTCTACTTTTGCCTTGAGAAGGCCTTATTTCTATTATTACTGATGTAATGATGGGTTGAAATAATAAAGATGGACTTAAGAGCAAGAGGGATAAAGACCTGACCAGAGATAAGTTCGGAAGTCAATTTATAAAAAAATGTCAAATGTATGCTAGACTCTAATACAAGCGTTAAACCGGTGATGATGATCTTCTTCCATCACCTGTAACGGAGGGTGTATGAGCACATGTGAAAATATTAGCAGGAACCAAAGGATAGCTGGCTCGCTAAAAATATTAGCAGCAGCAGCTGTTAAAGCACGTATGCAGATTAGCAAGTGTGTGTGAGCTTCTCACAAGAAAAGGAAAGAAAAATGCACCACATGGCGAGGAATAGAAAAGAAAAACATGCGTCGGGTAAATGAAAATTTTATCAATAACGATGTTTGCTTATATATATATATATATATATATATATATATATATATACCGGGTTCACACAGGTTTGAAAAGTCCTTGAATTTTGCTTTGAAAAGGCCTTATTTCGATTATTATCTTGAAAAATCCTTGAAAATATCGAAAATGTCTTGAAAAAGCTGTAAAAATTGTATTTATGTCCAGTGAAGATTGGTGTTGAAATATTAAAAATAAAATCGAAAGAAGTACTATTAATTTATTTTTTTGAGTATTAATAAAAAAAAATACCATTAAATATTTTTTTTAAATATTGAAATATTCGGAATTCATCATTGAACAATCCCATTAGTGCGGGGTCCATATGGGGTGAGTGTAGTTGCGGCCACCATAAATAAAGATGACCCACCCACCCACCCACCTCTAAAAAAAAATACAAACTTTCCTTGCACAGACAGGAATTGCTGTAGATTGTAACCCTAAACCATAAATTGTGTCGTGAAAATTTGAATTTTCCCTGGTGAAGGCCTTGAAAAACTTTGAAAAGCCTTAAAACGTTCTTGAAAATGGATATTGAAAATATCTATGAACCCTGATATATCATTCAAACACTACCGTGTTTGAATATATGTTTAAGTGGCAGTTTTAGTCATTTAGAACTGCTTTAAAGCTTCACTGCTTACTCATTTTTTTTTTTTTTTACCAAATTTCAAACAATTATTCTCAGCTATATTGTGAAAACAAAATTTTCAATTTTCTTTCAGTAAAACAAAAGTTATGATGAATTTACCGGTGTTCAGAATCGTAAAAAAACGTAAGGAGGTGAGTGACGTTTTTTCTGACTGGTTTCCATAGCAACCACGTCAGTTCAATGACTAGTGTTGCTATTAATTCACCGCTCTTGCAAAAAGAGAAGTAACAAGTGAAACAGAGAGAATGAAAGCAGACAAATGCTGTACATTGTTTTACATATGTGTATGTTATGTTTACGCGGGCAAAAACTAAGATTGAATTTAAACAAAGAATAAGTGAATTTTATGGAAGAATCATGGATTACAAATAGAAAAATGTGAGCATGAAAAGTAATATGGTCAAGCTTAAACATGGAAAAGAAAAGGACAAGATATTCTAGTAAAAAATATAATAAATTTATAACTTAAAATATTGCAGCATTGTAAGATTTTTTAAAATTCAATTGAACATTATATAATCAATTCTTAATGCTGCAATATGTTAAAGTTATAAATTTATATTTTTTACTAGAATATCTTGTCCTTTTTCTTTTCCATGTTTAAGCTTAACCATATTACTTTTCATGCGTGCATTTTTCTATTGCAATTATCATTATTGATAGTCAAAATCTCAAAATTTAAGTGCAATAGGTGTTAATTTTTATAACCACAAAGCATGTACAAATAAACAGTATAAAAGTTTGATTTCAGTGATCATGACTTTATTCATTTTGTAAAAAGATCCAGTTTTTAACGACCTCTTTGTCACTTTGACAACCTAAATACAAAATTATATATTTTGGATATGGATACGGTCTTTTCTTCAGACAAATCGCACTCTAAAATCATGTATATATATCTCTGTATTTTTGTTGTCTAAATGATGATTAAATGTTTAAGCACTTCATCTTTTTGCTTATACACACACACACACACACACACACACACATATTATATATATTAGTGTTGGGACGATTAATCAGAATTGGAAAAAATTGTGCATATTTTCCGATGCCAAAATGATTCATTTATTGAGATTGTCGGACTGACTTCCTCATCTTGGTTGTTATTGTCACAACGTTTCGGACGTTTTGCCCTCCGGCCTTCGTCAGGTGTGTTGTATCGAACTGGGGAACCGTTTGTTAGGAGTCTCGAGCCCAACCCTTTATTATTATTACGGGGGTACTGTGTTCGGACTCCAGCTAGGCTTTGGGACATAGTTGTTGATTCTCTGTTTTGAATGTTACTTTTTCACTGTCTTCGTTCAGGATTGAACTCAGCACCTTTGGGTAACTGTAAACTTTAATACAACGTCTAGGACCACTCGGCCATATGTCACTAGGACTCGGAGGGCAAAACGGCCGAAACATTGTGACTATAACAACCAAGATGAGGAAGTCAGTCCGACAATCTCAATCAATGAAAACACCTCATCTCAAAAATACAGACAATTACTAGCCAAAACGATTCTTTTAATTTTTTTTTTTTTTAATTTGAATATATTTAAAGCAAAAAATCTTTCTGGTAATAATTATAAAATAATAAATATTTATTGGTTTTTAAAACTAAAATCGATAGATGATTCTCACAAGTGTATTTTTTTCGTTCAGGAAAATATGTGCACATTTACCATGTTTTATTACTGTAATCAGAAAAAATAATGACTCTATATTTAAATATTTAGAGATTTATAAAGAATTCTGATCGCAGTAATAAAACATTCAGTTGACTTTTACAATTCTTGACAGTATCTGTTTCGTAGCGCAAAATCAATCATTTAATTATTATATCAATTAGTAAATCTTTTATGCCCTTAACTCATCAGAAGAAATAGCAACAATCAATCCATCAAAAGGAAATAAAGTGTGATTTGACATGATTAAAAATCCGAAAATTGGAAGAGAAGCTGCAAATACCTTTAATATGTTTCCATTACGCCATTTTGAATTTTGATAGGATAAAGATCTTATTTTCATGGTGACATGACCCCTTACATTGGACCTCTTAGCTTCCCAAATATCAATCGTTTGGAATTCTGTGTGTGGAAGGTAGTTAAGAAAAAAGTTAATTGTTCAGGAACTCCTGTCATTATTAACCAGCAGAGCATTACCACTGTCGACCAAGGGAAGAGTTAATCAATGTAATGATGGGAGGAAATGATAAAGATGGACTTAAGAGAAAGAGGGATAAAGACCTGACCAGAGATAAGTTCAAAAGTCAATTTAGAAAAAGCTGTTAAATGCATGACAGACTCTAATACAAGCATTAAACCGATGATGATGATAATCTTCCTCCACCACCTGTAACGGAGCACATATGAAAATATCAGCAGGAGCCGAAGGATAGCTGGCTAGCAAAAATATTAGCAGCAGCTGTTAAAGCAAGTATGCAAATTAGCAAGTGAGTTTGTCAGGAGAAAAGAAGAGAAAAACAGACCACATAGCGAGTAATAGAAGAGAAAAATGCGTGCCGGGTAAGATGGCCATGTGGCCCTGTGGTGACGGCAAGAGACTTTTAAGCTGGTGTTGAGGTGACAGGGCTTTTTTAATCGCATGGTAAGTGAAATGAACAGTAAAAAAAGAAGCAAGTAATGGTAGTAAAAGCCTTTTTCTAAAACTTTAAAACAAGGCCAAGTCGGATTTATTTATTTTTGTTTCTTTGTTCATTTTTTGATGGTACCAGATGGCGTGGGGGTCCGAGAGGTTTGAACTGTAATGAATACAATTTAATTGTAACGCCCACGTTACACACCAACAACAACATACAACATGGTGGAGTAGGGTGAAATACCACAAAGCTAGTTTTTCTTTTATATATAAAACACCAGCCTGGGTCTCCGGTGTTGCCCAGGTGTTTGGAGGTGCGTGTCGAGCAAAAAAAAAAAAAAAAACGTGGTAGTAGGCAGGCAGGTAGGCTCGAACCCATACCACGAAGGAAGAAAAGAATGTGAAAAAAAAATGTGACATCTTTGCTGTTACGTCCATCGCTAAACCGGAAGTGGCGAAGGTTTAAATAAAGGCTAGTCAATCAAAAAGAGGGGATGACTTTCAAAAATATCAGTGGAGAAGCGACCCCTTCTTGTAGAAAAGTGCCCAGTTGAGGGTGAAAGAATAAGGGTTTTTAGCCAATTTTTCGATATTTGTCGTACGAAGGGTGAAGCTTCAAAATAATACCGATCTCGTAAAAATCCGTCGCCTCTTGAAATTTTTAGGCAGACATACAAACAAACATACATATATTTAAACAGACAGGTGAGATTTATATATTAGACTAGCCTGGCTGCCTGGCATTGTCCAGGTGTTTGGAGGTGTGTGTTGAGTAAAAAAAAAGTGGTAATAGGCAAGCAGGCTGGAACCCGTGACGCAAAAGCAGAAAAGAAAGTTGAGGTATGTGTAAGGGTGTTGGTTGAGCAAAAAAAAAAAAAAAAATTGTGAGCACGCAAAAAAAAAAAAAAAATTGTGAGCACGCAAAAAAAAAAATTCTGAGCATGCAAAAAAAAAAAATTGTGAGCACGCAAAAAAAAAAAGAAATTGTGAGCATGCAAAAAAAAAATTGTGAGCACGCAAAAAAAAAACTTGTGAGCACGCAAAAAAAAAAAATTCTGAGCACGCAAAAAAAAAAAAATTGTGAGCACGCAAAAAAAAAAATTCTGAGCACGCAAAAAAAAAATTCTGAGCACGCAAAAAAAAAAAATTCTGAGCACGCAAAAAAAAAAAAATTCTGAGCACGCAAAAAAAAAAAAAAATTCTGAGCACGCTAAAAAAAAAAAAAAATTCTGAGCACGCTACAAAAAAAAAAAAATTCTGAGCACGCTACAAAAAAAAAAAAATTCTGAGCACGCAAAAAAAAAAAAAAATTGTGAGCGCACAAAAAAAAAAAAGAAAATAGGAGTAGTAAGCAGGCTTGAACCCATAACGTGCCAGAGGAAAAAGAGGTGAAAAAAAATAAATGCTCTTATTGATGAGCCTACCATGGTTGTGACGTCACGGCGGTCGAAATAACGCCTTTTATGTGAATGACTTGCAAAAAATGTCAGCAAAAAAACGACCCTCCCTGCAGAAAACTGCCCAGTTGAGAGTGAAGGAATTAATGTTTTTGGTCAATTTTTTGATATTTGTCAAAGGGTCGAGTTTCGAAAGGATACCAATCTCGTGAAAATCCGTCACCTCTGTCAAAAGTTTTAGGCAGACATACAAACATACATACATACATTTAAACAGACAAGTGAGATTTCTATGATAGATGTCTATATAATCATGCGTTTTATATCAAATATTCACATAATTATGAGCAAAATGTTTGTTTTTGTAATGCCTCGTTTTATGTTTTGCGAACTTAGGTAAAAAAAATGTTGGTATGTTGCGATATCCCTATATTCTGAGATTAAAATAGTAATACGTCATGTCTTTTAACTTCGATATAATCATTTATTTCCATCTATATATATAAAAGTGAAACTGTATGTATGTTCGCTCTTTCTGTATGTCAACAAAAGGCTTTTTTCAGAGAAGCGGTCGGTCGGTTCACAACTTTTTAAAACTTTTTATATCACATATAAATGGTAATATCTCACAGTTAACAACGAAGCTCGCCTGTCTATTTAATTTGCTCGATTTCGGGAAGATAAATATTCAATATTTGTCGCTCACCGCATGTGGGTTAGTCTTTTTTCTATAACATCTTGAGGAGGGGGGAAGCGTTCAGCAGTAAATGAATACTATCCCGCAGTTAAACTTGACCTCATTAACTCATTAAAACGAGCACCTGCTAAATCCAAGTAATTAAATAAATTCAAACGTGTTTTCGTTAGCATCTCGCGGTGGGGCAATGGTTAACGTCGCACTTTTTTCACACTTTAATTTACAACTTTGCCTCAAGGGTTCGGGTTCGATCCTCATACTTACTTTCACCCCCCCCCCCACACACACACCTCCAAACACCCAGGCAACGCCAGGTACCCCTTGCTAGTGTAATATACAGGGCGGATAAATTTGTCACCCTAAAGAAAACAACACTACAGCTTTATTTAAAAACTTTTGTTGAAAAAATCAATTCAGTAAGTGCTTGACTATAGTCAAGGGCGACCTGACAGCTCCTTTTTCATTGGCTGCTATACCAACGTGTAGAGGAGGATGACATCACTTGAATTTGATCCTCCCTTTATAACATTGCGTGTTTAGCAAGAGGGTATCAAGTACTATAGTACTATATTTTATAAGTCTTTGGTATGATTCTAACAAGGATTGAACGTTTTGTTGGATTTGGGCTGGGCGATGCCGGATTTTGGAGTTAGGCCATGCCAGAAAATACCAAGTTTTTAAATATGTCTCAAAATTTTCTGAACAAAAGGATAAAGAAATTCAGTCAGTATGAAAAAGCAAGGGACACAGAGAAAAGGAGAGAGGAGAGACGAGACGAGTCAATGCAGACCAGACGCGTGCGATCATATACCTTTGCCATCATCCACATCTCTATCTCCACAACCAATGAGTCTGGTTGTCAAAATAAGTGGACAAAGCAGGAAATAGGGATTTCTGTTGATGCTGGTTTGTATTGACATTTTTATTAAAAATAATAATAAAAACGAGTGATATTATTCATTCGCGACCAAGATTGATTTTTATGCAAAGTGTATTTATATATTTACAAAACTTTTTCATTTTCAAGCGGATATTCTACTGTGTAAATATATAAAAAAGATAAAAATCGCACTCTTGTTGTTAAGAGGTGATATGTGTGCAAAGGTCAAGGTCAAACCGGTGTTGACCGAAATCTGTTCTTTTGTTTCGGTCTTCAGTTGGGTCTTCATTCCCTACTTCGTCCAAATAAGTTGATGAATAAAAATCTTTAATTAGTTTACATTATTTAATTGGAATTAATTATTGAGATGAGAATTATTTATAAATTTATTTTTTTAATGCGGACTATTATTCTCATCTTAGTTATTGTTTCACAACGTTTCGGCCAACTACCCTCTGGCCTTTTGTCAGGTGGTAACCGTGACAGGATAGAAACACCGAATCTCCTAACTGCATTCTCAGCAATTACTGCCATCCATAGTTGTTGTCGTCTCACCACGTTTTTTAGTCAAGTAAGTCTCTGGCAGGCTTTGGGTAGGATTGAAACCGCTACCTTCAGACAATTCTGACCTGGAACCGTAGAAATTCAACATCTCTATCAACTGCGCCACGATGAGAATAACAGTCTGTATTAAAAAATAAATTTATTAATTTGTTATTGAAAGCACCACATAATTCAACAAGCGTGTATCACTAAGGTACAGATAAATGAACAGATAAGCATGTATAATTGCACACATGAAAAAACAAATTTATACATACATTTTCTACACGTGCACATAATACATCTGGTCTAGTGGTTCATTAGTGAATACTTTTACCAAGATGCCGAATGGACAAATAAAATGAGTATGCATAAAACATAAGTTCATTGTACCTAGTTTACAATTCTTATTTATTTGGATAGAATGCCCCCTTTATGGGGAAGCTGGTTCCCCCCTCCCCCAACATTAAAAACGACCTTGTGTCTAATTTGCTTTCGTGGTAGGTTTAAAAGCAACGCCATTTCTGCAAGTCATCATTTGTTTGACTGCATTAAACTTGAACGCTTTAGACTTCTGGTCGTGTCATGGAGTAGCGGTAAAACGTCAGATTTTCTTTCACTTTTCTTTTTCACTTTTGCGTCACGGGTTCAAGCCTTCCTGCCTACTACCACTTCTTTTTTTTTTTTTTTTTGCTCAACACACACCTCCAAACACCCGGGCAACACCGGGCACTCAGGCTAGTCTCTAATATAAATATCACCTGTCTGTTTAAATGATCAAAGTGTAGTATCTGTTCTGGCAGATACTGCAAGCAAAGACCATATGTGGGGGTAACCCCACATATAAGACCTCGGTCAATGTAAGGGAAACCCTTCATACCAATAGTCATATCCAGCTCCCCTACTCCCCGGGGAGTTAGTCCCTATTTCCCCTTCACTCCTCACATTAAAAATCGGCCTTGTGCCTAATTTGCTCGGTGGGGGAGCAAATAAATACCAGGCCTAGGTGACAAGATCAAAGTGTAGTATCTGCCGGAACAGATGCTGCAAGCAAAGACTATATGTGGGGTTAACCCCACATATCAGACCTTGGTCAATGTAGGGGCAACCCTTCATACTAATTGTCACTATCCAGCTCCCATTTCCCACCCATCGGGAGCTGGTCCCCCTCACCCCCTCAGCCTTCCTCTCTCTCCACATTAAATAACGGCCTTGTGCCTAATTTGCTCAGTGGGGAAGCAAATAAATACAACACCAATGCCTGGCCTTCGCCCGGGTAGTATCTGTTCTGTAATTGTTCCTTGGTCATACTGAGACAATTATTATTTATTTGGATGGAATGCCCCCTTTTTGGGAGAGCTGGTCCCCCCCCCCCACATTAAAAACGACCTTGTGTCTAATTTGCTTTCATGGTAGGTTTAAAAGCAACGCCATTTCTGCAAGTCATCTTTTGTTTGACTGCATTAAATTTGAACGCTTTAGACTTCTGGTCGTGTCATGGAGTAGCGGTAAAACGTCAGATTTTCTTTCACTTTTCTTTTTCACCTTTGTGTCACGGGTTCAAGCCTTCCTGCCTACTACCACTTCTTTTTTTTTTTTTTTTTTTTGCTCAACACACACCTCCAAACACCCGGGCAACACCGGGCACTCAGGCTAGTCTCTAATATAAATATCAACTGTCTGTTTAAATGTATGTTTGTATGTCTAAAACCTTCCACAGAGGTGACGGATTTTCATAGGATTGGTATCGTTTTGAAGCTCGACCCGTCAGACGACAAATATCAACATTTATTCGTTCACTCTCAACTGGGCACTTTTCTACAAAGGGGGGGGTCGCTTTTTTCACCGAAATTTTTGAAAATCACTCCCTCTTTTTGCTTGACTAGCCTTAATTTTAACCTACGTCACTTCTGGTTTGGCAATGGACGCAAGGGCAAAGACGTCATATTTTTTTTCACATTCTTTTCCTCCTTCACGGTACGGGTTTGAGCCTGCCTTCTACCACTTTTTTTTTTTTTTTGCTCAACACACACCTCCAAACAGCCGGGCAACGCCAGGCACCCAGGCTAGTAGTTCATTAAAAGAAAAATGATATAGATTGAACTAGTAGAACATCTGCTGTTGCCCAGTTATAAAATACGCTTAAATATGATATTTTAATTTATGCAGATTTCTATTTATTATTATACAGCCAATTCTCTGTTGATTATTATATTGTACCCAATATATAGTAGTGATTTTAAAAGTAAAAACAAAAAATATGACTTGGATGCCATCAGCTAGAATCGAAATCAAAACATTTTGCACTCTGGCCTTAGTCATTACCGTTTGAACTATCATCAGACGAATAAGAAATAGTTAAAAATGAACTAGCTTTAATGTTTAAACATATATCTGCACATGCATACAGGAACACTTTAAGTTGACTTACGTCTGCCAAGTTTAATTTTTTTTTTTCAATTTTGACTCCTTAGCAGCTATTTTTACCGGCTAAAAAAAAATATAAAAGAAAGTTCACAAAAAATGCAATCATTTGACCTGCCATGTGCAGCTCACCGATGTCGCATCATCAAAATGAAGACGGACATCGTGAGTTTTATAAATTAGATTAATAATTCTTAAATACACCCAGTCTTAAACGTTGGTAAAAATTGTTTTGTTTCTTTTTTTGTTTTATTTTTACAAAGGAATCACTACTTATCAGGGCCCAGAGGCCACTCGAGGATAAAGGTTAATAAGTTATACAGTGGTCAGTGGGACAATGTCGTAGTAATTGTTAGTGGAAATTTGGTAAATTGGATTACTTAAGGAGAACGGTTCATCAAGCACTTGTTTACGTTGGACTTGGAAATGACCATAGCATCGTCAGCCGGAAGGAGACTTTGTTAGTTTGGTCACAATGAAAGATATGATTAAAGTGCTTGGGTTAGCAGATGCAGAATAGATGAGGAAGCATGATGCAGTTCACAGCAGAAGGCTAAGGAAAACATGGGAGGAAGTGATAAGGATGGACTTGAGAAAAAGAGGGATAAATGAAGACTTGGTAAGAGATAGGTTAGTTTGAAAGTCAATTTCTACAAAGCTACCAAATGCAAGCCAGCATCTAATATGAGTATTGAACCAATGATGATGATCCTCCACCACAAACATCAACAACAACAAACTTAATATTCATGACAATTTACAGGTTAAAGTAATTATTTTCTCATTACTAATTCAGAAAAAAAATATTTTTAACATGCAAGCACGGTCTGAGATCCAATTTGTCAGTTGGTGAAAAAAAAAAAAGAAGTGATTCAAATGTGCCTTACCAATTTTTTTTTTTTTTTTTTTTTTTTTTTTTTTTTTTTGTAAAAAGTTACCCATTAAAGATACCAACCTGAAACTTTTATAACTGACTAATTTTAGGATGCAGATTAAAAAATTAAATAAATAAATAAATAAAATGGTTTCCTTTCTAAATATGGGTAAATTTTTCAAAGTCATCCAACTTTGGCATGTAAAAAAAAAAAAAAAAAAAAAAAAAAAAAAAAAAACATGGACTAAAATTTCCTATACAAAAGAAATCTTTAATCAAAGACTTATTATAAAGTTTTAAATTAATAATTTAAAATCAAAAAATACTTTGGAAATATTATGGTTCAAATGTCTAAAGATAAAATCTATTCCTAGAATGGAATGGAAGATTTGGCAACAGTTTTATTCATCTCTTGTAGCTTTAATTTGGTTATACGAGGTGCTTTCAATAATTTTTCAGACTTTTTTCGTATATGGGTACTTTTATTGATAGTTCACAAATGAAACTCTAGTCCTTTGAAAGTAATCTCCTCTGGCTGCAATGTACTTGTTGTACCATTCCAACAACTTCTGGAAGGCCCCATAGAAGTCCTCTTGTGTGAGCATGTCAATGATCCTCATCACAGCCTCTTTCATCTCCTCAATTGTCTCATAATGACAGCCTAAAAGGTTTTTCTTGAGCTTAGGGAATAACCAAAAGTCGCAGGGAGCAAAGTTTGGACTATAGGGAGGGTAAGAAACTGTCTTGATGCCCGGTTAAATAGTTTGTGATCTTTTCTGAGTACCTTTGAGACAAACTTTGCGTAAATCTTCTGCATCTTCAGTCCCTTACAAATAATTGTGTATACAGTTCCCACAATGACATCAAACTGTGCGCTTATTCTCTTTATAGACACACAGCAGTCCTTATCCATGAAATTCTTTATTTGGCCAATCAACTCTGGTGTTTTGACTTCTTTACTCCTCCCACGCCTCACATCATCCCTTACAGATTCCTTGCCTTCCTTGAATCTCTTATGCTACTCAAAAACTGGTGCTCGATTCATATGAAATGGTCCAAAAGCAATTTGAAACATTCTATATGTTTCTGTGGCATTTTTTCTAAGTTTAAAACAATTTTATTGCATATTGTCCTCACGTCCAGATTGTATTTTTAAAATTCAACAGACTTTAGTAAGGTGTATTTTAATTCCTACTATAGCTGTTCATTTGAACCTGAAATCATAATAATTGGTCAGTCATCTCATAAGTTGTCTAGCAATATCATACTAAATTTTCAAAAGTCTTTGACAATTTTAAATACCTGTACAAAAAAATATGGAAACTTATTAAGGTACCTCGTATGTTTCTGCTATAGGAAATATAAGAGGGATGTGTCATACTTTTCCATAACTAGATTGAAAACACAGGAAATATCAGTTATGACATCATAAGAGATAATGTCATCCATTAAAATAGATCATAGATGACCCGTGACCTGAAGAATCAGCAGTCATCAAATATGTGACCGAAAATTACGGGGTGGAACAATAAATTTGTCACCCTAAAGAAAACAACGCTACAATTCAATTAACTTATGTAGTACAACTGACATTTATTCAATGTAGCTGCCTTCAGCCTCAATCACTGCATTGATACAGGTCTGTAACTTGGAGCATGCCTTTTTCACAAACGCCAGCAAGAGCTCGGTAGATGGTGGCAATCAGGCTGGCTTTGGTGTTGTGAGAAGTCATGTTGGTGATGTTCTTGATGTATGACCAAACTAAGTAGTCCAGCGGGTTATGGTCGGGGGGAAGAGGGGGAGACAGTAAGAGGAGGGTACAAAGTCATAGCACTCCTTCAGAAGTCAAGCCTGGGTCTCTTTGAACTTGTGGGCCAGCGCCAAGTCCTGCTGCCACACCCAGGATCTGCCAGCAGCCACCTGATTGCACCAGGGGATCACCACACTCTTCAGCTCAGCAAGGTACACTTTGGTGTTGACTTTCAAGCCGACTTCAAAGATGTGAGGTGGCATGATGTGACTCTCACTTGAAACCACACCAAAGACCATAACCGTGGCTGGAAACTTTGTTTACATCGCCCTGGACACGTCCTCGTTATTCGGGGCAATCCAGCAATGCATTTTGAAGGTGCTGGCAATGGTCCTGTTTTCATAAATTTGATCGGTAGAGAGCATGAGTTGTACAATGATGCATCTCCGATCTCGCTCATTACACATTGTGTCACTTTCAGACATGATAGAAGGCTCCTATCGCTCTTGGGCTTTGTCAACTAGTAGATTGTTTGCAACAAAAAAAAGAAAACTGGTTTTCACCAAACGGAAATGCAATCATGTCGTCTTTTAGTGTTCATTATTTTTTTAAAATGAGTTCAACAAAATTCTTTTAAGCATGCAAAGTTAACATGAAATTGTTGATATTTATTCAGAGAGAGAGAAAAAGGAGAGAGCGAAAAATAAAGCTGCTGCTGCTATCACTCCTACTACTACTGCTACTCGTTAACATTACTGTATGCATAGATAACTGTCCACATGTTGTCTTTTAGTTTGTAATTCAAACATTTTAGTTCAGCATTTTGTTCAAGAACTGACAAAAGTACAAAACGTTACTTTTATACAGTGTGTGCCACCCGAGGTGTGCCAGGAAAGTTATATTACCCTTATTGATTATTTTTACGGGGGGGGGGGGTACCTTACTCTATATAAAGGTATATAAATATAATTTGTATTACGGACTCTACATTTTTTTTTTTTTTCCAACGGAGTCACGACTTATCAAGGTCCGGAAGCCACTCGAGGATAAAGGTTGATGAATGTACAGTGGTTGAAGGGAACATGTCGTAGTAATCATTAGTAATGGAAATTTGGTAAATTGGATTACTTAAGGAGATTGCTCATCAAGAATTTGTTTATGTTGGACTTGAAGACGACCATAATTGTAGTCAGTTGGAAAGCAACTACTACCATGTCTCCTTCTCCAACATCAGGGGTCTTCGTTCTAACCTTCCAGAGGTTGAAACCCAATTACAGGAGACTAAGCCAGACCTTTTATTTTTAAGTGAAACTGGCATTGGACAGGCTATTTCCCTAGATGAGTTTGCAATTTCAGGATACTCTAACTTAACTTCTAAATCTGACCCCCAAGATCGCCATGGGCATGGAATATGTGCCTATATTAAAGATAGCTTTCCATGTGGGAGGGACATCTCCAGGGAAGATCCTAACTTACCCTATATGTGCTTCCGGGTTGCTTTAGCTCACACTACTGCATTTATATTTACTCTCTATCGCCCCCACAACAGCGGAGTTACTATCTTTCAAAGCATATCTGAGAAAATTGACCAAGTCCTTTCTACTTATCCTTCAGCTAACATTCACGTATGTGGAGACTTCAATGTTCACAACGTCGAATGGTTGACCCACTCAAACAAGACCGATGATGAGGGGAGGTTCTGTCATGATTTCTCCATTGCCTATGACCTCACTCAGATTGTTCAGGAACCTACCCGTGTGCCCGATAATGACGGCCAGTATGCGAGCCTACTAGACCTTTTTCTCACAACTTGCCCTGAACTATGTTCAGTTTCTGTTCTGTCGCCTCTTGGATCTTCCGACCACTCTGTTGTATCAATTAAGATAAAAATGAAATGTAATAAGTCCCCAGACGTACCTCTTCATCGTACAGTATATCGATACACTAAGGCTGACTGGGATAGCTTCCGTACATTTATATCTGATCTACCTCTGCATTCCATGTTTAAAAAGGATGTGTCCTCTATAGTATTAGACCTAACTGAATGGTTAATTGTAGGTATTGACCATTTCATACCCTCGAAAAAGTTTCAGCAAAAACCTAACAGCCAGCCATGGTTCTCTCCAGAATGTGCTGCTGCCATTGCGCACAGAAATCACTTTTTCCACTGCTTCAAACGTAATAGATGTATGGAAACTAAAGCCATTTTCAGGACTGCCAGCAACCATTGTGAGAAAGTAATAAGGAACGCAAGAGAGTTGTATGCTCAATCTGTTAAGTCCAAAGTAGCTGAGCAGCGGCTTGGTTCCCACCAGTTTTGGCAAATAGCAAACAGAATCCTGAACAGAAGCGTATGCTCCATCCCAACTATTATCAATGGACCTGAGGTAATCTCGTCAGCATCAGACAAAGCCAAACTCTTTGTCAAGAACTTTGCAGCTAATTCTACCCTTTGCGACCAAGACCGCCAACCCCCAATATTTCCTCCTGTATCAGAAAACACGCTATGTGATATACGTATATCTGTACGTGATGTTGCGAAGCTAATCAAAAACCTTGATTCGAGTAAAGCAACTGGCCCTGATGGTATTCCAATTATAGTACTCAAAAAACTTCAACCTGAATTAGCGCCCATACTTACAAAACTGTTTAAACGTTGTCTTAAGGAGAATAGTTTTCCATCTCCCTGGAAAATCTCATCAGTATGCCCTGTATTTAAGAATTCAGGTGATCGCTCATCCCCCTCTCAGTACAGGCCAATAAGTCTCCTGTGCGTCATGAGTAAGTTGCTAGAATCTGTGTTAAATACAGAAGTAATCAAACATCTCAATAAAAATAACCTTCTTAGTGACACTCAATATGGTTTCCGTTCTGCTAGATCTACAGCAGATGTCCTTACAGTTATATCGCATAGGATTAGCAAATCTCTCGACGGTGGCAATCTTTCTAGGGCAATTGCTCTTGACATATCTAAAGCCTTTGATAGGGTATGGCATAAAGGTTTACTTCATAAGATCGCTAGCTATGGTATAGCTGGAAAAGTCTTCTCAATTATTAAATCATTTCTTTCTGATAGGTTCATAAGAGTAGTAGTTGAGGGGCAAAAATCAGAAGCTCACAGTATTAATGCCGGTGTCCCTCAGGGATCCATCCTGGGCCCAACTCTTTTCCTGATCTACATTAATGATCTTCCAAATCATATCCTTACATCATTTGTAGACATTTATGCTGACGACACTACCATTTATGGTACCACATCTAAGACAGTAAACGACCAAGTTCTCTCCAATTCTCTCTCCTCTGATCTTGAGCACGTAGTACAATGGGGAAAGGAGTGGCTGGTTACTTTTAATGCATCTAAAACCAAGCTTCTCTCTTTACATCATCAACATTCTAATTCACATTTGTCATCAATTGAAATGAATGGCTCTCGTTTTCAGGAGGCCTCAAGTTTTGACAAGCTTCTGGGCTTGACCATTACTCCTGATCTTAAATGGAACACGTATATCAAATCTGTTGCCAAGGCCGCTGGAAAAATGGTGGGATCTTTCTATCGATCCAGTAGATATCTCACTGCTGATGCTATTCTCTACCTATATAAGAGCCAGGTACGTCCAAGGATGGAATACTGTTGCCACATCTGGGCAGGAGCTGCTAGAAAGGACTTGTCCTGCCTTGATAGAGTTCAAAATAGACTTTGTAGCCTCGTAGGAGATGTCCTTTTCTCCTCCTTGCAACCTCTATCTCACAGAAGAGATGTTGCGAGTTTGTCTCTGATGTATCGTTATTTTCATGGAAAGTGTTCAACTGAGCTTCAATCTATGGTCCCTCCTTGCCAAACTTTCACAAGAAACACTCGTCTAGCTGTAAACACTATCAATAATTTCCCCCACTCTTTATCTGTGCCTAAACCTAAACGTAGATTCCATGAACAAAGCTTCTTTCTTAGAACTGCACGCCTGTGGAATTGTCTTCCGTTTTCCTGCTTTCCGGCTGACTACAATATGGTTGTGTTCAAGTCTAAAGTAAATAAGTTCTTGATGAGCCGTTCCATATAAGTTATTAAATTTACCAAATTTTCATTACTAATGATTACTATATTGACCAATTTCTACTGTACACTCTTTAACCCTTATCCTTGAGTGGCCTCTGGGCCTTTATGATGTGGTGATGCCTTTGTAAAAAAAAAAAAAAAAAAGAAAAAAAAAGAAAAGGAAAACGGAATAGAGTTTCATAGGCATGCAGTTTGGAGAAAGAAGCTTTGTACATGGAATCTACGTTAAGCGCAGATAAAGAGTGGGGGGAATTATTGATAGTGGTTTCAGCTAGACGAGTTTTTCGTGAAAGTCAAGACAGGGGCAGGGACCATAGATTGGAGCTCAAACGAGCACTTGCTATAAAAATAACAGTAAAGCAGAGACAGGCTTGCAACGTCTCTTCTGTGGAAAAGAGGTTGCAGGGAAGAGAAAAGGGCATCCCCCACTAGGCTATGAAGTCTATTTTGAATTCTGTCAAGATAGGATAAGATGCTTTTAGCAGCTCCTGCCTAGATGTGGCAACAATACTCCATCCTTGGACATACTTGACTCTTATAAAGTTAAAGAATTGCATCAGCAGTGAGATATTTGCTGGAACGGTAGAATGATCCCATCATTTTTCCAGCAGCATTGGCAACAGATTTGATGTACATGTTCCATCTTAGATCAGGAGCAATAGTCAGACCTAGAAGCTTGTCCTGAAGACGTCTCTTGTTACTTGTAACTGGCTGACTGAAAAATGCTCATGAATGTGTAGCAGTATATAAATGCTTATGTAAAACAAAAAGTATATCTTACCCCAGTGAGGTATTGAACACTCTTATATGAACCTCATTAAAATTCATTGGTTACTTCATCTGTGGAAAATATTAACCTGGAATAAATATCATTGTTAGCAAATTTTTTTTGAAATTTTTTATTTATTAATTTTTTTTGCGGACTATTATCCTCATCTTCATAGTTGTTGTTTAACCACGTTTCGGCCAACTATTCCTCTGGCCTTCTTCAGGTGAATAACCGCGACGGGATAGGAATGCTGAGTCTCTTAACTGTATCCCCAGTAATCACTGCCTTTCATAGTTGTTTCACAAGGTTTTGGTTAAATAATCTTCTGGCCTACTTTGAGCAGGATTGAAACCGCTATCTTCAGACAATTCTCATCTGGAACCGTAGAGATTCAACGCCTCTATCCACTGTGCAGTGGATAAAGGTATTGAATCTCTACGGTTCCAGATGAGTAGGTTTGAGGATTAGACCGCCTAAAACTTGGTGAGACAATATCTATATAAGAGCCAAGTACGTCCAAAGATGGAGTACTGCTGCCACATCTGGGCGGGAGCTGCTAAAAACAGCCTATCCTGCCTTGACAGAGTACAAAATAGACTTTGTGGCTTGGTGAGGGATGCCCTTTTCTCTACCCTGCAGCCTTTTTCCCACAGAAGAGACGTACCGAGCCTGTCTTTGTTCTATCGTTATTTCCATGGCAAGTGCTCGTCTGAGCTCCATTCTCTGGTCCCCCCCCTGTCAATCTTTTTCAAAAAACACCCGACTAGCTGAAACCACCGTCAATAATTTTCCCCACTCCTTATCTGTGCCTAAATCAAAACGTAGATTCCATGAACAAAGCTTCTTTCTTAGAACTGCACACCTGTGGAACTCTATTCCGCTTGCCTGTTTCCCTCCCGACTTCAACCTGGATGTCTTCAAGTCCAACACAAACAAATTTCTAATGAACCGCCCCCCTGAGTAATGACATCTTATCAATTCTCCAATACTATTGCTACACTATCCCATTGATTGCTGTACACACAATAACCCTTATCCCCGAGTGGCCATTGGGCCTTGATAAGTGGTGAACTCCATGTAAAAAAATTTTTAAAAAATAACAACTATGGAAGGCAGTCATTACTGAGAATACTGTTAAGAGATTCGGTATTTCTATCTTGTTGTAGTTGATCACCTGAAGAAGGCCAGAGAAATAGCCGAAACGTTGTAAACATAACAACTATGGAGATGAGGATAATAGTAAAATAAAATAAATAAGTATGCAAATTATTCATTTCAAAGAATTCTAATAATAAGATAATGTAAAAAAAAAAAAACTTTTTATATAACAAGTGAAAATTCCTACTTCCTGTACGAAATTGAAGAATAAACTAATACTTTTAAAAGATGAAATTATTTTTCGGTGCTTATCCAAAATTCATCCTATATTAAAAATAAAACAAAAGTAATGAAAAATCTGTATGAAGTACGCACCTGTGAGGGAATATAAATGCGGGTGTATCTCAGGGGTTTATTCTTGGACCTTTATTATTCCTAATATTCATAAATGACTTTCTTGATAAAATTGTTTCTGAGATGGATATATTTGTTGATGACACCATGCTCTATAACAGGCACGAGGGGAAAAACTATGAACACATATCTAAGGGAATGGCAAAAAGACTAGAGGAAGACCTCCAATCTGTAGAGGAATGGGGAGAAAAATGGAGGGTCACATTCAATGCTGCCAAGACTAAGCTTGTTTCCTTCAATAATTACAAGAAACCTTATCAACTATTAATAGCTATGACTAAAGATACATTATCTGAAAGTACTTCTTTTAAACTCCGTGGTTCAACGTTCACAGGGAACATAAGCTGGAACAGATACATTGAGAGCATTGCCAAGGCCGCTGCAAAGAAGGTGGGCTTTCTCTACCGTGCTAGAAAACTACTTACGCCTGAAAGCATCTTGTATCTCTACAAGGCCACCATTCGCCCATGTGTGGAGTATTGCTGTCACATTTGGGCTGGTGAATCTGCTACTAGTCTCTTGCTCCTGGACAGGGTTCAAAAGGGAGTTACCAACCTGATAGGTCCTAAACTTTTTTTTTTTTATTACATTTTCACCCCAAACAAGGCAAATTGCCACTTTGGTGTAGGGGGCTACTATCAGGGGCAACAACTACTGGGGTACTATGTAGAGATTTGGGCAGCAAGATGTCGGTTCACGTTACACTTGAACTTCTGCACGTCAGTACTGTTGGGGAAGCAGGGACCTGGAATGGAATTCCAGAGTCTAGCGGTTCTGGGGAAGAAACTATTGGAGTAAAAAGATCTTTTACATCTAGGGATCTCTACAGTGTGGGGGTGGGATTTAGCAGCCTGTCGGGTTTGTCGAGGGTGCTCACATCGTGGGGGCACAAGTGATTGCAGTTCGTCAGAGCATTCACCACTAAAATACTCGTAGAAAAGGCAGAGGGATACAACATTTCGTCGATGGGACAGAGGCTGAAGCTTAGATGCCAGTTCAGGGCCTATCAGGTTTGCGACTCTCTTTTGAACCTTGTCAAGGAGCGAGAGACTAGTAGCAGATGCACCAGCCCAGATGTGACAGCAATACTCTATACATGGGCGAATGGTGGCCTTATAGAGGTACAGGATACTTTCGGGTGTTAGTAGTTTTCTAGCACGGTAGAGAGAGCCCACCTTCTTTGCAGTGGCCTTGGCAATGCTCTCAATATATCTGTTCCAGCTTATGTTCCCTGTGAACGTTGAATTTAATTTTAATAATGATTATAAAAAATTTAATTTTAATAATTATAAAAAAATTACTTTTAATAATAATTTTTTTAAAAATTTAATTTTAATAATGATTATAAGAAAATTTAATTTTAATAATAATCATAAAAAAACTTACTTTTAATAATTATTCTATTGAAACTGAAATAATAAATGTCTGTCAAGGTAAATACTATATTCTATCACATAAACGCGAGGGTTGAATGACTTGCAAAAGCTGAAAAATCGCCCTGTTGCTCGCAGTGTTTCGCAGGAACCGGCCAGTATCATGGTCAACACAATGATAGTTATAAAGTTCTGGTGACAGTTATTAATACATTACTTTAATGGAATGTGCTCTGATGAACTCACAGCATGTGTGCCCCCTCGATGTACATAATCCTTATTCCAACAAGCAGCGAAATCCATACTTTCATACACCAATAACCAGCAAAATCCCACCTCTTTACTTTTGAGGTTCTTAGATGCTGGAAAGTATTCTACTCCAATAGTTTCTTTTCTCGGGCTGCTAGACTTTGGAATTCCCTCCCTGTTTCCTGCTTCACTGACAGTACAAGTTTACAGGAGTGTAAATGTAAAGTAAACAGACACCTTGCTGCTCAACTCCCCTGTTAGAAAATCCTTACGTTCCAAGCAGCAATATGCCTTGTTTGAGCCGAAATAAGTAAAAAAACAAAAAAAAAACTTACGAAATTCTGTGACTGATATATAGATTCCGTCATTAATGAAAAATCCGATAATATGTAGAAAATGGCTGCTGGGTTCTTAGAGTACGCCCAACAAGTCATGCGAGTTTATGTCATCTTTCTTACACTGTCAACAACTCCTCTCCTTGCTCGGATCAACCCCTAAATTTATATCCTGAGCACCCTACAATCCAACATTGACTGCCGACACACATAGACTAAAAAATGGTTAATGTTTTTTTTTTTACTTGGGAGTCACCACTTATCAAGGTTTGAAGGCCATTTGAGGATAAGGGGCTAATAAATAATGTGGTAGTGCAGTAATTGTTAATCGTGTGAATTGGGTAGAATTTGATTATTTATGGGGACGGCTCAACAAGAACTTGTTTACATTGGATTTGAAGGCTACCATGTTGTATTCAACTAGGAAGCAGGCCAGCAGAACAGTGTTCCACAGAGAAAAAAAGCTTTGTACATTTAGATTTAGACACAGATAGAGAGTTGGGGAAACCCTATATCATGGTTGTAGCTAGTCAAGTGTATTTTGTGAAAGTTTTGCAAGGAGAGGGGATAGATTGAAGTTCAGCCGACCACTTGCCGTAAAAAAAACAACAGAGCAGAGACAGGCTCGCAACGTTTCTTGTGGGAAAGAGGTTGCAGGGAAGAAAAATGATATCACCTATTTGGTTTCGAAGCTGGTTTTGAACTCTATCAAGGCTGGATAGGGCAAGCAGAACAGCTCCTGCCCAGACATGGCAACAGTACTCTATTTAAGGACGTACTTGGCTTTTATGCAGATAGAGGATTGCATCGGTAGTGAGATACCTACTGGAGCGATAGAAGGATCCAACCATTTTTCTAACGATCTTGGTCACAGATTGTATGTATATGTTTTATTTCAGATCAGGAGTGAAGGTCAGTCCCAGAGCTTGCCAAGACATAGAGCTTCCCCAAGACGAGGGCCATTCATTTCAATTGATGCCAGATGAAGTTCAAAGCGATTATGATGAAAGGAGATAAGCTTGGTTTTCGATGCATTAAAATTAACCAACCACCTTTTACCCCATTGCATCAAGATCAGAAGAGATAGAATCAGGAAGATATTGGTCATTGCTGGCCTTTTAAGTGTTGCCAAAGATTGTGATGTTGTCTGCATAAATGTCTACGAATGATCTAAGAATGTAATTTGGCAGATTATTGATGAAGAGCAGGAAGAGAGTTAGGCCTAGGATGGAACCTTGAGGGACGCCAGTGTCGATGCTATGAGTTTCTGATGTGATGAAGCAACTATAAAAAGACTGTCTACACAAAAATAAGACCTGAATCTTGGGAGGGTGAAAATTGAAAAAAGACAGACATCAAGCGACCGGTATGGTGGGAGGTGGGAAGAGTTCAGACAAGCTAGACAATATATTATTTTAATCAATTGGAATGTTTATTGAGATGAATATTATTTATTCATTTATTTATTGCAGACTATTATGCTTTTTTTTTTTTTTTTACAAGGGTGTCACCACTTATCAAGGCCCAGAGGCCGCTCGAGGATAAGGGTTAATAGGTATACATTAGTCATTGTGATTTTAGCATAGTAAACAGTGGGAATTTTGTAACTTGGATTACTTAGGGGGACGATTCAATTAGACAATATATTATTTTAATCAATTGAAATGTTTATTGAGATGAATATTATTTATTCATTTATTTATTGCAGACTATTATGCTTTTTTTTTTTTTTTACAAGGGTGTCACCACTTATCAAGGCCCAGAGGCCGCTTGAGGATAAGGGTTAATAGGTATACATTAGTCATTGTGATTTTAGCATAGTAAACAGTGGGAATTTTGTAACTTGGATTACTTAGGGGGACGATTCAATTAGACAATATATTATTTTAATCAATTGAAATGTTTATTGAGATGAATATTATTTATTCATTTATTTATTGCAGACTATTATGCTTTTTTTTTTTTTTTACAAGGGTGTCACCACTTATCAAGGCCCAGAGGCCGCTCGAGGATAAGGGTTAATAGGTATACATTAGTCATTGTGATTTTAGCATAGTAAACAGTGGGAATTTTGTAACTTGGATTACTTAGGGGGACGATTCAATTAGACAATATATTATTTTAATCAATTGAAATGTTTATTGAGATGAATATTATTTATTCATTTATTTATTGCAGACTATTATGCTTTTTTTTTTTTTTTACAAGGGTGTCACCACTTATCAAGGCCCAGAGGCCGCTCGAGGATAAGGGTTAATAGGTATACATTAGTCATTGTGATTTTAGCATAGTAAACAGTGGGAATTTTGTAACTTGGATTACTTAGGGGGACGATTCAATTAGACAATATATTATTTTAATCAATTGAAATGTTTATTGAGATGAATATTATTTATTCATTTATTTATTGCAGACTATTATGCTTTTTTTTTTTTTTTACAAGGGTGTCACCACTTATCAAGGCCCAGAGGCCGCTCGAGGATAAGGGTTAATAGGTATACATTAGTCATTGTGATTTTAGCATAGTAAACAGTGGGAATTTTGTAACTTGGATTACTTAGGGGGACGATTCAATTAGACAATATATTATTTTAATCAATTGAAATGTTTATTGAGATGAATATTATTTATTCATTTATTTATTGCAGACTATTATGCTTTTTTTTTTTTTTTACAAGGGTGTCACCACTTATCAAGGCCCAGAGGCCGCTCGAGGATAAGGGTTAATAGGTATACATTAGTCATTGTGATTTTAGCATAGTAAACAGTGGGAATTTTGTAACTTGGATTACTTAGGGGGACGATTCAATTAGACAATATATTATTTTAATTAATTGAAATGTTTATTGAGATAAATATTATTTATTCATTTATTTATTGCAGACTATTATGCTTTTTTTTTTTTTTTACAAGGGTGTCACCACTTATCAAGGCCCAGAGGCCGCTCGAGGATAAGGGTTAATAGGTATACATTAGTCATTGTGATTTTAGCATAGTAAACAGTGGGAATTTTGTAACTTGGATTACTTAGGGGGACGATTCAATTAGACAATATATTATTTTAATCAATTGAAATGTTTATTGAGATGAATATTATTTATTCATTTATTTATTGCAGACTATTATGCTTTTTTTTTTTTTTTACAAGGGTGTCACCACTTATCAAGGCCCAGAGGCCGCTCGAGGATAAGGGTTAATAGGTATACATTAGTCATTGTGATTTTAGCATAGTAAACAGTGGGAATTTTGTAACTTGGATTACTTAGGGGGACGATTCAATTAGACAATATATTATTTTAATCAATTGAAATGTTTATTGAGATGAATATTATTTATTCATTTATTTATTGCAGACTATTATGCTTTTTTTTTTTTTTACAAGGGTGTCACCACTTATCAAGGCCCAGAGGCCGCTCGAGGATAAGGGTTAATAGGTATACATTAGTCATTGTGATTTTAGCATAGTAAACAGTGGGAATTTTGTAACTTGGATTACTTAGGGGGACGATTCAATTAGACAATATATTATTTTAATCAATTGAAATGTTTATTGAGATGAATATTATTTATTCATTTATTTATTGCAGACTATTATGCTTTTTTTTTTTTTTACAAGGGTGTCACCACTTATCAAGGCCCAGAGGCCGCTCGAGGATAAGGGTTAATAGGTATACATTAGTCATTGTGATTTTAGCATAGTAAACAGTGGGAATTTTGTAACTTGGATTACTTAGGGGGACGATTCAATTAGACAATATATTATTTTAATCAATTGAAATGTTTATTGAGATGAATATTATTTATTCATTTATTTATTGCAGACTATTATGCTTTTTTTTTTTTTTTACAAGGGTGTCACCACTTATCAAGGCCCAGAGGCCGCTCGAGGATAAGGGTTAATAGGTATACATTAGTCATTGTGATTTTAGCATAGTAAACAGTGGGAATTTTGTAACTTGGATTACTTAGGGGGACGATTCAATTAGACAATATATTATTTTAATCAATTGAAATGTTTATTGAGATGAATATTATTTATTCATTTATTTATTGCAGACTATTATGCTTTTTTTTTTTTTTTACAAGGGTGTCACCACTTATCAAGGCCCAGAGGCCGCTCGAGGATAAGGGTTAATAGGTATACATTAGTCATTGTGATTTTAGCATAGTAAACAGTGGGAATTTTGTAACTTGGATTACTTAGGGGGACGATTCAATTAGACAATATATTATTTTAATTAATTGAAATGTTTATTGAGATGAATATTATTTATTCATTTATTTATTGCAGACTATTATGCTTTTTTTTTTTTTTTACAAGGGTGTCACCACTTATCAAGGCCCAGAGGCCGCTCGAGGATAAGGGTTAATAGGTATACATTAGTCATTGTGATTTTAGCATAGTAAACAGTGGGAATTTTGTAACTTGGATTACTTAGGGGGACGATTCAATTAGACAATATATTATTTTAATCAATTGAAATGTTTATTGAGATGAATATTATTTATTCATTTATTTATTGCAGACTATTATGCTTTTTTTTTTTTTTTACAAGGGTGTCACCACTTATCAAGGCCCAGAGGCCGCTCGAGGATAAGGGTTAATAGGTATACATTAGTCATTGTGATTTTAGCATAGTAAACAGTGGGAATTTTGTAACTTGGATTACTTAGGGGGACGATTCAATTAGACAATATATTATTTTAATTAATTGAAATGTTTATTGAGATGAATATTATTTATTCATTTATTTATTGCAGACTATTATGCTTTTTTTTTTTTTTTTACAAGGGTGTCACCACTTATCAAGGCCCAGAGGCCGCTCGAGGATAAGGGTTAATAGGTATACATTAGTCATTGTGATTTTAGCATAGTAAACAGTGGGAATTTTGTAACTTGGATTACTTAGGGGGACGATTCAATTAGACAATATATTATTTTAATCAATTGAAATGTTTATTGAGATGAATATTATTTATTCATTTATTTATTGCAGACTATTATGCTTTTTTTTTTTTTTTTACAAGGGTGTCACCACTTATCAAGGCCCAGAGGCCGCTCGAGGATAAGGGTTAATAGGTATACATTAGTCATTGTGATTTTAGCATAGTAAACAGTGGGAATTTTGTAACTTGGATTACTTAGGGAGACGATTCAATTAGACAATATATTATTTTAATCAATTGAAATGTTTATTGAGATGAATATTATTTATTCATTTATTTATTGCAGACTATTATGCTTTTTTTTTTTTTTTACAAGGGTGTCACCACTTATCAAGGCCCAGAGGCCGCTCGAGGATAAGGGTTAATAGGTATACATTAGTCATTGTGATTTTAGCATAGTAAACAGTGGGAATTTTGTAACTTGGATTACTTAGGGGGACGATTCAATTAGACAATATATTATTTTAATCAATTGAAATGTTTATTGAGATGAATATTATTTATTCATTTATTTATTGCAGACTATTATGCTTTTTTTTTTTTTTTTACAAGGGTGTCACCACTTATCAAGGCCCAGAGGCCGCTCGAGGATAAGGGTTAATAGGTATACATTAGTCATTGTGATTTTAGCATAGTAAACAGTGGGAATTTTGTAACTTGGATTACTTAGGGGGACGATTCAATTAGACAATATATTATTTTAATCAATTGAAATGTTTATTGAGATGAATATTATTTATTCATTTATTTATTGCAGACTATTATGCTTTTTTTTTTTTTTTACAAGGGTGTCACCACTTATCAAGGCCCAGAGGCCGCTCGAGGATAAGGGTTAATAGGTATACATTAGTCATTGTGATTTTAGCATAGTAAACAGTGGGAATTTTGTAACTTGGATTACTTAGGGGGACGATTCAATTAGACAATATATTATTTTAATCAATTGAAATGTTTATTGAGATGAATATTATTTATTCATTTATTTATTGCAGACTATTATGCTTTTTTTTTTTTTTTTACAAGGGTGTCACCACTTATCAAGGCCCAGAGGCCGCTCGAGGATAAGGGTTAATAGGTATACATTAGTCATTGTGATTTTAGCATAGTAAACAGTGGGAATTTTGTAACTTGGATTACTTAGGGGGACGATTCAATTAGACAATATATTATTTTAATCAATTGAAATGTTTATTGAGATGAATATTATTTATTCATTTATTTATTGCAGACTATTATGCTTTTTTTTTTTTTTTTTACAAGGGTGTCACCACTTATCAAGGCCCAGAGGCCGCTCGAGGATAAGGGTTAATAGGTATACATTAGTCATTGTGATTTTAGCATAGTAAACAGTGGGAATTTTGTAACTTGGATTACTTAGGGGGACGATTCAATTAGACAATATATTATTTTAATCAATTGAAATGTTTATTGAGATGAATATTATTTATTCATTTATTTATTGCAGACTATTATGCTTTTTTTTTTTTTTTACAAGGGTGTCACCACTTATCAAGGCCCAGAGGCCGCTCGAGGATAAGGGTTAATAGGTATACATTAGTCATTGTGATTTTAGCATAGTAAACAGTGGGAATTTTGTAACTTGGATTACTTAGGGGGACGATTCAATTAGACAATATATTATTTTAATCAATTGAAATGTTTATTGAGATGAATATTATTTATTCATTTATTTATTGCAGACTATTATGCTTTTTTTTTTTTTACAAGGGTGTCACCACTTATCAAGGCCCAGAGGCCGCTCGAGGATAAGGGTTAATAGGTATACATTAGTCATTGTGATTTTAGCATAGTAAACAGTGGGAATTTTGTAACTTGGATTACTTAGGGGGACGATTCAATTAGACAATATATTATTTTAATCAATTGAAATGTTTATTGAGATGAATATTATTTATTCATTTATTTATTGCAGACTATTATGCTTTTTTTTTTTTTTTACAAGGGTGTCACCACTTATCAAGGCCCAGAGGCCGCTCGAGGATAAGGGTTAATAGGTATACATTAGTCATTGTGATTTTAGCATAGTAAACAGTGGGAATTTTGTAACTTGGATTACTTAGGGGGACGATTCAATTAGACAATATATTATTTTAATCAATTGAAATGTTTATTGAGATGAATATTATTTATTCATTTATTTATTGCAGACTATTATGCTTTTTTTTTTTTTTTACAAGGGTGTCACCACTTATCAAGGCCCAGAGGCCGCTCGAGGATAAGGGTTAATAGGTATACATTAGTCATTGTGATTTTAGCATAGTAAACAGTGGGAATTTTGTAACTTGGATTACTTAGGGGGACGATTCAATTAGACAATATATTATTTTAATCAATTGAAATGTTTATTGAGATGAATATTATTTATTCATTTATTTATTGCAGACTATTATGCTTTTTTTTTTTTTTTTACAAGGGTGTCACCACTTATCAAGGCCCAGAGGCCGCTCGAGGATAAGGGTTAATAGGTATACATTAGTCATTGTGATTTTAGCATAGTAAACAGTGGGAATTTTGTAACTTGGATTACTTAGGGGGACGATTCAATTAGACAATATATTATTTTAATCAATTGAAATGTTTATTGAGATGAATATTATTTATTCATTTATTTATTGCAGACTATTATGCTTTTTTTTTTTTTTTACAAGGGTGTCACCACTTATCAAGGCCCAGAGGCCGCTCGAGGATAAGGGTTAATAGGTATACATTAGTCATTGTGATTTTAGCATAGTAAACAGTGGGAATTTTGTAACTTGGATTACTTAGGGGGACGATTCAATTAGACAATATATTATTTTAATCAATTGAAATGTTTATTGAGATGAATATTATTTATTCATTTATTTATTGCAGACTATTATGCTTTTTTTTTTTTTTTTACAAGGGTGTCACCACTTATCAAGGCCCAGAGGCCGCTCGAGGATAAGGGTTAATAGGTATACATTAGTCATTGTGCTTTTAGCATAGTAAACAGTGGGAATTTTGTAACTTGGATTACTTAGGGGGACGATTCAATTAGACAATATATTATTTTAATCAATTGAAATGTTTATTGAGATGAATATTATTTATTCATTTATTTATTGCAGACTATTATGCTTTTTTTTTTTTTTTACAAGGGTGTCACCACTTATCAAGGCCCAGAGGCCGCTCGAGGATAAGGGTTAATAGGTATACATTAGTCATTGTGATTTTAGCATAGTAAACAGTGGGAATTTTGTAACTTGGATTACTTAGGGGGACGATTCAATTAGACAATATATTATTTTAATCAATTGAAATGTTTATTGAGATGAATATTATTTATTCATTTATTTATTGCAGACTATTATGCTTTTTTTTTTTTTTTACAAGGGTGTCACCACTTATCAAGGCCCAGAGGCCGCTCGAGGATAAGGGTTAATAGGTATACATTAGTCATTGTGATTTTAGCATAGTAAACAGTGGGAATTTTGTAACTTGGATTACTTAGGGGGACGATTCAATTAGACAATATATTATTTTAATCAATTGAAATGTTTATTGAGATGAATATTATTTATTCATTTATTTATTGCAGACTATTATGCTTTTTTTTTTTTTTTTACAAGGGTGTCACCACTTATCAAGGCCCAGAGGCCGCTCGAGGATAAGGGTTAATAGGTATACATTAGTCATTGTGATTTTAGCATAGTAAACAGTGGGAATTTTGTAACTTGGATTACTTAGGGGGACGATTCAATTAGACAATATATTATTTTAATCAATTGAAATGTTTATTGAGATGAATATTATTTATTCATTTATTTATTGCAGACTATTATGCTTTTTTTTTTTTTTTACAAGGGTGTCACCACTTATCAAGGCCCAGAGGCCGCTCGAGGATAAGGGTTAATAGGTATACATTAGTCATTGTGATTTTAGCATAGTAAACAGTGGGAATTTTGTAACTTGGATTACTTAGGGGGACGATTCAATTAGACAATATATTATTTTAATCAATTGAAATGTTTATTGAGATGAATATTATTTATTCATTTATTTATTGCAGACTATTATGCTTTTTTTTTTTTTTTTACAAGGGTGTCACCACTTATCAAGGCCCAGAGGCCGCTCGAGGATAAGGGTTAATAGGTATACATTAGTCATTGTGATTTTAGCATAGTAAACAGTGGGAATTTTGTAACTTGGATTACTTAGGGGGACGATTCAATTAGACAATATATTATTTTAATCAATTGAAATGTTTATTGAGATGAATATTATTTATTCATTTATTTATTGCAGACTATTATGCTTTTTTTTTTTTTTACAAGGGTGTCACCACTTATCAAGGCCCAGAGGCCGCTCGAGGATAAGGGTTAATAGGTATACATTAGTCATTGTGATTTTAGCATAGTAAACAGTGGGAATTTTGTAACTTGGATTACTTAGGGGGACGATTCAATTAGACAATATATTATTTTAATCAATTGAAATGTTTATTGAGATGAATATTATTTATTCATTTATTTATTGCAGACTATTATGCTTTTTTTTTTTTTTTACAAGGGTGTCACCACTTATCAAGGCCCAGAGGCCGCTCGAGGATAAGGGTTAATAGGTATACATTAGTCATTGTGATTTTAGCATAGTAAACAGTGGGAATTTTGTAACTTGGATTACTTAGGGGGACGATTCAATTAGACAATATATTATTTTAATCAATTGAAATGTTTATTGAGATGAATATTATTTATTCATTTATTTATTGCAGACTATTATGCTTTTTTTTTTTTTTACAAGGGTGTCACCACTTATCAAGGCCCAGAGGCCGCTCGAGGATAAGGGTTAATAGGTATACATTAGTCATTGTGATTTTAGCATAGTAAACAGTGGGAATTTTGTAACTTGGATTACTTAGGGGGACGATTCAATTAGACAATATATTATTTTAATCAATTGAAATGTTTATTGAGATGAATATTATTTATTCATTTATTTATTGCAGACTATTATGCTTTTTTTTTTTTTTTACAAGGGTGTCACCACTTATCAAGGCCCAGAGGCCGCTCGAGGATAAGGGTTAATAGGTATACATTAGTCATTGTGATTTTAGCATAGTAAACAGTGGGAATTTTGTAACTTGGATTACTTAGGGGGACGATTCAATTAGACAATATATTATTTTAATCAATTGAAATGTTTATTGAGATGAATATTATTTATTCATTTATTTATTGCAGACTATTATGCTTTTTTTTTTTTTTACAAGGGTGTCACCACTTATCAAGGCCCAGAGGCCGCTCGAGGATAAGGGTTAATAGGTATACATTAGTCATTGTGATTTTAGCATAGTAAACAGTGGGAATTTTGTAACTTGGATTACTTAGGGGGACGATTCAATTAGACAATATATTATTTTAATCAATTGAAATGTTTATTGAGATGAATATTATTTATTCATTTATTTATTGCAGACTATTATGCTTTTTTTTTTTTTTTACAAGGGTGTCACCACTTATCAAGGCCCAGAGGCCGCTCGAGGATAAGGGTTAATAGGTATACATTAGTCATTGTGATTTTAGAATAGTAAACAGTGGGAATTTTGTAACTCTGATTACTTAGGGGGACGATTCAATTAGACAATATATTATTTTAATCAATTGAAATGTTTATTGAGATGAATATTATTTATTCATTTATTTATTGCAGACTATTATGCTTTTTTTTTTTTTTACAAGGGTGTCACCACTTATCAAGACCCAGAGGCCGCTCGAGGATAAGGGTTAATAGGTATACATTAGTCATTGTGATTTTAGCATAGTAAACAGTGGGAATTTTGTAACTTGGATTACTTAGGGGGACGATTCAATTAGACAATATATTATTTTAATCAATTGAAATGTTTATTGAGATGAATATTATTTATTCATTTATTTATTGCAGACTATTATGCTTTTTTTTTTTTTTTACAAGGGTGTCACCACTTATCAAGGCCCAGAGGCCGCTCGAGGATAAGGGTTAATAGGTATACATTAGTCATTGTGATTTTTGCATAGTAAACAGTGGGAATTTTGTAACTTGGATTACTTAGGGGGACGATTCAATTAGACAATATATTATTTTAATCAATTGAAATGTTTATTGAGATGAATATTATTTATTCATTTATTTATTGCAGACTATTATGCTTTTTTTTTTTTTTTACAAGGGTGTCACCACTTATCAAGGCCCAGAGGCCGCTCGAGGATAAGGGTTAATAGGTATACATTAGTCATTGTGATTTTAGCATAGTAAACAGTGGGAATTTTGTAACTTGGATTACTTAGGGGGACGATTCAATTAGACAATATATTATTTTAATCAATTGAAATGTTTATTGAGATGAATATTATTTATTCATTTATTTATTGCAGACTATTATGCTTTTTTTTTTTTTACAAGGGTGTCACCACTTATCAAGGCCCAGAGGCCGCTCGAGGATAAGGGTTAATAGGTATACATTAGTCATTGTGATTTTAGCATAGTAAACAGTGGGAATTTTGTAACTTGGATTACTTAGGGGGACGATTCAATTAGACAATATATTATTTTAATCAATTGAAATGTTTATTGAGATGAATATTATTTATTCATTTATTTATTGCAGACTATTATGCTTTTTTTTTTTTTACAAGGGTGTCACCACTTATCAAGGCCCAGAGGCCGCTCGAGGATAAGGGTTAATAGGTATACATTAGTCATTGTGATTTTAGCATAGTAAACAGTGGGAATTTTGTAACTTGGATTACTTAGGGGGACGATTCAATTAGACAATATATTATTTTAATCAATTGAAATGTTTATTGAGATGAATATTATTTATTCATTTATTTATTGCAGACTATTATGCTTTTTTTTTTTTTACAAGGGTGTCACCACTTATCAAGGCCCAGAGGCCGCTCGAGGATAAGGGTTAATAGGTATACATTAGTCATTGTGATTTTAGCATAGTAAACAGTGGGAATTTTGTAACTTGGATTACTTAGGGGGACGATTCAATTAGACAATATATTATTTTAATCAATTGAAATGTTTATTGAGATGAATATTATTTATTCATTTATTTATTGCAGACTATTATGCTTTTTTTTTTTTTTACAAGGGTGTCACCACTTATCAAGGCCCAGAGGCCGCTCGAGGATAAGGGTTAATAGGTATACATTAGTCATTGTGATTTTAGCATAGTAAACAGTGGGAATTTTGTAACTTGGATTACTTAGGGGGACGATTCAATTAGACAATATATTATTTTAATCAATTGAAATGTTTATTGAGATGAATATTATTTATTCATTTATTTATTGCAGACTATTATGCTTTTTTTTTTTTTACAAGGGTGTCACCACTTATCAAGGCCCAGAGGCCGCTCGAGGATAAGGGTTAATAGGTATACATTAGTCATTGTGATTTTAGCATAGTAAACAGTGGGAATTTTGTAACTTGGATTACTTAGGGGGACGATTCAATTAGACAATATATTATTTTAATCAATTGAAATGTTTATTGAGATGAATATTATTTATTCATTTATTTATTGCAGACTATTATGCTTTTTTTTTTTTTTACAAGGGTGTCACCACTTATCAAGGCCCAGAGGCCGCTCGAGGATAAGGGTTAATAGGTATACATTAGTCATTGTGCTTTTAGCATAGTAAACAGTGGGAATTTTGTAACTTGGATTACTTAGGGGGACGATTCAATTAGACAATATATTATTTTAATCAATTGAAATGTTTATTGAGATGAATATTATTTATTCATTTATTTATTGCAGACTATTATGCTTTTTTTTTTTTTTACAAGGGTGTCACCACTTATCAAGGCCCAGAGGCCGCTCGAGGATAAGGGTTAATAGGTATACATTAGTCATTGTGATTTTTGCATAGTAAACAGTGGGAATTTTGTAACTTGGATTACTTAGGGGGACGATTCAATTAGACAATATATTATTTTAATCAATTGAAATGTTTATTGAGATGAATATTATTTATTCATTTATTTATTGCAGACTATTATGCTTTTTTTTTTTTTTACAAGGGTGTCACCACTTATCAAGGCCCAGAGGCCGCTCGAGGATAAGGGTTAATAGGTATACATTAGTCATTGTGATTTTAGCATAGTAAACAGTGGGAATTTTGTAACTTGGATTACTTAGGGGGACGATTCAATTAGACAATATATTATTTTAATCAATTGAAATGTTTATTGAGATGAATATTATTTATTCATTTATTTATTGCAGACTATTATGCTTTTTTTTTTTTTACAAGGGTGTCACCACTTATCAAGGCCCAGAGGCCGCTCGAGGATAAGGGTTAATAGGTATACATTAGTCATTGTGCTTTTAGCATAGTAAACAGTGGGAATTTTGTAACTTGGATTACTTAGGGGGACGATTCAATTAGACAATATATTATTTTAATCAATTGAAATGTTTATTGAGATGAATATTATTTATTCATTTATTTATTGCAGACTATTATGCTTTTTTTTTTTTTTACAAGGGTGTCACCACTTATCAAGGCCCAGAGGCCGCTCGAGGATAAGGGTTAATAGGTATACATTAGTCATTGTGATTTTTGCATAGTAAACAGTGGGAATTTTGTAACTTGGATTACTTAGGGGGACGATTCAATTAGACAATATATTATTTTAATCAATTGAAATGTTTATTGAGATGAATATTATTTATTCATTTATTTATTGCAGACTATTATGCTTTTTTTTTTTTTTACAAGGGTGTCACCACTTATCAAGGCCCAGAGGCCGCTCGAGGATAAGGGTTAATAGGTATACATTAGTCATTGTGATTTTAGCATAGTAAACAGTGGGAATTTTGTAACTTGGATTACTTAGGGGGACGATTCAATTAGACAATATATTATTTTAATCAATTGAAATGTTTATTGAGATGAATATTATTTATTCATTTATTTATTGCAGACTATTATGCTTTTTTTTTTTTTACAAGGGTGTCACCACTTATCAAGGCCCAGAGGCCGCTCGAGGATAAGGGTTAATAGGTATACATTAGTCATTGTGATTTTAGCATAGTAAACAGTGGGAATTTTGTAACTTGGATTACTTAGGGGGACGATTCAATTAGACAATATATTATTTTAATCAATTGAAATGTTTATTGAGATGAATATTATTTATTCATTTATTTATTGCAGACTATTATGCTTTTTTTTTTTTTTTTACAAGGGTGTCACCACTTATCAAGGCCCAGAGGCCGCTCGAGGATAAGGGTTAATAGGTATACATTAGTCATTGTGATTTTAGCATAGTAAACAGTGGGAATTTTGTAACTTGGATTACTTAGGGGGACGATTCAATTAGACAATATATTATTTTAATCAATTGAAATGTTTATTGAGATGAATATTATTTATTCATTTATTTATTGCAGACTATTATGCTTTTTTTTTTTTTACAAGGGTGTCACCACTTATCAAGGCCCAGAGGCCGCTCGAGGATAAGGGTTAATAGGTATACATTAGTCATTGTGATTTTAGCATAGTAAACAGTGGGAATTTTGTAACTTGGATTACTTAGGGGGACGATTCAATTAGACAATATATTATTTTAATCAATTGAAATGTTTATTGAGATGAATATTATTTATTCATTTATTTATTGCAGACTATTATGCTTTTTTTTTTTTTACAAGGGTGTCACCACTTATCAAGGCCCAGAGGCCGCTCGAGGATAAGGGTTAATAGGTATACATTAGTCATTGTGATTTTAGCATAGTAAACAGTGGGAATTTTGTAACTTGGATTACTTAGGGGGACGATTCAATTAGACAATATATTATTTTAATCAATTGAAATGTTTATTGAGATGAATATTATTTATTCATTTATTTATTGCAGACTATTATGCTTTTTTTTTTTTTACAAGGGTGTCACCACTTATCAAGGCCCAGAGGCCGCTCGAGGATAAGGGTTAATAGGTATACATTAGTCATTGTGCTTTTAGCATAGTAAACAGTGGGAATTTTGTAACTTGGATTACTTAGGGGGACGATTCAATTAGACAATATATTATTTTAATCAATTGAAATGTTTATTGAGATGAATATTATTTATTCATTTATTTATTGCAGACTATTATGCTTTTTTTTTTTTTTACAAGGGTGTCACCACTTATCAAGGCCCAGAGGCCGCTCGAGGATAAGGGTTAATAGGTATACATTAGTCATTGTGATTTTAGCATAGTAAACAGTGGGAATTTTGTAACTTGGATTACTTAGGGGGACGATTCAATTAGACAATATATTATTTTAATCAATTGAAATGTTTATTGAGATGAATATTATTTATTCATTTATTTATTGCAGACTATTATGCTTTTTTTTTTTTTTTTACAAGGGTGTCACCACTTATCAAGGCCCAGAGGCCGCTCGAGGATAAGGGTTAATAGGTATACATTAGTCATTGTGATTTTAGCATAGTAAACAGTGGGAATTTTGTAACTTGGATTACTTAGGGGGACGATTCAATTAGACAATATATTATTTTAATCAATTGAAATGTTTATTGAGATGAATATTATTTATTCATTTATTTATTGCAGACTATTATGCTTTTTTTTTTTTTTTTACAAGGGTGTCACCACTTATCAAGGCCCAGAGGCCGCTCGAGGATAAGGGTTAATAGGTATACATTAGTCATTGTGATTTTAGCATAGTAAACAGTGGGAATTTTGTAACTTGGATTACTTAGGGGGACGATTCAATTAGACAATATATTATTTTAATCAATTGGAATGTTTATTGAGATGAATATTATTTATTCATTTATTTATTGCAGACTATTATCCTTATCTTTATTAGTTGTTGTTTCACAATGTTTTAGCCAATTATTTCTCTGGCTTTCATCAGGTGGTAACCGCGACAGGATAGGAACTCCAAATCTTCTAACTGCATTCTCAGCAATTACTGCCTTCCATAGTTGTTGATGTGTTGCCCTTCGGGGCCCATGGCGCAGTGAATAGAATCGTTGAATCTCTACAGTTCCAAGTGAGCATTATCTGAAGATAGAAGTTTCAATCCTACCCAAAGCCGGCCAGAGGCTTAATTGGACCAAACATGGTGAGACGACAACAACTATGGAGGGCAGTAATTGCTGAGAATGCAGTTAGGAGATTCGGAGTTCCTCTCCCGTTGCGGTTACTACTTGACAAAAGCCAGAGGAATGGTTGGCCGAAACGTTGTGAAATAAATTTATAAGCCAGACGGATCTTGGTCATATAAGTTAACAATAGGTCAACGACAAATTCATCACGCAGGCACTTTTTTTTACTTGGGAGTATCCACTTTTCAAGGCCTGAAGACACTCGAGAATAAGGGTTAATGAATGTAAGGTGGTAGTATAGTAATCAGTAATGGTGCAAATTGGGTTGAATTTGATTATTTATGGAAACGGTTCAATAAGAACTTGTTTATGTTGGGTTAGAAGGCTATCATGTTGTATTCAACTTTGAAGCAGGCCAGCGGAATAGAGTTCCACAGGTGGGCAGTTCTGGGAAAGAAGCTATTTTCATGGGATCTGCATGTAGATTTAGGCACAGATAGAGAGTTGGGGAAATATTATATAGTGGTTGTAGCTAGTCGAGTGGTTTTTGTGAAAGTTTGACAAGGGAGACCATAGATTTGAGATAATTTTAGTGATATTGCTAGAAAAATTGAGTTTAGATTAAACTTTTTAATTTTTATTTACAGGTGATAAAAAACGAATTGAATATAATTAAAGCCGTAATAATAATGATGATAATAATAATAATAATAATGATAATAATAATGATGATAATAATAATAATAATAATGATAATAATAATAATGATAATAATGTAAAATTTATGAAATAATAATTTAACAATTAGTATAATGAACAAATCCAACACTTAATGTTTATCATAAATAAATTACCACAAATCAACCCCAGATGTAAACTTATGGAGTAATTTGTAATTTTAAAAGTACATAGTTATGGATTAGAAATTTAATTATTAATAGTTATGGATTAGAAATTTAATTATTAATAGTTATGGATTATAAATTTGATTATTAATAGTTAAGGATTTGAAATTTAATTATTAATAGTTATGGATTAGAAATTTAATTATTAATAGTTATGGATTAGAAATATAATTATTAATAGTTAAGGATTAGAAATATAATTATTAATAGTTAAGGATTAGAAATTTAATTATTAATAGTTATGGATTAGAAATTTAATTATTAATAGTTATGGATTAGAAATTTAATTATTAATAGTTATGGATTAGAAATTTAATTATTAATAGTTAAGGATTTGAAATTTAATCATTAATAGTTAAGGATTACAAATTTGGTTATCAATAGTTATGGATTAGAAATTTGATTAATAATAGTTAAGGATTTGAAATTTAATTAATTATAGTTAAGGATTAGAAATTTAATTATTAATAGTTAAGGATTAGAGGTGAGTGAGAAATTAGTTTTAAAAGTTAGGGCTACCCAGCGTTTCTCAGGACCATAGAAAACAAACATTAAAATAGAGTTGCGTTTGGAAATAGCAGTTTTTTGTAGGATATTGGGTTTTTTTTAGGATTATCTATCATTTGCTGTCCCGAAGAAAAAATATTTTACCTACCCTAGAACGGGTATTGTACAATGCATATATGAATCAATTTTAACCTTTCCTAGTGCAGGTATTATGCAACAAATATATGAAATAAGTTTACCTTACTTGAGAAGGGGTGATATATAATACATATATGACCTAATTTTATTTACCCTAGAACGGTATTGTACAACTCATGATAGAAATTATTTTATCTACCCTGGGACGGGTTTTGTACAACACATGATAGAAATTATTTTATCTACCCTGGGACGGGTTTTGTACAACACATAATAGAAATAATTTTACCTACCCTGGGATGGGTATTGTATTACACATGATAGAAATAATTTTACCTACCCTGGGACGGGTATAGTGCAACACATATATACATAAGATATAAGATAATAATATATAAAAGTATGTATGAGTACATCATCGTAAAGAAAGGAGAGAAAAGATAAACAAACAAGCTTACAAAAATAACAACATCAGTAAAGCAACATAACAATTAAATAAAACAGGCCAAGGACAAAAAGAACTGAATTTTGAGCCGTAGGTATGGGTTAGGAACATACTATAAACATATTACAAAGAAGGTGTAGTTCAGAAATTTAGTAGATTTACCAGTTTGTGCAAAATTTAGTAACCAGAAAAAGTTGTGCAATAAAATTAGAGATGAATTAAGAGGGTGGAGTAAGTAAGTGGCTTAGGAGGTGTAATTTATGGTGCCCTGCAATTAATCGATGTCTCTTGTTTTAGTTTTTTTTTAATATTTAAGAACCTATCCCTATCCTTAAATTTTGTGATAAACAATTTTCCATTCAAGCACAGAAAACAGGAGGAATTCAAGGAACAACAGGTTTTAGATTTTAAAAAATTCCCAGTTAACAATTGGTGTTAGATTAATAATGGATGGATATATATATATATATATACACTTGTGCCCGATATTATTCATACCCCCCCTTGAAAATTGAGTTTATTAGGTGTAACTTTGTAAGAATTTATTGTTTACGTCCATATTGATACATATTCTTAATAAACCTCTTCTGATCATTTTCGTCATTTTAAAATCTCGGGATACTTGTAATAAAAGAAATATACAGCTATTTATAAAATCTGCAATGTTCAAAAATAATCATACCCCCTTATTTTTTCAGTATTAATCGAGTTTCTTACTGTTTGTTTCCTGTTTGATTCTTATTTTGAATGCTTTTATACAACCTTTGATTAATTTCATTGCGTTTTTTGCATTTTTTCAGAAATTAAAATGATATCAACTGAAAACCAATAAAAGAATAAAAATTATTAGAATGGGGAAAAAAAAGAGCTTAGTAATGATCTTAGGACTAAAATTGTGAATTCACATAAGGATGGTTTAGGTTACAAGTCAATTTCCAAGAAATTTGAGGTCCCTACAGCAACAGTACAGAGCATCATCAAAAAATTCTAGAGCCACCACACAACAAACAACTTGATTGGTAGAGGAAGGAAAAGGAAACTGTCTGCTAGAGCCACCAGGAATATTGTAAGAAGTGTTAATGCAAATCCAACCACCACTACTAAGGACATTTTAGAAAATCTGGAGTCTTCTGGCATAAAAATATCAAGGCAAACATTGCAAAGGACTCTGCATGAAAATGGTCTGAAAGGAAGAAGACCAAGAAGGACTCCATTGCACACCGGAAAACACCTTGCAGCACGTCTAAAGTTTGCTAGGACCCATGTGAATTCTCCAGAGTCCGTTTTCTCAAGTATTTTGTGGACTGACGAAACAAAAATTGAATTGTTTGGCCATATGGATGCTTCTTACGTTTGGAGGAAGAAAGGAGAAGCTTACAACCCAAAGAACACCATACCCACGGTGAAACATGGTGGTGGTAGCCTAATGTTTTGGGGCTCCTTTTCGGCTAGTGGTCCAGGTAGTTTGGTCAAGATTGATGGAACCATGAAGAAGGAGCAATATTTGGAGATACTCCAGAAAAACATTAGACAGGATGCGGAGAAGCTCCATTTAGGACCAAACTGGGTCCTTCAACAGGATAATAATCCAAAACATACTGCCAAAATAGTCAAGAAATGGTTTGAGGATAATCAAATTAATGTTTTGGAATGGCCTAGCCAGAGTCCCGACCTGAACCCTATCGAAAACCTCTGGCACATATTGAAAACTGAGGTTAAAAAGCGGAAACCTAGAAATTTGAGGGATTAAGAGAACTACTGCATTGAAGAATGGTCAAAAATCAGTGTTGATGCTTGTAAAAACCTTGTTGATAAATATCCAAAACGGTTACAGGCAGTTATTAAGAATAAAGGGCATGCTATTGACTATTAGTAAGAGAGGTATGAATAATTTTGAACTAGTGCCATTATTGTTTTTCTTTGTATAATGTTTCAAACTTGCATAATTTATTTATTTGTTGAGTTTAAATTAAATGCTTATGCTTGATTTATTGTTTGAAATCCCTTTAATATTGTCTACCTTCTGGTTTGAGCAATATTCTTATAGAAATCTCAAAGATCCGAGGGGTATGAATAATATCGGGCACAAGTGTATATATATATATATATATATATATATATATATATATATATATATATATATATTTACCAGTGGTGAAAAAACGGACTAGAGTGCTCAATGTGTAGCTAGAGCAGTATATAGGAAATTTATTACTGTGAGTCCAGAATGAGTTTACATATTGTTTCAGCAAGGGGAAAATCCTCAAAAAGAAGAGGAAATATCTGACTAGCTTCGTCAGAATTCATAGATGGACTCCATCTATGAATTCTGACGAAGCTAGTCGGATATTTCCTCTTCTTTTTGAGGATTTCCCCCTAGCTGAAACAATATGTAAACTCATTCTGGACTCACAGTAATAAATTTCCTATATATATATATATATATATATATATATATATATATATATATTTGTTGACCTAGGAAATGGTCATAAAGGAAGATATGAATAACGAGTTTAGGTAGAAATGAATATATTGTACAAGAAAGTGGGTATTTTCCAACTATTAAATTAGACAATCTATAGTCTCATATTGTGTTGTGATAATTACCCACAAGAGTATTAGACTCAGGGTTGAGTACTAGAGTCTATTTTGAGTGAATGTTAGTATGGCCTGATACAATTTTTGCTCTAATAAATAATAAAATATTTTTCAAATTCATAACGAGTTTTGTTTCCTGTTTTCAAAATAGTAAAATGTATTTGTAGCTCTATTGTTGCACTATTGAGCTATTAATAGAGCTTTGTGTGTTTTAATTTATACTTGAAAAATTATACTTCGAATTGAAATGTTGTTTGTTTTGCAATCGAAAGTTAGAAATAGGTACGGCTGAAACTTTGTCACTTTAAAGAATGCAATAAATTCTCGCAATGAAGATGAATATTACTATTATTAATTATAAGACTTAATTTAGTATTTTCATTATATTTTATTTTAATTAGACTGTTTATTTGTAGCACGATCGGACGTAAGGTGTAGGAGTCAGAGCTATATGCTCAGGATGTTGCATCATTGACAGGAAGTCTTCAGTGACACGTAATGAATATAATAATAAAACCTTTCTCTTATTTCTAAAAACTTTGACAGAAAGTGGTCTTGTTTTGGATAGCTGCTCCTTCTCCTTATGGAAATGGGGAGCGTGTTATGAAATATTAATCTATGCATGCATACTGTAAATGAAAAATTTTGTTAAACCGCAAATGAATGTGTGCTGTTGTTATTAATAACTGTGTTTTTCAATTGCTGCTACTATATGAGAATACTGTTAACAACAACGAAAAAGGAGAGGAGAGAGAACCAACAACTACTATGTTTTTACATGTTGATCCGAAATGGGGAAAGAAGTGGCTGGTTACTTTTAATGCATCTAAAACCAAGCTTTTATCTTTACATCATCAACGATCTGATCCCCATCTGGTATCAATTGAAATGAATGGCTCTCGTCTTGGGGAGGCCTCATGTTGCCAAGGCCGCTGGAAAAATGGTGGGATCCTTCTGTCGATCCAGTAGATATCTCACTGCTGATGCAATTCTCTATCTATATAAGTTCAAAATAGACTTTGTAGCCTCGTAGATGTTCTTTTCTCTTCCCTGCAACCTCTTTCTCACAGAAGAGATGTTGCAGTTTGTCTCTGCTTTATCGTTATTTTCATGGCAAGTGCTCGACTGAGCTCCAATCTATGCTCCCCCCTCACCAATCTTTCACAAGAAACACCCGTCTAGCAGAAAACATTATCAATAATTTCCCCACTCTTTATCTGTGCCTAAACCTAAACGTAGATTCCATGAACAAAGCTTCTTTCTTAGAACTGCACGCCTGTGGAATTGTCTTCTGCTTTCCAGCTGACTACAATATGGCTGTCTTCAAGTCTAACGTAAACAAGTTTTTGATGAGCCGTTTCATATACGTTAACAAATTTACCGAATTTCCATTACTAACGATTACTTTATTGTCCAATTGTCTACTGTACACTCTTTGACCCTTATACTCGAGTGACATTTGGCCTTGATAAGTGGTGATGCCTTTGTAAAAAAAAAAAAATCAGAATTGGTGCTGTCACAGCGAGAGCAATCATGCACATCCCTTAATGTATTTATTTGCTTCTCCACCAAAGCAAATTAGGCACAAGGCCGTTTTTAATGTGGAATAAAAAACCAGCTCCCCTAAAAGTAGGCAAAAAGGGGGCACTCTGGTTACCAAAAATAATAATTGTTTCAGTATAGAGGGTTTCCCCTCAATTGACTGGTACAAATTATCTTAAGTGCAGCATTTGCAGGACAGATACTACACTTTGATCCCGGCACGAAGGCCAAGAACAACAGGGTATTTATTTGCTCCCCCACCAAGCAAATTAGGCACAAGGCCAATTTTTTATGTGAGGAGTGAAGGGGAAATGGGGACCAACTCCCCGCGGATTAGGGAAGCTGGATAGTGACAATTGGTATGAAGAGTTGCCCCTACATTGACCAAGGTCTTATATGTGGGGTTGCCCCCACATATTGTCTTTGCTTGCAGTATCTGCCGGAACAGATACTACAGTTTGATCCCGGCCTGAAGGCCAAGAACAACAGAAAAAAGGATTCCTTAAGCTTGAATTGAATTTTATCTTATTCATGTGTACCTCATTTTGGATTAATCATCAGGTAAGAGTGTACTCAGAATTATTGAGATAATCCAAACCCATACAGTCTCCACCAAAAGCGGATATCCTGCCCTGACTATCATGGTCACTCGTCGAGTGAATCCAAATATGAGCTCATCACTAAAGTCTTGTATAATTTCTGTATAGATCATAAGAGGTCAGTAGACCTTGGAAGTTTTCTTAGTGTGAGTCGGCACTCGAGGAAGAACTGCGTTTCACCTCTTGGTCTTCAACTAAAGGACCAACAATCAGGTTGAGACCTGCACTCTAAATCAGAGAGTGTCATGCAGGCTGTACTATCAACTCAGAAAAGCTAGTTTATCGACATATCAATGACTTGCCAAGTCAGGCATCTCAAGTCGCCCTCACATAAATGTTGAATGTTGAATACAGATACTATAATTTGATCTTAGTCTGAAGACCAGATATTATGCAATGCAGGCTGCCTAGATTGCTCAACCCTTGTCTGATGTGAGCCCAGCACCTATTATTTTATTACAGATGCAGAGGTCTCAATCAATTCGCTAGAGATAGTGTAAAGAAAAGGACAAACCATTATTTTTTTTATATTAATTTATTTATTGCGGACTATTATTCTCATTGTTATTAGTTGTTGTTTCACGACGTTTCTGCAAACTATTTCTCTGGCCTTTGTCAGGTGGTAACCACGACAGATAGGAAATTCGAATCTCCTAACTGCATTCTCAGCAATCACTGCCATCCGTAGTTGTTGTCGTTGTCTCATCACGTTTTCGGCCAAGTAAGCCTCTGGCCGGCTTGGAGTAGTATTGAAACCGCTATCTTCAGACAATTTTCATCTGGAACCGTAGAGATTCAATGTCTCCACGGGCCCCGAAGGGCGATCAAGGTTGGATTTTTTGATCTTATAAATCCACGTTTATTTAGTATCTGATCTTCCATGGTCGAGTCCGTACCGAATGGTATATATATTATTTTAATTGGAATTCATCATCATCAGAGGAATAGTTGGCTGAAACGTCGTGAAACAGCAACTAATAAACATGAGAATAATAGTCCACAATAAATAAATTAATATAAATAATGCTCATCTCAATGATAAATTCCAATTAAAATAATATACATTATTTTTTCATTCTAATTTTTTTTTTTATTTCTTTGAGGTGACGCAGTGGATGGAGGCGTTGAGTCTCTACAGATTCAGGTCAGTATTGTCTGAAGATAGCGGTTTCAATCCTACTTAAGCAGGCTGGAAGATCAGTTGGCCAAAACGTGGTAAGACGACAACTATGGAAGGCAGTAATTAGTGAGTACAAGTTACAAGACTCAGCATTCCTATACGTCATGGTTAATCACCTGAAGAAAGCCAGAGAATAAGTTGGCCGAAACAACAACAGCTATAACGATGATGATAACAGTTCACAAAAAAGAATCATTGCACAAAGGACAGACCATTCGCACACGTTGCTATCGCTGTAACAAGATCAGTCACCTGGCCAGAGATTGTCTGGAAAATGAGCTTGGGGACAGGAGGTCAGCACCTGTCTATTGCCCAAGCAGAGTATAAGTTTGGTGTTACCCAACATCACTACTAATATTGACGACATGTCATACTTGGCTCTCGGTCACTTGGGATGGTCACATTCTATTTGGAGCACAAATTTGTGTGCGACTTGGTCAAAATAGTATATGATTGAAATCCGTCGTCACCTAATTGTAAAAATTACAAATTAGCCATCGATCGTCTGACCAACTCTGTGACCTTAAAAAATAAACAGCGCACGAATAGAATATCTAGGATAATTGACTAAACCGCTATTTATTTAAACTAGTAGGTGGTTTTGTACTTAAGGCTAATCGTAAGAGAATTTCACAAACGCTTAATTGGAGGTTAGAAACGCCAAATAAGTATGATGTAAGAGGTGTTTTGAGAGTAATTATCGTTTGGAATGCCCGGTGTCCTTGATCTAATGTTTGACATGCACCCATAAACCGAACAAAGGTAAAATAGATAGATACAGAGATAGAGAGAGAGATAGAGAGAGAGAGAGAGTACTCATTTTTTTATATACTTGTACAATAAATATTGTATAGTTTATCTAGAAAATTGATGATATAGCTATGAGATTTTTTTCTTTTTTTTTACTTGGAGGTAACCCCTTATTTAGGCTCTAAGACTACTTGAGGATAAGGACTAATGAGTGTTATCTAAAAATGAATAATGGTGGAATTTGGGTAGGGTTAAATATATATATATATATATATATATATATATAATAGGAAAACAAGAGTATGAAATGAAGACACAAAACTATATATTGGTAGATATAGAATGGATCATTTATTGAATAATGGAATACAGGCAAAATTTGAAGATTATTAGAAGGGAATCTTTATGCCAGGGCATTTCGAAACCTAATGCTTCTCATCAGAAGAGTACAGAAGGTGCTATGTAGCATGGGGAAGATAGTAATGAAAATTATAATGATAGTAGTAATAATAAAGTTGAAAATAAAATAGAAGTAAAATTGAAGATAAAAATAAAGATAAGAGACAAAATTAAAGATCTTTAATGTTTATTTTTAATTTTGTCTTTATCTTTATTTTTATTTTATCTTCAGTTTTACTTCTATTTCATTTTCATCTTTATTATTACTACTATTATTATAATTTTCATTATTATCTTTCGTACTATTGTAATATTATGACCCTTTAGGCTGTGATCATAGCATAGTATCTGTTAACTGTGGCAAGCGGGGTCAAGACATTATTATTATTGTTATTGTATTCTTATTAATTGATTTGAGCGACGGATGGTTGCTGGATCAGTTATTATGATTAAAAGAATAAACAATTAAATTGGGGAAGAAATGATTGACGTGTGAATCGCAAAAGGAATGTGAAAATGTAAAATATGTATAAATATTATTTTGGGGTTTTGAATAAACAAATAACTAGTTGGGGACATTAGGTTGGTCTGAGACACGTAATTAGGTGACGAAAGAGAACACGTGATGTAGTTAGTTTTAGAGAGATTCAGAGAGTTGAGGATTGACCACCAGAGCGGACAGACATCTAGACAGGGGTGGACAGACAGTTAGGGAGCGAGCTGTAAGAATAGAAATGTAGACGAACTGCAGATCCTGTGAAAACCATTTGAGACAACTGTAATAAATTTATATTATAAAAATATAAAGAGTTGTTTTAATGGTTTCACAAATAAGAACAGATGTCTCAATTGGATGGTGCTGATCGCTTCATGGTTCGTCACGGAGCAGTGGGAAGATACAGAAGAACTCTTCAAGAAAAAAGGTATGAAGCATATATTATTCTTCTTACATATGAACTGTAAAAATATCCCGTGTGATAAGTCTGATACAACATGATTCAGTTTACACGTCAATATCATGTCCTCCTGGCTAAACAACATACATACGATTTATACGTTTATTATCTGTCTGGTAAAAGAACAATATCTCACATCCTCTAGATAGCACATGACACGTTTTAATATATCATCTCCTCAAATAAAAATCAATACAACACGATTATAATTACCCTACTATTATTTGGTATATTTTTACCACTAATGGTTTCCTTACTCCTCCACTTTGACATCTACATATATACTTAACCTTTGCACCAAGTTATGTGCACTCATAATCATTGCCACCCTAATTTCTGACTGCCACCTTATAATCATACTCCTTATATCATAACAGAAGAAACTTATAAATATATTGCCGCATATTACCTTTCAGTTTTACAACCTTGCAATATCCCCCTCCCCAAATTATAAGCGATTTTATAGCCGCCTTTTACCGTTAGGTGGCACCAATCAAAATTACCACTCCATAGAAAATAGACACCCCACAAACCGTTAAAATAAATTACCACGCAGTAACAATACACTCCCAATTTAACTCTAATGCATATACACCTTAATCTCAACACTATGTTAAAGACCATATATATTCTTATATATTATACTATATATAACAAGCTTCTCCTTATTTATTTAGAATTCAATAAAGCTTCCCCCAACATTCTATAATCCCTCTTAATCTTTTTCGTCCCTAATGAACCTTACGCTAGACGCCGCATCTTCCCCATGCTACCTAGCACCTTCTCTACTCTTCTGATGAGAAGCATTAGGCTTCGAAATGCCCTGGCATAAACAGTCCCTTCTATCCCCCAAATTTTGCCTGTATTCCATTATTAAATAAATGATCCATTCTATATCTACCAATATATAGTTTTGTGTCTTCATTTCATACTCTTGTTGTCCTATTGTATAAGCTCCAATAATTATTGTTGTCTCCTTTTTATGGAATTGAACTTTCTCTTTTCCTCTTACACATTAAGCTATATTATATTATATATATAATTAACAAGAACTTATTTACATTAGACTTGAAATGACCATATTATAGTCAGTTGGGAAGCAGCTTTCTTTACATAGGCATCACCACTTATCAAGACCCAAAGGCCACTTGAGGATAAGGATTAAACGTATAGGTCCAGAAACTCATGGTTTCTGAGTTATCGTCTTTTGAAAAAAATACTGATGAACATTCTCAAAATTAATTAGTAGTCAATGGGACAATATCGTAGTAACCGTTAGTAGTGGAAATTTGGTAAATTGGATTACTTAAGGAGAGCAGTTCATCAAGAACTTGTTTATGTTGGACTTGAAGACGACCATATTGTAGTCAGCTGGAAAGCAGGCAAACGGAAGACAGTTCTAGCTTCATAATATTGCGTTCCAACGATAGTTCTAGGAAAGAAACTCATGGAATTTTTGCTTAGTTTTGAGAACAGATGGAGAGTGAGAGCAATTGTTAGCAGTTGTAGTTAGACTAGTATTTGTTTCAAATGTTTTACAGGAGAAGGGATAGAACCAGAGATTGAAGCTCAGTCGAACACCTACCATAAATGTAATGATAGAATAGCAACATCTCTTTTGTGAGAAATATAAAAGTAAGCAGGCGAAAAGATCCTCACTCACTAAAGTTCAAAAACCGTTTTGTACTCTGTCAAGACAGGAAAAGGTACTCTTAGGAGCTCCTCGTCAGAGTGACAACAATACTCTGTCTTAGGTTGTATTTAGTTCTTGTACCAGTAGAGGATTGCATTGGAAGTTTGTATTTTCAAAACAAGCAACATTTCTATTCCAAGTATAATTGTTAAAGTATAAATTAAAAAATAAAACACAAAGCTCTATTAATAACTCACAAATACTTTTTATTTTGTTAACCGCATTGAAAACAGAGAATAAAACTCGTTATGAGGTTTTCCAGTGATTTTAACAATGGATCTGATCTAGGTCTTCCATTTCAGGTCAAGAGTGATGGTTAGTCCCAGAAGTTTGTCAAAGTAGGGTGCTTCCATAAGACGAGAACTGCCCATTTGAATTGGAGTCAAAGAATCTGAGCGTTAGTGGTGATAAGATACAAGTTTGAATGCATTAAAAGTTACTAACTAGTCATTTTTTTTAGCCCATTGTATCATTAGGTGTATCAGAATTTGGGGGGAATTTTTGACACCCCTAACACGAAACTGCGAATAAAATATAAAAAAAAAACTCGTAATTTCTCTTTTAAAAGTAGGTTGTTTATTTTCTTTATGGATTATACTTTCAAAATAAACTATTGCATAAAAAGTAATAGAAATATTATTTTTTATTTTTTTAAAAACAGTGTTTACAAAGTGCCGGCCAGCGTCCATGCAGCCATTTTTTTACGCAATGAAATAAATTGAATTTTACGAGTTAAATATTTTTCAATTTTTAAACTTTAAAAATCTATCAAAATTTTTCTATTGATTCAATTTTTATGATATTTTCAGCGTCAATATGAAATTTTATACTCTTTCCAATAAACCGAATATAATATTTTAGACAAACGTTTTTTTTTAAATCCCCCCCCCCATTTTGAAATGTTTATTAAAAAGTAAATAATTAATTTACTCACCAAAGTTTTATATATCACAAATTGAAGATAAAAGATCAATAAATAATATATTCAAATTTAAAACAAAAAAGAAGTGTTTTTTAGAAATTTACCTGTAAAGTTCAAAGTTTAAAACCTTTTTTTTAAAAACCACATTGTTTGTTTTTTTTTTTTTTTAATGAAACCTTATAATGTTCTTATATTGTACAGAAATTTCCGTTTTATTACGAAAATTATTTCTATTTCATTCAATGGTCTTTTTTTTAGATATTAAAAAAAAAAATTCACTCCATAAGTGGAAATTAAATATATTAAATCAAAAACTCGTGTATTTTTTGAGAAAAGAAAAAAATATATTTCTTGAACTGCTTTTTTTTTTTGCCAAAAAATTATAAATAAAATATGACTAGTTTTCAGGTATGGAGGCACACATTTCTTTGTACGCAAAGGTGGACGGCTAACGCGAACGTGTGGTTTTTATTTCCTTCTGTCCACCCGTAATTCAAAACAATAATAAAAAAAAAACTATTTCCGGTTTTAAATAAAAAGTAAAATGCTTGCATGATGGCGGGTTTTTCAAATAGGCGTTTAAAAAATTCTTTTATTTAAAAAATATATGGAATTTAAAATATAAATATGGATAAATTCTTAACAATGAAGAATGCGACTACACATTGATTAGTAATTTTTAAAGGTAAGTGTTTTTTGGAATTTATATCGATTTTTTATGAATCGACCTAATTTAAATTTCGTTTATTTTCTTCAAATCTTTTAAAGAACACTGATTTTAAAAAAAAATAAATATTGCATAATTTGCTATTAAACCTGTTATTTTTTAAAAATTTGGTCCTTGTTCCTTTAATTGAAAAAAAAATTAGGGTTTGAATTACATTTTTCGAGTAGTTATAAGCTTGGAAAGACAGAGGGTCGAATTATTCAATTTTTTTTTCACGCATTCGTAAGGTCAGTTTCTGATGCACCTATTGTATCAGACGTTCCAGGTCGGAGGAGGAGGAGGAGAAGAGAGAGAGAGAGAGAGAGAGAGAGAGAGAGAGAGAGAGAGAGAGAGAGAGAGAGAGAGAAATATCTTGTTCCTTGCCAGTCTTTAAAGTGTTGCCATAAATGGTAGTATCGTCTGCATAAAAGTTGATCAATAATCGTAGAATATAATTTAGAAGATTGCTGATTATTATCATAAAGAAAGTCGGGCCCAGAATGCATCTTTCAGACACGACAACATTGAAATTGTGAACTTTGGATTTCTGTCCATCAATTTAACAAACCTATCATAGAGAACGTATTTGGTTGTTGAGAGGACATTCCTAGTTATTCCGTAACTGAAAATCTTGTGAAGTAGACGTTTATGTTAAACCCTCATGTTCTATGTATACGTATAGGTTTAGAAACTCATGGTTTCTGAGTTATCGTCTTTTGAAAAAAATATTGATGAACATTCTCAAAATTAATATATACAATGTAAAAAAAAAAAATTAAAATTGCCTCAGTTTAATAATATTTCTCTAACAGTGGTCTATAACTAATACAGATCAGAACAGATACTACGTTTTAATCATAGCCAAAAAGCCAATAAATTTAGTCGTTGTTAATGAACTACCACAGACGATTAAATACAGATGTGTTTTTTATGTGTTTGTTCCTTGCTATACAAAACATTGGCAGAATTTTATGATTATCTGTTATAAGTGTAAGCAAGGTAAAAGATCGCATAAACATACATTCAGCAATGTTTCTTTTGTAAATTAAATAATGGTAACAGTTCTCATGAACGGACATAGAGAAATGCTTATTTTTTTACTTAAATAATAAAAACAGTTCCCATGAACATCCATCCAGGAACACTTCATGTTTTAGTTAAATATTGAAAACCGTCCCCATGAACATTCGTACAGAAATACTTCTTTTTTGATTCTGAGTTAAATAATTGATAAAAAATAAAAAAAACAGTTCCATGAACGGAAATATTTTTCTAAGTTAGATAATAAAAACTGTTCCCATGGATATACGTACAGAACTACTCCATTTCTAAGTTAAATAGCGAAAACAGTTCCCACGAACATACATACAGAAATACTTTTCTGAGTTATGTAAATAATGGCAGCAGTAGTTCCCATGAATATACATAAAGGAATGGTTTTAATTCTGAGCGAAGCATTGAAAACAGTTCCCATCAATATACACACAGAAATATTTCTTTTCTGAGTAAATAATTAAAGCAGTTTACATAAACATAAGTATAGAAATATTTCTTTTCTAAGTTAAATAATAAAAACAGTTCCCATAAACGTACGTAGGTCTAGAAACACCCAGTTGCCGATTTATAGGCCATTGCAAACATATACTGATTAGCATTCTTTATTGTACCTATTTACAATGCCTCCCCACGGGACAGAGTTAGACACCAGGGTCGTTTTTTAACGTGGAGAAAAGGTACAAAAATAAAAATTGTCTCAGGCGTGAAGGATTTCTCCTCCACCGAAAGAGAACAAGAAATGGAAGTGCAGCATCTGAAGAACAGATGGTATTTATTTGCTCCCCCACCGAGCAAATTAGGCACAAGGCCGATTTTTAATGTGAGGAGTGAAGGGAGGGGGAAGGGAAAAAGGGGACCAGCTCCCGAGAGGTGGGAAATGGGAGCTGGTTAATGGTCAAGCATGTGGGATTGCCCCCACATCTGGTCTTTGCTAGTCATAGCCTGCAGTATCTGCCTGAACAGATGGTATTTATTTGCTCCCCCACTGAGCAAATTAGGCACAAGGCCGTTTTTAATGTGAGGTAAAAACCAGCTCCCCTAAAAGTAGGCAAAAAGGGGGCACTCTGGTTACCAAAAATAATAATTGTCCCAGTATAGAGGGTTTCCCCTCCATTGACTGGTACAAAATATCTTAAGTGCAGCATCTGCCGGAACAGATGGTATTTATTTATTTGCTCCCCCACCGAGAAAATTAGGCACAAGGCCGATTTTTAATGTGAGGAGTGAAGGGAGGGGGAAGGGAAAAAGGGGACCAGCTCCCGAGAGGTGGGAAATGGGAGCTGGTTAAAAGTCAAGCATGTGGGGTTGCCCCCACATATGGTCTTTGCTAGTCATAGCTAGTCATAGCTTGCAGTATCTGCCGGAACAGATGGTATTTATTTGCTCCCCCACTGAGCAAATTAGGCACAAGGCCGTTTTTAATGTGAGGTAAAAACCAGCTCCCCTAAAAGGGGTCACTCTGGTTACCAAAAATAATAATTGTCCCAGTATAGAGGGTTTCCCCTCCATTGACTGGTACAAATTATCTTAAGTGCAGTATCTGCCGGAACAGATGGTATTTATTTGCTCCCCCACCGAGCAAATTAGGCACAAGTCCGATTTTTAATGTGAGGAGTGAAGGGAGGGGGAAGGGGAAAAGGGGACCAGCTCCCGAGAGGTGGGAAATGGGAGCTGGTTAAAGGTCAGACATGTGGGGTTGCCCCCACATCTGGTCTTTGCTAGTCATAGCTAGTCCTAGCTAGTCATAGCTTGCAGTATCTGCCGGAACAGATGGTATTTATTTGCTCCCCCACCGAGCAAATTAGGCACAAGGCCAATTTTTAATGTGAGGAGTGAAGGGAGGGGGAAGGGAAAAAGGGGACCAGCTCCCGAGAGGTGGGAAATGGGAGCTGGTTAAAGGTCAGGTATGTGGGGTTGCCCCCACATCTGGTCTTTGCTTGCAGTATCTGCCGGAACAGATGGTATTTATTTGCTCCCCCACTGAGCAAATTAGGCACAAGGCCGTTTTTAATGTGAGGTAAAAACCAGCTCCCCTAAAAGGGGTCACTCTGGTTACCAAAAATAATAATTGTCCCAGTATAGAGGGTTTCCCCTCCATTGACTGGTACAAATTATCTTAAGTGCAGCATCTGCCGGAACAGATGGTATTTATTTGCTCCCCCACTGAGCAAATTAGGCACAAGGCCGTTTTTAATGTGAGGTAAAAACCAGCTCCCCTAAAAGTAGGCGAAAAGGGGGCACTCTGGTTACCAAAAATAATAATTGTCCCAGTATAGAGGGTTTCCCCTCCATTGACTGGTACAAATTATCTTAAGTGCAGCATCTGCCGGAACAGATACTACCCTTTGCTCTTGGCCAAAAGGCCAAGAACAATTGTAAACAACAAGCACATATATAATGTTACTATTACTAATGGTTACTGTTATTCCTATATATAGAGTTGATCAACATTATTTCTGCGTCAAAAATGTACATCAATTAATTTGTGTGACAAATAAATCGATGGATTTACGTCCGATTTACTTGCCTCTCCACGAGAGCAAAATTAGACGCAGTATCGGTTTTTTGATGCGGGGCAAATCTGAAAATCTTGCTTCTCAAAAGAACTACTCTGGATTGGGACAAAAAAATTGTTTCAGTCTAAAATGAATTCTTCTGGTAGTATTAATATAAAAATATAATTACGTTTTTGAATTTTTAGATGAGGAGTATCTATTCATAATGTTTGGAATCTTCAGACTGCTGTTTTTAGCTTTTCTGCATGGACCCGCAGCACAGCGTCAGAGTACTTGGAAAAAAACAATTGTAAAAGTGATATTCTCCGGAAGGTTGATGGTTCAATTCTCAGTGTGGGCGCCCGAAAATTACAAATGCGAATTATTTAAGACCTCTATCCAGTTATGGCTGATGAAACGAGAGCATGCTATCCCCGTGGAGTAAATATAGGGTTCCGTTCGAAATTCCGTCCAAATTCCCGAGTTCGACAGAAACATTCTCGAGTTTGAGAAGGTACACCTGAAGAAGGTCGGAGGTTACATCGACCGAAACATTGTGAAAATGATATCAAGACGAGGACAGTGGCCTTAACATTCCAAATAATATGAAAGATATAATTATTCTTCATCCATCGAGGACAAAAAGGAGTACTGGTTCATATTGTAAACTAGACCTATCCAGTGTTCGCTCGGCTTTGTCTGGAACATATGTCAACAGCCGGGTTATGCCAACAGGTTTAGCTGCTGTCTGACGTAACACACCGATCAGCCAATCACAACGCGGCGCGCTGGATTACAACGATTTTATAATAAAAACAAAAATAAATTCCCTGAACCTTTTTTTTTTAAAACATTTTCTTAAAATTATTTGACACATCCAAAAGTTAATTTTTGCTTCTTTTAACCTTTTCTTGACAGTTATTATTATTAAAAAAAAAAAAAGAATGATTAAAAAAACACCAAATTATGGTAGTTTTGTTTGTTTTTTTGTTTTTCGGTTTTGTTTTTGGTTTCTCCATTTTACAGTTTTGCTATTTTCTTTTACATGGCGTTGTTTATGATTTTATTGGCGACGCTCGGCATCATGTTCCGGCCGAGCGAACGCTGAGATACGTCTGGTTCACAATAAGCATCAGTACCAAAAAAAAAATGTAGTGTAGTATCAGAACAGATACTACATGTTTCTCTTTTTATCTTGGATCTTGTTTTAATATGAAAGAAACTTTGCGCGTTGCAACTGTTTTTATTTTGTGTGCATCTTGCAGATGGTTTGGTTGTTTTTCCATTTTCCCCACACCAGAATTAAGAAGCCGTTCATTTGATAGTGCAGACCTCCTACCATTTTCTGTGTAACCATCACAAGAATGTCTGCACCCTCGACCCGTAACATTCAATACGAACATTTAGGGTAGCAGATTTTGGGGATTGTGTGTTGTCTAACAGCGGAAAGCGGGACTAACTATAAAAACATTTGGCAACAGCTGGTGAGAAATATGAAAACTGACCGTGTTCAACATTTTGGGATGGATAACTTTTATTCGAAATGGCTTAAGTAACCATTTTTGCGTCGAAAACAAAACAAAGAAGACATTAAGGAAAGAAAAGAAGGGAAGAAAGAAAGAATGAAATAAAGAATGAAAGAAAATTAAAAATATCAGGTCGGTGTGAAATTTTTTATAGGTTTTTTAGTTTGACAATCTTCTGGGCTTGACCTTTACTCCTGATTTGAATTGGAACACATACATCAAGTCTGTTGCAAAAATCGCTGGAAAAATGGTGAGATCCTTCTACCACTCCAGTAGATATTTCACTGATGATTCATTTCCCTATCTATTTAAAAGCTAAGTACGCCAAGGATAGAGTACTGTTGCCACATCTGGGCAGGAGTTGCTAGAAGCAACTTATTCTGCCTTGTCAGGATTCAAAATAGACTTCGTAGTTTAGTGAGAGATGCTCCTTTATCTTCCTTGCAACCGCTTTCCCACAGAAGAGACGTTGCGATCTTGTCTCTGCTTTATCGTTATTTCCATGGCAAGTGCTCGTCTGAGCTCCAATCTATAGCCCATCCCCTCGTCAAACTTCCACTAAAAAAAACGCGTCTAGCTGAAACCACTGTCAATATTTTACCCACTCTTTATCTGTACCTACAGCAAAACATAGATTCCATGAACAAAGCTTTTTTTCTTAGAACTGCACCGTTTGCCAAAATTCCGTTTGCCAGTTTTCCATCTGACTACAATTTGATTGTCTTCAAGTCCAACGTATCAAATTCTTGATGAGCCGCCCCCCCTTAAGTAATCCAATTTACCAAATTTCCACTACTAACGATTTCTATATTATTCGATTGACTGCTGTACACTCAGTAACCCTTATCCTCGAGTGGCCTCTGGGCCTTGATAAGTGGTGTCCCCTAAGTAAAAAAGAAGAAAGGCTATTTTAAACCACGGTAATTTTGTTTTATACGTATTGTTATTGCTTAAACATATCATCATAGTTCATTTATAACTTTTTTTCTGTCGGATTATTTAAGAATCGTTCATATTTTTCCGTAATATTGTCATTCATGTTGACCCGAAAACGACCTTCGTTAGTCAACAGAAACAGAAGCATATTCCACCATGATAATGCACGTCCTTACACAGCGCTGCTCATCAAAGATCCTCGGTTGGGAATTCTTGCTAGATCTTGTATATTCTACTGACCTAGCTCCCTCGGATCATCAGTTATTTCGAGGATTACAAAAAAACATTTAGGTGATCTTAGGTTAAAACATGAGAGGAGATTGAACGTGAGTTCGATTCATATTTCTCATTTTAAACCGTAAAGAATTTTACAATCGAGGCATTCATGAACTCGTTGACAAATCGAATCAAGTTAAAGAGAGCAAAGGTCTTTAGTGTTGTGAACAAAGATTTTCAGGTCCTGGATATGACCTTAAACTATATTCAGTGGTGAGGTCCCAGCTTGCGGGCTTTGGGGTGTGTGTGGAGCAACCCTTTAATTGCCATTACACCCAGGTCCACTGTGACCCGGAGTGGTAGTACCTGTTAGAGTCCCAACTATGGGTTAAATAGAAACCGACTTGAAAACAACAAATATATTCTATTAAAATAATTTTCTTCAAAATCTTTGGTTAAATAACCTGAAAAGGGTTGATATGCCGTAAAAAAAAACAAAAAACAACAACAACAAAAAACAACCAACCAACCAACCAACCAACCAACCAACCAATCAACCAAAGATTTTCAAAAGCAGTTTTTCATTTTCAAGACGAATTTTTAAATCAGCGAAAACATTTGCACCGAACTGAGATATATATATATATATATATATATATATATATATATATATATATATATATATATATATATATATATATATATATATATATATATTGATATAGATATATATATAGATATATATATATATTGATATATATATATATATATTGATATATTGATATATATATATATATATTGATATATATATATATTGATATATATATATATATTGATATATATATATATATATATATATTGATATATATATATTGATATATATATATATATATTGATATATTGATATATATATATATTGATATATATATATATATATTGATATATATATATATATATTGATATATATATATATATTGATATATATATATATATATTGATATATATATATATTGATATATATATATATATTGATATATATATATATATATTGATATATATATATATATATTGATATATATATATTGATATATATATATATATTGATATATATATATATTGATATATATATATTGATATATATATATATATTGATATATATATATATATTGATATATATATATATTGATATATATATATATATTGATATATATATATATTGATATATATATATATATATTGATATATATATATATTTATATATATACATTTATATATATATATATTTATATATATATATATGAATATATATATATGAATATATATATACATATATATATGAATATATATATATATATATATATATATATATATATATATATAAAGTAATTTATAGAATATATATGGCGATTAAGCTACACTGAATATTCCGTGTTTCATCCACTCTAGGATTCTTGAGGCTATATATATTTTATATAATACTAACTAGCTCTACCTACGTATTGAGCACTTTTGAAGTAAATACTTAAAGTTCACGCATAAATTTATACTTTCGTATATTAATTTTATGTGAGTAAATGAAGTAGTTATACATACATATATATTATATATATACATATATATACATATATATACATACATATATATATATTATATATACATACATATATATACATACATATATACATACATACATACATACATACATACATACATACATATATATATATATATATATATATATATATATATATATAAAAGGTCACTAGAAAATATTTTGGATCATTCTACAGTTCCAGACAATATTTGACTCCTAATGTAATTTTCTACTCGTATAAAAGTCAGATGCGTCCTAACAAAAAGTGCTGCTCTCATATGCGGGGAAACATCGACACTCAGAACACCGAGGCATTTATTTTCATTTATTGATTTATTTTTAAATTCAATTTTCACCTCAAACAAGGCACAGTTCCACTTTGAAGTAAGAGGCTACTATTGGGGACATAAGTTGCAGGGATATTATGTCAGTAAAGTTGAAAAAGCAAGGAAGGGAGTTCTACAGTCTAGCAGTTCTGGGGAAGAAACTATTGGAGTAGAATGTTTTCTTACACCTAGAGATATCTACTGTGTAGGGGTGGGATTTAGCTGCTTGTCGAGTTTGTCGGGGGTGTTTACGTCGAGGGGGTACAAGGGCTTGTAGCTCGTCAGAGTATTCACCATTAAAATACTTGTAGAACAGAAGGATGCAACATTTCGTCGATGGGACAGAGGCTGAAGTTTAGATGACAGTTCAGGACATATCAAGTTGACGACTCTCTTTTGAACCCTGTCTAAGAGTGAGAGACTAGTAACAGATGCACCAGCCCAAAATGTGACAACAATACTCCATACATATGCGAACGGTGGCCTTATAGAGGTACCGAATACTTTCAGGCGTAAGTAGCTTTCTAGCACGGTAGAGAGAGACCACCTTCGCAGCGGCTTCTCAATGTATCTGTTCCAACTCATGTTCCCAGTGAACGTTAGGATGATGAGTTTAAAAGAAGTACTTTCAGGTAATGTGTATTTGGCCATTGCCATTGGTTGTAGGGAAGGTTTCTTGCAATTATTGAAGGAAACAAGCTTAGTCTTGGCAGCATTGAATGTGACCATTTATTTATTTCCCCATTCCCCTTATCACGGTCCGTAGGCCACTCGAGGATAAGAACGAGGTTAATGAATGATGGAACACGTACATTAAATCTGTTGCCAAGACCGCTTGAAAAATGGTGGGATCCTTCTATCGATCCAGTAGATATCTCACTGCTGATGCAATTCTCTATCTATATAAGAGCCAGGTACGTCCAAGGGTGGAGTACTGTTGCCACATTTGGACAGGAGCTGCTAGAAAGGACTTGTCCTGCCTTGATAGAGTTCAAAATAGACTTTGCAGCCTCATATGAGATGTCCTTTTCTCTTCTCTGCAACCTCTTTCTCACATAAATGCGAGTTTGTCTCTGCTTTATCGTTATTTTCATGGCAAGTGCCATCAGCTATAATCGAAACCCAAACCAAAACTTATGAAGAATTCTTGAAAAAAATTATTTATTACAAGAAATGGAAGGTCATCTATCTATCTATCTATCTATATATATATATATATATATATATATATATATATATATATATATATATATATATATATAAATCTCACCTATTTGTTTAAATGTATGTATGTATGTATGTATGTATGTATGTACGCCTAAAACTCTCGACAGAGGCAACGGATTTTCACGAAATTGGAATCATTTTGAAGCTTGACCCTTCGGACGACAAATATCTAACCATTGGCTAAAAACATTAATTCCTTCACTCTCAACTGGCACTTTTCTACAGGGAGAGGTCGCTTTTTAAAGTCACCCCTCTTTTCGATTGACTAGCCTTAATCTAAACATTCGTCACTTCCAGTTTGGCGATGGGCACAACAGCAAGGACGTCACGTTTTTTTTCACGTTCTTTTCCTCCTTCGCGGTACGGGTTCGAGCTTGCCTGCCTACTACAACTTTTTTTCTATTTTTTTTTTTTTTTTTGCTCAACACACACCTCCAAACACCCGGGCAACGCCGGACATCCAGGCTAATAACAATTGAACAACTGTCACTCGGAAGAAAAAAGATGTAAGCGTGACACAGAATAACACCCACGTCATCGTATTCATATATAAATCTTTAACAAATTTGATCTGTATAGCTATTATAAAATTTTGTACCTTCCCTAATATATAGATGATTGACCCTCCCGCCGATTCCGATGTATGAGCTTCCGCCACAACAATTAAGTTGCTCAGAAATGCACACATGTTATTCGTGAATGTTGAAGGCTTTGTGTAGAATCATTCACACTTTTCGGTATTACTGCTAACCTTTGTCAGTGCACACGACTGCCACGGGACACAAGAAACCGCAGGTTTTTACATCAGAGTTTCTTTCTCCTAGATACATGTCTTAATGAAGACTGGGGGTGCATCTCTCCCAGTGAATTCATGCGCCCCCAGATACCAACCTGGAAATTTCTACGACTCAGCGCGGTACATACAGCGCCAAGACTTCCCAAATGATCATCTGTCTGGTACTGCCCAGGCTCAACGTTGCTTAACTTCGAGAACCGGTGTGTCAACGTGATTGTGCCGTGTATATATATATATATATATATATATATATATATATATATATATATATATATATATATATATATATATATAAGATTGCTACTATGGTTCTGTCTCTTTTCAAAGACAGAAGAAAAAGGGGTATTGTGTAGAAAGGAAGTTTAGAAAGAAAAATGGTTTTAAAAAATCGAAGTAAGGCATTTTCTATCCGTATAGATTTGTCTTTTCGTTGAAAACTTACTTTTTACCCGGCGTTGCCCGGTATTAAAAGTAACGTTAAATTCCTTAAAACAAAATGAATTAAAAAAAAAACGGTAAGAAACCGACACATGCGCATGCGAGTATTATGTTTTTTCTAAACCGTTCACTTATAAGTAAAAAAAAAACCCCTCAAAACTCGAGCTGAAATCGAAACCAAAACCTAATGACAGCGAGTCAAGTACGAAAACCATTAGGCCAGCTTGTGTTTTTAAACCCACTTATCCCTAACATAAAGAAACTCTCATGTGAACGATTCACGCATGCACAGTCGCGAAACAGTTGACAAATAGATAAAAATCCGATGATCCGAATTACCAACTTTTCAATGTTGACCCCTTAGGATCCCTTTTTCCTGATGCAAACCGATTAAAATGTTTTCACCCGTTTGAATATCCTATATACCAAGTTTCAAGTCTGTAGATAAAAAATTCGTTGAGTATATAGGTTGAGAATCGTCCTCTTGCGACCACATACACACATTCTCACTTTCATAGATATGTAGATAAGATTTACTTGTATATGAAAGAACCTTTGAAAATCATTTCGAATCATACTTTTACTGTGTTTGCTCGCTGAGACAAATCTTGTGAACAGATTTTGAACGTGTTCCATATAAAACGGATGAGTTCTGCACGATTCTTAAGTCATGACCTTTATGCAATCGACAGAGGTCAAAACACACTGAGGTATCATTGACATCTTACGTGAGAGTAATGTACATTTCTAAAAATGTATTGTTAAAAAACTGTTCCAAAGTTGAAAGCTATGAAAAGCCTGCAGATATTAGGCTGACTAATTTTAGTAATTTACCGAATATTTTTTGTGGCATCCCCGAATGAAGTATCGCCTCGATTATCATGTGAGCGTGTTGTTGTTGTTGTTGTTGTTGTTGCATCACTTTCCTCCTACCTTCTCCCCTCCCTTCTACCCTCCCCATCCTCTGCTTTTCTTTCTCCTTCTTGTTTCCTTTTTTTTTTCTTTTGTGTTTTCTTCTTGTTCTTGTTTCTTTTTCTTCTGGCCCCTTTTCTCTTTCCGCATCACCATCATCACCATCGTCATAGTCATCATCATCATCATCATCATCATCATCATCTTGTTTTTGTTGTTGTTGTTGTTGTTGTTTTTCTTCTTCTTCATGACTTATATGTTAACCCTCGTCCTCACTTTCTCCTTATCATCTTGTTGTTGTTGTTGTTGCTGTTGTTTTTCATCTTCTTCTTGCATCACTTTCCTCCTCCCCTTTCCCTATTCCATATCCTCTGCTTCTTCTTCTCCCTCTTGTTTCCTTTCTTTTTCTTTTGAGTTTTATTTTTGTTCTCCTTGTTTTTCCTCCTCACGCATCATCATCATCATCATCATCATCATCATCATCATCATCATCATCATCATCACCATGTTCTTTTTCTTATTCTTCATCTCTTTGTTCTTCTTGTTCTTATTTTTGCTGTTTTTCTTCTTCATGGCTTCTCTTTTACACCTCGTTTCAACCTTCTCCTTATCGTCTCTTTGCTGTTGTTGTTGCTGTTGTTGTTGTTCTTCTTTTTCTTCTTCTTTTTCTTCTTATTCTTTCGTTGTTGTTGCTGCTGTTCTTCTTTTTCTTTTTGTTGTCGTTGTTGTTCATCTACTACTACTACTACTACTACTACTACTATTACTATTTTAGCCAAACAAGATTGGTAACGCTATTTCACCCATAAACTAAGGTAAACTTAGATAAGCATCTCTTTAACAAGTGTTTTAGCTCGGATTCAAACAAAATGATCCCGCATGGACCTAGAACCTTCTTCCGCCATTTCAGCAATCAGCATCCTTTCCTACCGCACCAAGAGGACCAATCAATGGATACAAACGAAATCGTTAAAAGGAACCAATTTACTCGCCCACCATTAATATTTGTCGCGTATTACTGTTGTCGCCAGCAACGAATCAACCATTTTTTTTCTTTTTTTTGCTATTGTTTGTGTCGTATTGTCCTATTCACTTGCACATGCGCATAACTAACATAGACCTCCACCCCGGAACGTCCGAGATGAGGGATGGTGGTGTTTGTGATGATGATGATTAAATGGGAGATAATAATTGGATGATGCGGCGAGTATATTGTCATAGCAACATTGATCAAAAAGAAACATCTGAACATCCGATCTATTTCGATGATGTCTTGCGGACGACCACATCGACATTAACCAGAAAAACGACTCAATTGATTCAACCCGTAGATAAAGTTTTACACATTTTTTTTTTACTATGTTTTATCTTTTTACTAGAAGGGCTACCCAGCTTTGTCCGGGTTCAAGGATAACATTAATAACAAGTGAAGCATGCGTGGTCCCTCGTGAGTGCACAGTGAATGAGGCATAAAAAAAATGACTAAGTGCAGCATTTGTCGCTTCTTCTAGAATTTAGCCCCAAAAGTCCCCAGGGGACGTAAAATCCGGGTGAAAATGAACAAACGGTGAAGTTTTAGGCCCTGACATATGTAAATTTGAGTTCTGCATCATGCAAAAAAAAAAAAAAAAAAAATGACTAAGTCCATCATTGCCCCTCCCCATTTAGCCCCAAAAGTCCCCAAGGCCTTAACATAGTTAAATTTGAGTTCAGCACCATGCAAAACTGCTAAATAGACATACACAGAAAAATTTGGACAAATATGGTAAAATAGACCCAAAAATGAAGTGTTTTTATTAGCCCTAAAAGAGCCCCTGAGGCACACCCAAGAGTTATCGCAAAGTATAGACAAACAAAATTATATAGAAATCAGTTAGTTACAACTTTTAAGAAAGTTTTATAAAAATCCAACACATCAATTTTTTTTATAAGCACAAAAGTGTCAATTTTAGCCATTTTAACCCGAAAGGTATCCTTAGAGGAGCAACCGGAGTTTTCCAGGAAAGTCCGTTCTGCTACTTTTTTTTTTTTAACTCATATCATGTTTAATGTTTGTGCAAAATTTCAAATAATTCCAAGACGTAGTTATTGAGAAAAGTGCGGATAGATGAACAGACGAATAGACGAACGGACGAACGGACAAGGATTAATTTACAGGTCCACCCTCCTTTTGTCGGGGGGACCCACAAGTTTAAAAACATATACCGGATATTAAACTCTCTCGAATACTTTCCACCACGTTCTACTTTATACAAGAAGAATAGAAGGTGGACATTAGTTTTACTTTCAGCAGCCTTGTAACTCGTACTTCCCTTATTTTCGTCCTTTAATCATCGTATTGTATAAGTGATATTTCTCACAAATGAAGATTGGCTGTTTTCTAGGCCATGATCTTTCTATATATTACTAGGTTGGTGCCAAAACAATACCGTTTTCTCACGCATGTTACGAATTACTTCACTGATATATATATATATATATATATATATATATATATATATATATATATATATAGCCATGTTATATATCATTTTGAAACGCGTTTTTCGTTCTATCGAAACATGTTATATTCGTTACCGTTCTCAATCTCTTCATTCATTTTTTTTTTGCAGGCTTTTCGACAGCATGGACAAAATTCAAATCCGCACGATTTTCTTGTTCCAGTTCAAACTAGGCCGAAAAGCTGCCGAGACAGCTTGTGATATCAATGATGCGTTTGACCCAGGAACCACTAACGAACGTATGGCACAACGGTGGTTCAAGAAATTTCGCAATGGTGACGAGAGACTCGAAGATGAAGACGGTGGCAGCTGGCTGACTGCGGTTGATAGCGAACATTTGAAAGCCTTAATTGAAGCCGATCCTCGCAAAACCACACGATAAGTTTTTGTTGAACTCCTAATACTTATCGTTGACAAGTTTTTAATCTTGAAGCAGTATTTTTAGTTCCTTACATCAAGTGATTTCCTGCTTTGTCTGACGCAATTTCCATAATAAAAATATAAGTAAAAATAATTGGTTAATAATTGTTAATGGCTTGAATTCAAGTTTAAAATGCCAACGTTAAGTATTATGGTTCAATTGTGCTCTGAACAGAAACATTCATTTTCAACGCGCCCTTATCTTATTAAAAAAAGCTACTGTTGATTTTATACGCATGACTCTTCTGCTTGTGCAGTAATAAAAATTCTCAAATGCATTTGCAATGTTAGGCTGTATAAAATGTTAAATTTGATCAAAATCGAACTGTTCCTTCGGATTTTTCGATTATCGATTTTCAGTACTAATCGAATGTATTTCAATAAGAATCTATATATTAGTATATTTAGGCAACAGGTTTTCATTCAGACAAACATTATTGAATACAACGGATGTACTTTGCTTTATTATTCTTTTTTATTTTTTTCGATTTTTCGTTTAATTTTTTTTATATCGAAATTGAACATATTAATAAAAGTTTCATAAGAATCACAAGCGCTTTCGATTCGACCATGCATCATCTTCGGATGGAATTATTGAGTTGAAAGTGAACGGGGGTAAAAAATTGTAAGGTAGAAAAGTATAATTCTTCATAAATTGTTCCGTCTACCTGCTTCCCTCCTGATTACAACTTGGATGTCTTCAAGTCCAACGTTAACAAATTCCTAATGAACCGCCACCTTAAGTAAACACTTCATCAAATCTCCACACTAACGTAATGTACTCGCAATAACCCTTATCCCTGAGTGGCTTCCGGGCCTTGATAAGTGGTGACCACTGTGTAAAAAAAAAAAAAAAAAAAGAAAAGGCGGGTTAAAAAAAAAAAAAGTCGATGAACAGTCGGTTAAAAATCTGAGCTCTAACAATCTGAGGGTCCATGAGCCAATAAGCCAAAATACAACTGCAATATATATACAAAAATATACATATATATTTTGTGTCTAATGATTACCCATTTTGGAACATTCTTTAGCGAAATAATGTTTAAGCTTGTCCAACTGGTTATGAAACGAACGTTACACTGAAGAAATCCATCGTATAGTAAATATGTTATAATATATAGTGGGGCAGGTTATCTCAATATTCCATAAAAATCTTACAAGCACCAAGTGAAAGATTGTTTCAAGCAATCTGCCCCACTAATATTGTTGTCTTGGTTATTACGAAATTATAATATACATGCTTGATTATAAATACTGATAATCGTGGAACTTAATTAACTAACAATTAATATTGGCTTTGGTTTAATTGGTATATGAACATTACCGGAATTTAATAAGTAAATTTTAGTGTTATATATATATATATATATATATATATATATATATATATATATATATATATATATATATATATATATAACTACTTCATTTACTCACATAAAATTAATATACGAAAGTATAAATTTATGCGTGAATTTTAAGTATGTACTTCAAAAGTTCTCAATACGTAGGTAGAGCTAGTTAGTAAGTTATAAAATATATATGGTGATTAAGCTACACTGAATATTCCGCGTTTCATCCACTCTAGGACTCTTCAGGCTTTTGCGCAAATTATATATATAAACGGTTATATGTCTGTCTATCTGTCTGTGTCCATATTTTCAAACTTCATCTCCCCTAAAACTAAAAAAAAAGTCGCAGAGCGGCGCTAGGGGCCCTCAAATGATTGCTTTTTTATAGGCCGTTCTTTTATTGGTCTTTAGGCGATTAAAATTGTTTTTAGGGGTCAAAAATGGGTCAAAATAATCATTCAACATTTTATGCATTCATCTTAGTTTATTTCAAGATCAAAGTGTAGTATCTGTTCTTCAGATGCTGCACTTAAGATAATTTGTACCAGTCAATGGAGGGGAAACCCTCTATACTGGGAACCGCCTGGGTAATACCTAGGAGGTCCACCCTCCCAGGCCTTGCCACCGGGCTTTCCGGTGGGGCAAGTTTATTGCTTGCTGCCTGAGGCGCCCCGACCGGGGAATGCCGACGGGGTTACTCAGGCAATTTTTAAAATTGCAGGAGTGCCCCTCCTTTAGGGGAGCCTGCGGGGTTCCCACTTTCCGGCCTTGTGCCACATAATGCTGATGTGGGCAGCATTTAAATAAAAACCCTCTATACTGGGACAATTATTATTTTTGGTAACCAGAGTGACCCCTTTTAGGGGAGCTGGTTTTTACCTCACATTAAAAACGGCCTTGTGCCTAATTTGCTCAGTGGGGAAGCAAATAAATACCATCTTAGTTTATTTTTAATTTTTGATTGCTTTGTATGCGTGTCACGTTGGTACAGTAGTAATATCTCCAGCTTTGAATGCTACAGTTTCGGTTTCGATTCTAGCTGATGGCACCTACATATATTGTTTGTTTACTTTTGGAATCACGACATTTTTTTTTTTCATAACACTAAATAGGGTTCAAGATCTTATCTAAATTTTTGTCAGTATATTCCAAAAATTGCCATTCTTACTTATATTTGGGGTAGTAGTTATAAAATCAAAATTTAGAAAGTTTATATTTAAAGAACAATACAAATTAACAAACGCAAAAGTATCGGATACACTAAAAAAATTCTTTCTTAAAAATAATTTCAGATGACTTTTGCTTTGCGTTTTGCAATAATGCAAGCGAATTATCACTGACCAATCAGAGAGCTTTATATTACATTTTTTTTTTTTATAAAATTCTTCCGGTTTGTGTTCCCCTGCTTCAAAGTCAATCAGTTCATTTATAAAAATGCCTAAAACTGAAGAGTTGTCAATAGATATTCGTAAAAAAATCATTGCTAAGCACAAAGAAGGAAAGAGATATCGAATAATATAAATGGAACTTAATCTGCCACTTAGTACAGTTGGAAACGTTATTAGAAAGTTTAACAATCCTGGTGAAGCTGTTGCAAATCTTCTAAGATTTAGTCGACCAAGGAAATTAAACGAAAAAAAAAAAATCAAGGTGGGTAAGCAAAAAGGTACAAAGAACCCCCTTTGTTACTCGTAGTGAAATTCACATCGACCTCAGAGAAGCTTGGATCGATGTGAGTAAGAAAACAATCAGTAGAGCTTTAAATCGTACTGGTTTTGTTTCAAGATCTCCAAGAACAGTTCCATTGTCGGAATCTTTGGAAAAAAAAAAAAAACACAGCAACACAGGTATGGCGGAAAAATGACACCGCCTACAACAAAAAGAATACCAATCCTACAGTGAAGTTTGGCGATGGTTCGATTACGGTATTATGGTATTTTTCATCTAACGGTACAGATGAATTAGAAATCATCAATGGTAGAATGAATGGATTTATGTACAGGTATATTCTGGAGAAACCCCTCTGAAAATCTGCTGATTTGTTGTGGCATAATAGCAATTTTATGTTTCAGGATAACAATGATCCCAAACATACTGCCAAACTAACCAAAGAATGGCTTAAAAATAACGAAATTGACGTTCTTATTTGGCCCAGTCAGTTTCCAGACCTCAACCCAATGGAAAATTTGTGGAAAATATTGAAAATCAATATTCACAAAAGGAATCCACAAAATATTCAACAACTAGAAGAGTTCTGCAAAGAAGAATGCCTGCAAATCTTTGCAAAAAAAAAAAAAAACATGTGTGCAACAATAGAAAGCGATTGGAAGCTTTTGAACACATCAAAGGCTATGCAACCAAATATTAAATCAATGTATCTCATACTTTTACGTTTGTTAATTTAATAGAAATGTACTGACCAAATGTTAAGTAAAATCTTGAACCCCAATTAGAGTTATGAAGAAAAATTTAATGTATCGAATGCTTTTGCATGACACTGTATGTATAATTATTTATTATAATAATTATTAAATACCTACAGACATTAGTGTTTCATAATTTCGGGAATATATATATATATATGTGTGTGTGTGTGTGTGTGTGTGTGTGCACGCGCGTGCGTGTGTGTGAGAGAGCAAGGAAACAATCAATAGAGCGCTTAATCTCTCTCTCTCTCTCTCTCTCTCTCTCTCTATATATATATATATATATATATATATATATATACATATATATATATATATATATATATATATATATATATATATATATATATATATATATATATATATATTGGCAGTCGTTATTTGATTAAAAACGACAAAGTTTTCTTTCTTATTTATTTTTCTGTTAATTTTCTTGATCTGACGAGCATTTTTTCTCGTTTCAGTTTTGTACTAGGTTGTCGAATCATTTTTTTCTCAGCCGATTTTCCTCTAGCGTTTTCAATCTTTGATTGTCGTTAGGAGCAATAAATATATATATATATATATATATATATATATGTGTGTGTGTGTGTGTGTGCGTGTGTGTGTGCATACATAATTCATAATGCTGGCCTTCATCGATCAGAATTAACCATGGGTGATACATCCTTAATCTAGTTATCCTAGTTTTTTTTGAAGTTTGCCATTAGTAGAATTCTTTAGAGAGAAAATACACAATATTAATATCAATAACACTTAAAAGTGTGTAATCATAATAAGTTTCCATCGTACGCAATTTAATGCAATATTCATGGCATCAAATATGATGATAAAATAAAATAAAAAAAAAGAATAAACAAACTCAAAAATATCAGTCCATTATCTCTTTAATTAAAATTTCACTTATTATCTTTAGTAATTTTTTTTAGATGAGGATTAATAATTCCATTCTTTCAATTATTCAGACTATAGCTCTCATCTTGGATGGACATGCACAACGTTTCGGCTGATGTAACCTCCCACTTTCTTCACACGAACACGTGACACAACGGATGTATAATGATTAGTTCTAAATGATCGTCTTCTGAAGGTTGAAGGTTCAATCTACATTGCTAGCGATACTTAGAATATAATAACGAATTACTAAAGACTTCTACCTGGTCATGGCTGACAGAACGAGGGCAGTCTACCCCCGTTGATTAGTACAAATAGCCGAGTTCGACATAAAAATTCCTGAGTTCACCTGATGATGCACCTGAAAAGGGTCGGAGGGTATATCGGCCGAAAAGTTGTGAGAATAACAACCGAGATGAAAACAGTATTTCCAGAAATCCAAATAAAAACCTTTTTAGAAATTATGTTCTCGTCATAATTAAACCATCAAAAATTCATTTTCAATTTGTTTCCTTTATCTTTTTACATTGAAGTGACCACTTATCAAGGCCCAAAGGCCACTTGAGGATAAGGGTTAATGAGTGTACGTTAGTCACTGAGACAACAGCGTATTAATAGTTATTTGGTGGAAATGGGGTAGAAATGGATTATTTAAGGGAGGGGCTGCTCAACAATAATTTGTTTACATTGGACTTGTATACTGACCTTCTGTAGAAGTTTAATTAAACGTTTTACACAGAAAAATCAAAAACACTAGCCCGTATAAAAAATATGTTAGTTTTTTTTTTAGTTACTATTTAGTTGTCTCCCCACGAGGGCAGCGTTAGACACAACGTCGGTTTTTAATGTGGGGAAATCCAGCTCCCCCAAAAAGGGGCACCATGAATAAGAACAAAAATTAAAATTGCCTGAGTCATGAAGAATTTCTCCACTGATTGAGGTCAGAAAAGGTGGAGAACAGATATTACACTTTGTTCTTAGCCAAAAGGTCAGATTCCAAAGACGCGACCACGCTTCTATTTAAAATTCGCGCCAAACCACGCGCCATACACGTTGTTTTCAGACATACAACAACCGTCAACAAGATCGAACGTATCCTTTTCTCTTTCTACGAGGGGCTAATATCTTTGAGTTAATATCAACAGAAAAAAATGGAGCGAAAAAGAAAAGATAAGAAAAACAGTTTTTTTTTAAAAAAGGGTGCATTACAGAGAAAGTCTCAGAAATTTTTTTTAAATTCCCCTGATATTCTGTCATAATCCATATGCTTTTAAGTACCATGTGACCATATTACTTCCTGTGTTGCATAGAACATATATTACAAAATTCATAATGATCCGTTAATTGGTTTAGAAGATTACCCATATATATATATATATATATATATATATATATATATATATATATATATAATGTGTGTGTGTGTGTGTGCGTGCGCGTGTGCGTGTGTAAGAGAGAGAATTCATGTGTACGTGTAAGGGCAATTCTAAACCTATATACTCAACGAATTTTTTATTTGCAGGCTTGAAATTTTGTATACAGGATATTCAGACATGTGGAAAACATTTTAGTTTACATCCGGACAAAAAGGGCTGCTACTAAGGAGTCAAAATTGAAAAATTGGTATTTGGAGATCATCGGACTTTTATCTATTTGTCAACTGAGACGCGTCAGCTACCTTATGTGAAGAATAAGTAAGTTTGAAAATACTTTTTAAAGATCGTGGCTAGTTAGTCTAATAGTTTTTGAGTCTTTGACTCACTGTCTTGCGGGATAATCAGTCGATTATTTTTTTTTTTTACTTACAAGAAAAACATAATACTAACATGCACATGTCTCAGTTTCTTTCCGTTTTTTTAATCTTATTTTTTTAAAAGGAATTTACCGTTACGTTTAATGCCTGAATTATTTTTTAATTCTACATTAATTAAATATAATATTTACGTGTATTTTACAACTGGCAACGCTGGGCGACATGTTTATATATATATATATATATATATATATATATATATATATATATATATATATATATATATATATACACACACATATTTTTTAATATATATATATATATATATATATATATATATATACATATTTTATGTCAGATCATGTCATATGCTACTGGTACCATGTAACCCAGTACTACCTGCTTCATGGTTGGGTCACCGGCGACTAAACTGGTTCCCTCACCAGACTTGTTTGGTTAGGAGGGTGGCTAGTCTCCCTGAAGGATTAAAAACAAGATCTTCCAAAGAGTGAATGAACCCTTTTTCGGGGTTAACAGAAACTAGTACCATGTGTGTTTGTGTGTATGTATGTGTGTGTTGGGATGGAGAGAGCTCCCGTAAGCCGTGGTGAAGGCAACCTTTCTAGGAGAGGCAAATCTCTGATTTAAAAAAACATAAAGCAGGGGACCAGTACCCGCATTAAGCTGGACTGCAGTTTAACTAGTTGCTGGCTATCTTGCTATTGCTTGTTGCTGGAGCTCAACATTTTGAACCGAGAGAGAGACTTAGCTGTCGTACAAAGTTAAGACTCTGTAACATCATCTGTGTATAGATACTCCCTATTTGTCTATTAAAATGGTCCTGTGGCGATGGAAGTTATTTTGGGTTCATGAACTTTAAGTGTCTGAGGGAGTGGCACTCGTCTGACAAGACGTTGCAATCATCATATATATATCAAATCAAATTTTAGTTATTCAGTGAATTTAAAAATTTATGGCGTGAAATGTTTGAGTTTTATATCAAAGATTTTTATTATTCTATGTAAGACAAAAAATACATTAGAAATATTTTAACTCCTTATCCTATAGGGTTTCAATGTCTACCATCTCTTCAGAGGAGAAAATTTCTAATGCATTCTTTGTCTTACATAGAATAACAAAAATCTTTTGATTTGAAGCGCACACATTTCACGTCATAAATTTTTAAATTCATTGAATGACTAAAATTTGATTTATTTGCTCTATCTTGTATATCGAGCAATTCTTATTTAGGTGGGATAGTACTTATAGAATATTACTGCCAGTAACATCTTGTAAATCTTATAATCACAAGTTTCCATACCAGTTGATTGTTAGATAATTTTATTCTGAAGTATATATATATGTGTGTGTGTATGTGTGTGTGTATGGGTGTGTGTGTGGGGGGGTGCGCGCGCGTGTGATATATATATATATGTAATATATATATATATATATATATATATATATATATATATAATGTACAGCTGAATTTATCTTTAACGGTCACGCGAATTAACACGAATTCTCGCCGTTCGTATGCAAATTAGATGATCCTGAGTTGCATAAAAGCAAACCATGTAAAGAACGGCGGAGTACGTTTGAAGAAGGCAAACCGAGCATACATATCGCATTGAGGCGCGACAGACTATTTACTTGAGTCAACATGGAGATGGAAAAGGACGGGGACAAAGAATAAAACTGTAGTTATTCATTGGTGGAGAAAAAAAAATATAAAGCTACTATTCGGCCATGCGCAGAGTATTGTTGCCACATCAACCACTTTTCGCTCTGCCCAAAAAGTGTCTAGGTCCTGGATATGACCTTAAACTATATCCGATGGTGAGGCCCCAGCTTGCGGGCTTTGGGGAGTGTGGAGCCACCCTTTAATTGTCATTGCTCCCAGGTCCACTCTGACCGGAGTGGTAGTACCTGTTAGGGTCTCAACTATGGGTTAAATAGAAACCGACTGAAAGATTGTTCTTCAAAATCATTGGATTCGGCATTAAATAACCTGTAAAAGGGTTGATATGCCGTAAAACAAAAACAACGAAACTAAACCAAAAGTGTCTAACCCAATAGATTCTACATTGTCTAGTAAGCCCCGCTTCATGTCTCTTTGCCGCAATGTTGAGCCCCTGTGCTTATTTTACAAATAATTCCAGGAAATGGATCACAATAATATCAGTGTACCACCAAGCCGGACGTAAATACTCCTGAATCACCCGCTGAGCAGTAAAATCTCCCCCCCGTAAAGATCACCAGATGAAGAGCAACGTTCTACTTCACCCGCTTATTTTCCCGAACTGCTTTTATTTCGGAATTCTCTCCCATGCTCCATGTTTTCCGATTGCAAAAACATAAAGAAATTAAAATGTAATGTGAAAAAACTTTCCTATTTTAATATCTGCTTCCCTCGGATCTGCTTGCCTTTGAAATTTATTTTCTGCACCGTTTCCCACCGGACCATGCCAACATGTGAACAAAGAACCTGCTACTAAACTACCCACCCAAGTTACCCGGTATAAATATGACTGTCATCACAATAGTCTCTTATATCATACTAGTCTGGTTGCCCGGCGTTGCCCGGCGTTGCCCGGCGTTGCCCGGGTGTTTGGAGTTGTGTGTTGAGCAAAAAACAAAAAAAAAAAAGTGGTAGTAGGCAGGCAGGCTCAAACCTGTACCGCGAAGGAGGAAAAGAACGCGAAAAAAAATGTGACTTCTTTACTGTTGCGTCCATCCCCAAACCGGGAGTGACGAATGTTTAAATTAAGGCTAGTCAATCGAAAAAGGAGATTACTTTCTAAAATATCGGCGAAAAAACCCCCCAAAAACAAACAAACAAACAAACAAAAAAACACGACTCCTCCTTGTAGAAAAGTGCCCAGTTGAGGGTGAAGGAATTAATGTTTTTGGTCATTTTTTTTCGATATTTGTTGTCCGAAGGGTCGAGCTTTAAAATAATACCGATCTCGTGAAAATCTGTCGCCTCTATTGAATGTTTGAGGCAAATATATAAACATACATACATACATACATAAATTTAAACAGACAGATCATATTTATGTTATAGATTAGCAATATGTCTTGTTGTAGGTGAATAAATAACAACAAAAAATAATGTCTAATTCATTCGTAGTGGATTTCACCGGATTCGAACTCTCTACCTCAATTTTGCAGCCAGTGATTTACTTGTTGCATTCATTAGCCGCCACTTTGTTAGTATACGACTCATTTAAGGTACAATTAAATCAGGATTCGAACTCTTCATAGCCGACTCTATATCCCAAATTCGCAGCCCCTGTTTTACCAATTGCGTTCATTAGCGGCTATTTTGTTCATACACGACTCATTAAATATGCAGTGAAACCCTTCTTATTTTATAGTCTTACTCAATAAATGATTTATGATAACAGGTCCAACATGTGAATGGGAAATAAAACGATTTGCTGCGTTATCTCATAAATGGTGTGAATATTGATTCATTTGGGGACGAGAAGTTGCATTTGCAAAAGGCTGAAACCACGTGACACGGTCGAATCTGTTGTTCGATGTGTGTGCTCTTATGGTGCATGCGTCATTACTCCAGTATCGATTGATTGGTACGCTTCTTTCAACCTTTTGATTTTACAGGACACATTCGATGAGTAATTTCCGTCTCTTCGGTTAACTAACGTACTTGCCCATTCACACTGATATCCATATAGAACTTGAAATAGGAAAGAAATTTGAATTCCTACTAAACACAATCATCGAGTCTCTAAGGTACAGGCGTTTGTCAGAACAATCTGACATGAGGACATTTTCCCTACACGTCAACCCTGACTAAATATTCAAAATCACATAGTATTCGAAACCCAAATAAGATCCTCTCTGTAGGCTACACCATACTGGCTTCTTCTTCATATGATGTTGCCTCTAGTAACAGCACTACACTGTAAATTCCACCAGACTAGATGTATTCTTGTCTGGGAATCCAGTAAAACCAAGTGATATCATATATTTACTAACACAGTGTTTGGGATGTGAACTTGAACTTTAATGAAATATTCGAATATCTATATATCTCATATAGAAACCAAGGGTCAGCCTCAGGAAGGGGGCCCCTTGATTTCTGAGAACTTTGACTGAAATAAAACAAAACATAAAAGAACTTGAATGCCTACTAAACACTATCCTCGAACGTCTAAGGTCTCTCTGTACAGGGGTTTGTCAGAACAACCTGGCATGAGGATACTTTTCCATAGAAGTAAACCCTGGCCAAATAGTCAAAATCAAATAGTATTCGCTGCCCAAATAAGATCTCCTTTGTATGGTTAACCCACATTAGCTTTTACGAGAAATGGTGCACCTTTTCTAAGTGATGTTACCTCAAGTAATAGCACAAAGCTGGATACTCCGCCAGACTAGAGAAATTCTTGTCCTGGAATCCAGTAAAACAAAAACGAAACGAAAGTATTAGTGGCCCAAGTGTTACATATAGGGGTTTCATTAAAAGAGAGTCTTATTATAAGTGATGCTGTATCTTAGTGAGAGAGATGTTGTTGTAAGAGTTCTAGAGAGGGATGTTGTGAGAGAGATTTTTCAAAAGGGAGATTGTTCGTTCCGTGTTCGTGTTATAAGAAGAAAGCTCTTAGAATGATGAGATAGTGTTCACTGCTCATTGTGTAGACATGAGATGTCGAGACGTGTATGTAATGACATTTTATAACACAAATATATAATACAATTTTCACTTTACCTTTTTGTAAGAATCATAAGACAAGACGACGTTTTACAAAAACACAGATGAGTTTATTCTTCACACGACCGGCCGTGGTTTCCTCACCAAGAATTCAAAGCTTCACATTTTAGTTTCAGAGTGATCGTCTCGCTTCCTAGACGTTCGAATCCCCAGACCCTCTCTGAGTTTCTCACTGACTAGCTCTCACTGACTGTCTTCTTTTACTCTAAAGTTTTTCTCTATCCCTCGAACTTTCTATTTTCCGTGACGTCATACACATGTTAAAACATGTGCCTTCTTTCACGTGTTCTGGACATGCGTGTCCAAAACTTTTCCTTTTTCTACAAAAGGAATTTTAACCTATACTCAGTAACCTATTTTTCCAATATGTTAAAAACATTATCATATAGCTGCATTCTTTCAATTTAAAATTTCATAACAAACTTGACAGTGCACATTCTTTTCTTGAAATATTTTATCTCTATTCTAAACAATCGTTTGTTTTACATTTTTAAATTCTCACACGTAATCCATTTCTAAACCTAAAGTACGAGGTTCGAATTTCGTCTATTGCTATTTCATTTTCATTTTAACTAAATCTCTCTATTTTTATACTTACATGAAAAGGGGACAGCCCTTATCATGTAACACAAGTAAGATCTCAGTATTATTAGCCAACACGGGTTTTTACCAAGAATGGTGCACCTTCTCCAAGTTTTTCAATTTTGACTCACTTTTGGCCCCTTAAAAACAATTTTAACCGGCGAGAGACCCATAAAAGAGGGCCCATAAAAAAATCCAATCATTTGAGGCCCCTTGCGCCGCTCTGCGACTTTTAGTTTTGAAGGCGATAGAGCTTGAAAATATGGAGACAGACAGACAAACCGACAGACAGACCAAGAGACAGACAGACAGACAGACAGACAACTATTAATATACTCGATTTTATACAAATGATTCGTTAGGGGGAAGTGGTTTTTGATGAGATTCAAAAATTTCTTGCCTATCAAGGATCATTGTCAAAATTTATTTCTCCTTCATTTCACAACTCAAGGAAGAAAGGCATTACAGAGATTTGAGACGTGAATCTGGCGCCATCGTTTAAGAATTAATGTGTCCTTTTTTTAAGGCGGAGGACTCGGAGGCTTTATTCCTTTGATTACAGGTTGTCCACTTTTTTCCCTCACAGAAGAAGATCGGATGAATCGCGTTATGAGATATATCGGTGCGTGTGTAGATTAGTAATCTTTTAAACCAATGCATTTCAGGTGTAAACTTTATCACGCGTTTATGTGTCATGTGTCATGTCAAAATTAGTATAAATTCCAAAAATTACGAAAAATAGTCAAGTAAAAAAAAAAAAAAATTACAAGTATAAAAAGAATTTATCGAATTTTTTTCGAGTTTTATCGTATGTTTTAATGTGGAAGAATTGTGCGACCAATTCAGTATGACAAACTGACTTATCTTCCTTCAACTAAGACTGACTTAAATTAAGTGTCCGTCATTTTTAAACACACCAGAATATAATTATTTTTGTTTTCAATACATCTGGCACATCTACTGGATAATTTTTCGTAATCTTTGCAATTCATAATAATTTCGACATGACAGGTAAGTACGTAATGTTTTTACCTGTAATGTGTTGGCTTAAAAAATCACCAATCTAGACACGCACCGAGAAATGTTTTGCCAAGCCGATGTGCTTTCGCGTGTGTGTTTGACATATTTTTTTACTCTTGATTGTAACCCAAGAGACGAGAAAAGAAGAACAAAGAAACAATGCGCGCGAAATGAGGTCAAATGTTGGCTCTCCGCCACCGAACGACAAATTGTAGGGCAAACATTTCGCATTCGTCAGTGGTTAGTGTCGAAATAACCGCCAGCCCATTTCCGTTTCGCAGTTTTGTTGCAGGAAGAACGCGTATTAACCCTGACAACAGGAAACAGAAGGAAGACACCTGACACTAATATATTGGCATAGGAGTGGCGAGTGTGTAGCTTTGATATTACATTTTGGATTTATATATATATATATATATATATATATATATATATATATATATATATATATATATATATAAAAGGGGCGGAAATCTCTCAAAAGCTCTTTCGACTATCATCTCGTCAGGAGAGAATCGATAGTATAAAATTAAATAACATAATGCCGAAATAAAGAGTAAAAGGGGGGGAACGAGTAAACGAGTACTAAAAGTGCCAGAAAGACGATTAAAAGTAAATTTAATTGGTGAAGAGAAAAAAGCGTTTAAAATGGCACCGCGAGGGAAGGACAAAAAAAAAAGGGGTTATCAAATTTCCCCGAAGAGATTCAACGCCTTCACCGTATCCTTCTGCCGGCATAAAGATGGTTTACGAAAGGCAATAGAGACAGATTCCAAAATTCTTAAATAATTTTTGGAGTCCGCTCTATGCAGTACCTCAAACCACTCTATTTTATACTGATTGGCACAACATGGATTATCAACCAAATGTTGGCCAATAGCAGAGTCCAAAGTTGTAGAGCAAGGGAGATTCATAGATCCTGCTCTACCCTGTCTAATTTTAGAAGGAACGTGTTGGTTTATACGAGTCCTCAAATGCAAGGAGGTCCGCCCCACGTAACCAGCGTCACACTGGCATGAAAAACTGTATACAATGTTACTATTGAGGACGTAAGGCAAACTATCCTTGCAAAAAAGAGGAAACGCAGGTCTAACAGTATACACTAACCGCAAGGAAACAGCATAAAAGCAATTAGTAATGCTTTTAACAATCTGTTTGGTTATTTTCGTGGCATTATCCCCTATCCACGGTAATTTTAAGTAAACAGGGCATTTTAAAGGCCCGAATGGTTTAAGGGATTTGAAGTCAGCAACCTTTTTGTTTATACAATCATCAATAAGGTCTAAAGGATAACCATTATTGATGAAAATATCCCTGATCTTGTCCAGTTCAGAGTCCAATTTAATAGGTGAGCAAATCATAAGGGCTCTATGTACCAAAGTACTTATTAAGCCGATTTTTCGCGATTTTGGTACAAAAGAAGACCAGTTCACGTACAAACCAGTAAAAGTCGGCTTTCTGTAAATTGTAGTGAGAAAACCCCCTCTCGAACGTTCAACAAGAACATCCAAAAAGGGAAGAGTGTTATCTTTCTCACTTTCCATAGTGAACTGTAGAGCCCCATGAAGAGAATTTAACCTATTAAAAAATGCCGACGCTTCATTTTCCGATGAAAACATAGCAAAAGTATCGTCGACATATCTCACATATGTTGTGGGTTTAATTCCCGAACTAAAAAGAACGGATTCATAGTACCCGACGAAGATATCCGCTAGGGTAGGGGCAAGTGGACTCCCCATTGAAACCCCGTCGACCTGACTATACATAACATCAGCGAAACTGAACTCCACTGTTTTCGTACACATTGTAATTAATTCAATAAATATCTCTTTCGAAAACCGAGGAGATGTCAGGCGACGACCATACAGCGCGTCGGTACAAATACGGATAGTCTCATCCAATGGCACATTGGTAAAAAGACTAGAGACATCAAAAGAGCACATAAAGGATGTCTCAGAACCCAATTTTAACCCACGTAAATACTCAATGAATCGAAAGGAGTCAGGTATACAGTGCGTAGTGAATAATTCACGCACCGGTTGCAAAATTTCTAACAGCCACTGAGCCAACGCATGTTGGGCAGAACCTACCATAGACAGGATAGGTCTCAGTGGAACACCTTGCTTGTGTATTTTGGGTAGACCATAAAGTCTGGGACGTAATGACCCAGAAGGTCTAATTCTGTCATAGACGTCTTTAGAAAAAATATTCTTTTTATATAATGCAAGAAGACGTTTTTGCATTTTGATTTCATTTTTGCAAGTATTATCTGCCACCTCGGCAGGACCAAGTTTGCGGAATGTAGATTCGTCGTTAAGAATTAGTAGCATTTTCTTAACGTAATCCACACGATCCAAAATAACAACTCCCGCACCTTTATCTGGTTTACAGATATAAATATCAGAATTAGATTTTAACATTTCCACAGTTTTAAAATGCGTTTTGTTCCAGATAAAGTCACCATGGTCAATGGGAGCACTACTAAATCGGTGTGCCAAATCAACTAAAGATGATTTCATTTTAGTGACATCATCAAGTGAAGTAGGGACATGGTGCGTGATCTGAGAGTATAAAACCTCAAATGAGGCTAGGATTCTCTCTTTATTAATATTAATAGGGGGGGGGACACAAAAATCCAAACCCTTAGATAGCACTTTAGTTTCAGTGTCTGTTAATATAGTACTGGAAAAATTAAATATGTGTTTGCTACCACTGTCTGGTTCACAACCATATCTCTTCCGAACAAGAAGAGCTAGTTGTTTGCCATTCTTAGTTAAAGTACGTTGCTTGGCAAATTCATCACCAAGGGCAAGATACTTACAAAAACGGAAGAAATCAAAAAATGACAAGAAACCTTTAACTACAGACCAAAGTCGATGACAGATACGACGATAATGTTCAAGCTTTTCCGTCATCTGATTTATATCATCACGTATAAACGCACGTTCCATAGCCAAACTGGGTTTGACCCTGGACGCAGCAATACGCTTGCTGATGTAGAGTGGGGCTACCTCTTGTTTGAGACAAGAACGTAAAAAGGCAAGCGAGAGGTTATGCGTTCTAATCCTACTCCTCATTCGAATAACATTATTGAATTCCTTAATCTGATATTGAGTATACCTCTTCCGCAAATATTTGAATAAATGTTTAGAGGTACAAAATTTATAGATACATTTAAATAAAAGGGGCGGAAATCTCTCAAAAGCTCTTTCTATATATATATATATATATATATATATATATATATATATATATATATAAGAAGAAGAAAACATGGCAAGAATGTTCATTCATTTTAATAAAAGCAAGGTTTGGTTCGGTTTTGTTTTCGTTTGGTTCAGTTTTGTTTTCGTTTGGTTCAGTTTTGTTTTCGTTTGGTTAAGTTTTGTTTTCGTTTGGTTCAGTTATGTTTTGGTTTGGTTCGGTTATGTTTTCGTTTTGTTTTCATTTGGTTCGGTTTGGTTTTCGTTTGGTCCGGTTTAGTGAATGGCACAAAGTCTCCTACCAGTTAGGGTTTGTTTTCGTTTGGTTCGGTTTTGTTTTCGTTTGGTTCGGTTTTGTTTTCGTTTGGTTCAGTTTGATTTTCGTTTGGTTCAGTTTAGTTTTCGTTTAGTTAGGTTTGTTTTCGTTTGGTTTTCATTTGGTTCGGTTTAGGCTTCGTTTGGTTCAGTTTGGTTCAGTTTGTCAGTCCAGTTTAATTTTTGTTTTATTAGATTTTGTTTCCGTTTAGTTGTTTTTTCTTTTTTTGGGGGGGAGGGGTGTAGGTTTTGTTTTCCTTTGATTCTGTTTAGATTTCGTTTGGTTCGGTTTTGTTTTCGTTTGGTTCGATTTTGTTTTTGTTTGGTTCGTTTTTCTCTTGCTTGGTATGGTTTTCATTTGGTTCAGTTTGGGTTTCGTTTGGTTCACATTGGTTTTCGTGTGTCTGTTAAATGTCAAATCAATCGTTTTGTGGTTATTTAATGTAAAACGCAATAAACGGCTTACCACATCGATTTTACGGTAAAGCAACCCGTTTTGAGTTATTCGCGATGAAACACAATAACAGGTTTGTTGCAACTATTTCACAGCATATCAATGTCGAGGATTAATTTTTTTTTTACGGCAGATCAACATTTTGGGTCTTATTTAATGTAAAACACAATAAAAAGCATGTTTCACCTGTTTTATGCCACATCAGTGTATTTTAAATTATTTAATGCGAAACAAAATAAAATCGATCACAGGCATGACCAAACCCCTCGGCCTAATGTTTGCGGGCAATATGAACTGGAACAAATACATAGAGGACATTGCAAAGGCTGCTGCAAAGAAGGTGGGTTCCCTCTATCGAGCTAGAAGACTACTCACACCTGAGAGTCTCCTGTACCTTTACAAGGTCACCATTCACCCATGCATGGAGTACTGTTGCCACATCTGGGATGTTGCATATATCACTAGACTCTCCCTCTTAAATAAAGTCCAAAAAAGCGTTGTCAATCTAATCGGTCCCACTTTATCAACTAAGTTCCAGCCCCTGTCTCATCGCCGCTATGTTGCATCACTGTGCCTGTTTTACAATTATTTTAATGGAATATGTTCTGATGAACTCGTTTCACTTGTACCCCCTCAACGTACATATCCCCGACAAACACGCTTAGCAATAAGATCACACCCCTTCACTGTTGTTGTTCCTAAATACCAGAAATCTTTCTAGTCTAATAGTTTCTTCCTTCGAACAGCTAGAATTTGGAATTCCCTTCCTGCTGCCTGCTTCCCTGGCTGTACTGATCTGCAGAAGTTTAAATGTAACACAAACAAGTATTTTGCTAATCTTTCCATAGACATGGCCCCAAATAGTGGCCCCTTACGTCCAAGTGGCGATATGCTTTGTAAGGGGTGAACATGAGTAAAAAAAAAAAAAAAAAAAATATTCATGAAAGGCAACCCAAAAAACGTTTCATAGTATGCGTAATTAATATTTAGTTTTCGAAGTAGTCGTCATGGGCCCCCCACCATTTTCTGCCAACGTTTCTCCAGCTGTGCTGTAGAACTCGGGGGGTTTGGGACGCAAAGAACTCTGCGAGAGCTTGTTGCAATTTTGCTTCCTTGTTGAAGGATTTCCCATGAAGGTGAACACTGCAGAAAGTGGAACAAACGGTAATCGGGTGACATAAGATTAGGTGAATAAAGTGGATGATACAAAGTCTCTCACTCAATTTGCTGTATGGTATCTCTGACCCCTTGTGCAGCACACCTTTGCGAACCACCAGTGCTTCTGACGCAATGCTTTCTACACACGTTTCAATTGCTACGAGTATGGGATATCCAGTGACTTGCTAAAATGAAGAAGAATGATTTAAATGTACCTATTTACAATGCCTCCCCACGGGACAAAGTTAGACACCAGGGTCGTTTTTTAACGTGGAGAAAAAGTACAAAAATAAAAAATTGTCTCAGTAGTGAAGGACTGATCCTCCACCGAAAGAGAGCAAGAAATGGAAGTGCAGAATCTGAAGAACAGATGGTATTTATTTGCTCCCCCACCGAGCAAATTAGGCACAAGGCCAATTTTTAATGTGAGGAATGAAGGGAGGGGGAAGGGAAAAAGGGGACCAGCTTCCGAGAGGTGGGAAATGGGAGCTGGTTAAAGGTCAGACATGTGGGGTTGCCCCCACATGTGGTCCTTGCTAGTCCTAGCTTGCAGCATCTGCCGGAACAGATACTACACTTTGATCTTGACCAAAATGACCTTTTTGGTAGGTGTACCCCATGTTTTCTTAAGCGCTCATTTGAACATATCCACGACCCGTTATGCTTGACCATATAACAGTCCATGGCGCGATCGTGTTATGGAAATGTCTGACGTAATAGTTTAAATTCACTAGACGTGAATTGTGTTCCGTTGTGTGATAGAAATGGACGAATAATTTATGTAAAAAAAAAAAAAAAGAAGCTAATGGTTACTTTTTTAAAATTTATATGTTTTAGGCTATTTTGAGAAAAGAAACCATCCAGTTGGTCAGTGAAATCTATGTGGATCCTAGACTAATGTCGATCAGTTTTCGGTCAGAGTCGGCACTGCCAAACCACCAACAATTATTTCACCGTATTTTCAATATTTTGCTGATACACTTAGCTTCTCGCGAGACGTTTCATTCTCGAAATGCCTGGATTACCGACATGAAATTCTTCTAGTATTTATTTTCTATAATTTTGCTGGAATTATCACTCGTTTGCTGTACGTAACTATAATTTTTTTTTATATTTTCACCCCAAACAAGGCACATTGCCACTTTGATGTAGGGGGCTACTATAAGGGACATAAGCTACAGAGATACTATGTGGGGAGTTGGGCAGCAAGATGTCGGTTCACGTTACACTTGAACTTCTATATGTCAGTACAGTTGGGGAATCAGGAACCCAGAAGGGAATTCCAAAGACTAGCGGTTCTGTGGAAGAAACTATTGGAGTAGAAGGCTCTCTTACATCTAGGGATCTCAACTGGGGTGGGATTTTGCTGCTTGTCGGGTTTGTCGGGGGTATTTACGTCGAGGGGGTACAAGTGCTTGAATACATTTTCAAAGTTTGTGTGTAAAAACACTCGTTGTCTTTTTCTTTTATTTCTTCGAATTTTAATGGCGTTACACAATATAGGTTTTACTCCAACCTGAAGCTTGTCCGGTGATGATCAGTGCATCTTAAAAGAGCTCAACCTATTTCCTATATAATCCGTCAACAGGGCTATTTTTTGACGAGGAGAGATATTCAATTGAAGTTTGTTTTCTGTATGCGTTGGCAATCCTATTTTGATACATAATTCGTTTGCAATGACATTTTGCATGAACAACGCGAAAAAAAAAATAAATAAACCAACAAAAAAGTATTTTCTTAAATTCAGTTTGCGTTAAATTACGCATTTGGCGTTAAAGAACAATTTAATGTTTTATATCCACTAATGATGGGACGATTCCATTATTTTCCTGATTCCGATACAGTTACCGATTTCGATTCTTTACAAATCTCTAAATATCTATCTGTATCTATATATCTATAAAAGTGAAAGTGTGTGTGTGTGTGTCTGTGTCTGTGTGTCTGTGTACATTTCCATACGCAATAACTCTGTCAATTTCAAGCATACAGACTCGAAATACAGGGTACTAAGATTTGGGAAAATCGATGTGACCGGATTTCGACCAGAAATTTGGCGATTACAGAGTCAAAGTTCAACGATTTGACCTTTGAGAACTCTACCAAACCCCTTCGACAATTTTGGGTCTAAACACTTGAAATTTTAAATATAGGTTCTTTGGACATAGATCTAACTTAATAACTTGATTTGAGCCCAAAACAATAAATATTAAGGGGTCATAACAGGGGTTAAAATTAAAAAAAAAAAATTGACCGTTTTTACTTATTTTTTTTTGCTCAACATACACCTCCAAACACCCGGGCAACGCCGAGCACCCATGCTAGTTTAGTATAACGTTATTATTACCGTCAAAGCACATGTTAAATGCGCACATATTTTGTCAAACGTAAAAAGAAATGTGCGTGTGTGGGGGGGTCTGTAGATTGTAGCTTTACTGACAGTTTCAAATCATCTTTATATCAATACGATAGCGTGTGTGTGTTATTATTCTGTGTCACGCTTACATCTTTTTTCTTCCAAGTGACTGCCGTTTAATTGTTATGCCCTTCCATTTCTTGTAATAAATAATGTTAGCAAGAATTCTTCATTTGGTTTCGGTTTCGATTATAGCTGATGGCACTCAAGTCATCTATTTTTTTTATAAATAATTTTGCCAAGAATTTTTCATAAATTTTGGTTTCGGTTTTGATTATAGCTGATGGCACTCAAGTCATCATCATTATCAATAATTTTATCAAGAATTCTTTATAAGTTTTGGTTTCGGTTTCGATTATAGCTGAAGGAACTCAAGTTATATATATATGTATACATTTTTTTTCTTCATAAATTTTCGTTTTGGTTTCGATTCAAGCTGATGCATCCAAGTCATATGGATATATATATATTTTTTTTTTTTAAATCATAACTTTATAATATATAAGAATTGATAGAAAATTGATTAATACAATTATATACGAAATCTGCATAAATAATATATACGAAATCTGCATAAATTAAAATAACATATTTAAGCGTATTGTACGACTGGGCTACGCCGGGCGTCCCTGCTAGCTTAGAAAAATACTTTTGCAGGTTTAACAAAAAAGCTACAATAATATCAGGGCGTCTCTCCATTTACGCTGAACATCCATAGAATGCCAACATAGTCCGCTGGGGAATTTCCACAGGTCCTGCTAGTAAATATTTATTTTTTCATTATTACTAACCAGCAGTGGAAGTCCGGGACAAGATCAAAGTGTAGTATCTGTTCTTCAGATGCTGCACTTCAATTTCTTGTTCTCTGTCAGTGGAGGAGAAATCCTTCACGACTGAGACAATTTTTATTTTTGTTCCTTTTTTCCACGTTAAAAAACGACCCTGGTGTCTAACTCTGTCCCGTGGGGAGGTATTGTAAATAGGAGCAGTGGAAGATGTTGTTTTAGACAAAATCAAATAAAAAGATAATTTAAGGAGTCGTTTTTGGCATCGGAAAACAGGCAACATTTTTTTCGTTTCTGATATCGATTCTGATGCCCCTAAAAGTCCCGATTTTTCCGATTTCCGATTTCCGATTCCAATTAATCGGCCCAGTACTTATATCTACTAGAATTTGTGTTCTTAAGTCCTACTGTTCTAGAAGAAAATAAGAAAGTCTACACGGCTTTATATGAAAAAAAAAGAAGAAAATAAAGATAAATATTTAATCTTTGAAAAGTGGGTTACTGCTTTTAGGAAACGAAAAAAAAAAAAACGTACGTGTTTATATCCCCCCCTTCTTTTCTTTCTTTCTTACTTTCATTTTTATTTCTTTCTTCCCTTCTTTCCATGATTCTTAAACAATGTCTTATATTAAAACACTGTTAGGATGCGTTTTTTTTTTTTCACTAATAATAGCCGTATTCAGTTTCGACATTTTTGTGTGTAACCTTCGCCCTCTTGAGAGCGTGGGAAGACTATATGTTAGAATCGAGCCGTGTCCAATATTATAACGAGGTCGTCTGGCAGCCAGAAGACATTTCCTTAAGAGAAAAGACAACCGAGGATTTTATTAATTATATCCGACAAATTAAGGCACGACTAATGTGCGTCAAAAACACGACAATGACTCCTGGTGTTTCTTTAGTCGTGTGATATATTTTGTTTCCTAAAATATTTCTTAAAACTATTTTTTCAGACGAATCTGGAGGAATTAAATACTTCGTTGATATGCTTACTTTTCCTTGCCTTTTTTTTTTTTTTTTTTTTTTTTTTTTTTTGCAAACAAAACAAAACACATTTATTATTTTAAAAAATAAACAAATATGCTTTTCCTTTTAACTTAAGGGAAAGAAGTATTTTATGTTTAACTCAAAGAACAATGTTTCGTGCTGTAGTTTGTCAGCCTTTACTTTTTCGTGCTTAAATTTGTCGTGCTTAAATTTGTCGTGCCTAATTATCAAACCAGCAGAAAATCAACAGAAATAATTGTTGTGCTTATAGCAGACTTGTCGTACCTAAATTTGTCATGTCTAAATATCAAACGAATATAAAATTAACAGGAACATTCGTTATGCTTTATCGTGCATTTGTCGTGCATTTTTCGTGCCTCTATTTGTCGCACATAAGTAGTAAATCCACACATTACGATTTACATCCGTCTCCAAATTCTATCATATCCGTCAATAAAAACATCTGGTTGATGTGTAGTAATTTTACTCGCTGACTTTAACCCCCCCCCATCGCTTACTTAGGACGTCAATTAAAAAAACAAAAAAAAAAAAAAAAAAAAAAAAAAAACTAATACAGGTGCAACACAAAATTTTCCGGCGACTAATGGCCCGGCACCTGTTTTAACCCAGACATCATCACAAGAGGAACTTAATCTCATTGCCTCCAGTGTGTAATGGTTTATCTACAGATATCGCTATTTGTTTGTTTAAACTGCATTTTGTAGTGGTAGTCTCATTTTCTTTTGATATTATATTTTATCAGCAAGGATACCTGGCGTTGCTCGGTGGGAAAAGGATAACATACTTCCATTAAAACTTCTATTTCTTCACTCCTCTCTACCTTTCCCTTTATCTTTCTCTCTTTCCTTTACTCCCATTTAACCAACCCCTCTCCAAATCTTCCCCCCCTACCCAGCCTGTTCCTCAGTAGCTGGACATACATACACACGCACAAACAACTTTCCATTATGTAATAAAATAGGTTGGTAGCCCAGCGTTGCCCGGGTGTTTTGAGGTGTGTGTTTAACAAAACAAAAAAAAACAATAAATAAATATGGTAGTAGGCAGGCAGGCTCGAACCCGTAACATGCAGGAGGAAAAGAATGTGAAAAAAAAGTGGCGTGTTTGCTATTGCGCCAACCAAGTGACGTAGGTTTAAATTAAGGCTAGACAATCGAAAAGAGGGGATGACTTTCGAAGATGTCGGCGAAAAAAGCGACCCCTCTCTGTAGAAAAGTGCCCAGTTGAGGGTGAAGGAATTAATGGGTTTTAGCCAATTTTTCGTCCGAAAGGTCGAGTTCAAAATGATACCAATCTTGTAAAAATCTGTCGCCTCTGTCGAAAGTTTTAGGCAGACATACACACACATACATACATACATACATTTAAACAAACAGGTGAGATTAATATTATAGATTCCTCATAGAATTAGTCAGCTTTTTATTTAATGGCTTAAACACTGAGCCTCCCGACAAAACCTGGCCCAATTGACCCCCAGAGAATAAATAACTTTTTTCTAAATCTTAGCTATTATTTATTGTTATGCTGATCTACCCTATTCTGTGGCTGAATCGACTCTTCCTGTCTATCTGAATAAAGTAGGCTTGAACAATGAATAGAAGTGAAAAAGCCGGTTCTATCATCTCATTATCTTTGTATTTTTTTTTAATGAAAATGTATTCTTTATTACCTGTTCATATTATTTGCTTTAAGTCATTTAGGATCGCAATAGTAATTAATTGGTCGTTTTGAATAATCGTAAATTGTTAGTTGCGTGAGTTAGGAAAGAAGTTGAAGATATCAGAAGTATATTAACAATTTTTCATGAATCAAAACTTTTTTTTACGTGGACGCGGCGTATGATCAGAGTTGATCAAAAACAACTATACGTCGATGATTCAGAGCACTGTTTGCAACTTTTCAACGCAACGATTTCGCCTCAATATGTGACTATGGATCCAATAATTCACATCTGAGTCAATTCAGCAGTCAGCTAAGTTGAAACCCATCTAAAATGATCAGAGGCGCAAACATCAGCAGGCAAGGGTTTGATCTCCATATTTTGGGATGCGCAAGTTATTGGGTTCATCGAAGGAAAAATATCAATAATAAAGTTGGTGTGTATTAAGAAAGAAATTGCAAAAACAACAAAAAAACGGCCACAACAAAGGAAAAGTGTTCTTTCACCAAGACAATGCACCATTTCACAAGTCAATTGCGACGATAGAAAAACTACACAAATTGCATTTAGAATTTCTTCCGCACCAACTTATTCTCCAGATATGCAACCAACGACTCATGGATGTTTGCAAACCTCAAAATAGTGCTTGAAAGGAAAGAACTTTGACGCCAATCATCATAATATCGTACGAATTCAAATATTTTTGTAATCTGAATTATCTAAAATATAAATCTTACCTGTCTGTTTAACTGTATGTATGTATGTATGTATGTATGTATGTATGTCTGCGTAAAACTTTCGCAGATGCGAAAGATTTTTAGAAAATTGTTATCATTTTGAAGCCAACGCTTCGGACGACAAATACCGAAAAATTTGTTAAAAACGTTGATTCCTTCACCTTCAACGGGGCACTTTTCTACAGAGAAGGGTTGCTTTTTTCGCCGATATTTTCGAAAGTCATCCCCTCTTTTCGATTGACTAACCTTAATTTAAATCCTCGCCGCTTCCGGTTTGGCGGTGGACGCAACGGCAAAGACGTCACGTTTTTTTTTCACGTCCTTTTCCTCCTTTACGGTACGGGTTCTAGTTATCCTGCTTTTGTTCAACACACATCACCAAACATCCGGGCAACGCCAGGAACCCAAGCTAGTTTCTAATAAGACATCAGGCATTAACGGGAGGGGCCAGGTGAAGGCTGAAAACATCCTAAGTGAAAGTAATTTTTGTGGAACGAACTGGATTCGAGCTTGAAACACTCAGCTCGTCAACCTATGTCGTTAAGCACTAACCAACTGGCACCTGCCTTGATTCCAATGATGAAGTGATATCGGAAATTGAGTCCATTTTTAGGCCAAATATAAATTATTTTACAAAAAATGCATTGAATTATTAGGGAAGCGTTGGGACCAATATATCGCTCTCGACTATGTTGCTAATAAAGTTGAATTTTGCCTAAAAGATGTTATTTATTTATTTATTTATTTATTTATTTAGACCCGGGATTTACTGAATAAAGAGTTAGCGAGTTGGGATTAGTAAAAGTAGTTACGAGATCTCTTCCCGCCCAAAGAAACAACGAAGCCATGTTTACAGGTCGCCACGTGTAAACGATAACGCCTCAGAGGATTTTTTTTTTCTGCGAAGCCAAAGTTTCTGCCGAATATAACTATAATATTCCGGCAGTGAAAGCAATTACAGGATCGCTAATGGGAAATGCAGCTTACCCATAAGAACTTCTATACGGTTTATTCCGGCGAAACTTGTAAAGAACGAACTAACTTACTACTACTGAAGTTAACCTTTGTGCCAGACTCTATTGAAATTCTTTTGATATATTAAGACGTACGAGGTGCCTAAAATAAGTTTCCAGACATTTTTCGTATGGGCACTTTTATTGATAGTACACATATAAAACTCTAGTCCCCTTTGAAGTAATCTCCTCCGGCTGCAATGCACTTGTTGTACAGTTCCAACAACTTCTAGAAGACCCCATGAAAGTCCTCTTGTGTGAGTGTGTCAATGATCCTCGTCACATCCTCTATCCCCTCGTTTCGACAGCCGCTAGGGTTTTCCTTGAATTTAGAGAATAACCAAAAGTCACAGGGAGCAAGTTCTGGACTATAGGGAGGCTGAGAAACTGTCTTGATGCCAATCTTGGTCAAATAGTCTGTTATAAGAATGGAGTTGTGGACTAGTGCACTGTCCTAGTGGAAATGCCACTGACTTGATTTGAAGAGTGCTGGCTTCTCCCGAGGGAATCTTTTCCTGAAGTCAACATAGTATTCCTTATTGACCGTCTATTCAATGGGAACCCAGTGCATGTAGATCATACCCACGCAGTCAAAAAAAAAAGAAAAAAAAAAAAAAAAGAAAAAAGGCCATCATAAGTTTCTGTGTCTGGTCTTCTTGGACCTGGGAGAGCCAAAATGCTTTCACCGGAAACACTATCTCTTGTCATAGCCCTTTTTTCCCCTATCTTTTCTCCTTGTTATATTTAATTAGTGTTTAGCTATGCGCATCTCATTTTTCAAATATTGGTCAGATCATTGAACTTAAGTGTTTAAATCTTCCCAGCATGTTATGAAAGGTTTTTTTCTTTTCGTCCTCTTCCCAACTGACAGTAACCTCACGAAATAATCTCACTGCCCTAATACAAAATAAACGTTGTTGTTGTTATTATTATTGTTGTTATTATTGTTATTATTATTATTATTATTATTATTGTTGCTATTATTATTGTTATTATTATTATTGTTATTGTTGCTGTTGTTGTTTTTGCTGTTGCTGCTGTTGTTGTTGTTTTATTTTATTTTATTTTATTTTATTTTTATTATTTATTATTTTTTTACACTGTTGCCTCGAACCACGATAGCGTCTATATTTGCATTTACTTTTATTTTTCGTATCGGACGGGTTTCGGGCTCGAGTGCCAGAACTTCCCTACAGAGGACACAGGCCAACCGTGGGCGCTTATTGTTGTGGTTCTCCACACCGTTATTATCTAAACGTGACAGATGCACGAAAATGTTATATCAAACGAAATGTTATATATGACAAAAATAAGATGCGCCCATTTTATTTGGACGGTTAATAATGCAGATGTTTCTAAATTTTGGTGATGGCGTTTGGTTACAATTACAGTAGAACGCCAGGATGTGGTGGCCGTAGGGTAAGGTTTTTTCAGGTTACGATGTGGAATGTGATGTTTTTCCGGCTCCTAGTTACGGTATTTGCTCCGCCTTAATATAATGTTATTTGATTATATACATGTGTATTATATACTGTACTGTATTTCGTTACTAATTTTTAATGTGTACTGTATAAAATTTTGCTGAGACCCCACTATACGGCGATTTCACTTCACGATTTCCAACACCGGAAAGGATTAATACCGTATCCTGAGGTTCTCCTGTACAATAATTATTCATATTATTTGTATTTTTTGGACTACTGTTCTCTTTTTAAGTGTTCTTTTCTTATATATATATATATATATATATATATATAGAATTCAAAATGGCGTAATGAAAACATATTAAAGGTATTTGCAGCTTCTCTTCCAATTTTCGGAGTTTAATCATGTCAAATCACAGTTTATCTTCTTTTGACAGATTGATTGTTGCTATTTGTTTTGATGAATAAAGGGCATAATAGGTTCACTGATTGATATAATAATTAAATGATTGATTTTGCGCTATGAAACAGATACTATCAAGAACGGTAAATTTCAACTGAATTAAAGGAATAAATGATAAGATGGTCAACATCATGAATTTTGGAATATATTTTTTTTGTCATTTATTCACTATATTGCTTTGTAATTACATTGAGCTGCTTAAATAAGGATTAGTATATATTATAAGAATATATATTTCTTCATATATATATATATATATATATATATATATAGTGGACCTTTTCTGTCTGTATGCAGAACGGTTTCTTTCAAAATAATCTGTCAAGTTTTTATCTACAGATTTGACATTTGATATACGTTAAAGGACATTCGCCCTGTAGAAAAAATTCTATTTGTTTTTTAGCCGGTAAAAATAGCTGCTAAGGGTAAATATTGAAAATTTTGGAACTGGCAGGCGTAAGTCGACTAAACGAGTATTTTATACACTTGCGCAAACATACATTTATACGTTTAACTACGATAATTTTTAAAGTCTTGACATGTATATGGACTAAGCTAAAGTGTTAGCCAAAGAGCTATATATTTTGGTTTCGATTTTAGCTGATGGAACCCAAGTCATTTTTAAAAACTTTTGAAATTACTACTATATAGTATAAAAATTAGTGTTGGGACGATTAATCGGAATCGGAATCGGGAATGTGGAAAGTCAAAACATTTGGGGGAATCGGAATATGTATCGGAAAAAATTGTGCCTATTTCCCGATGACAAAAAACGATTTTTTTTAATTGTCTTTTCTATTTGACTAGCGAGGGGTACCCGGCGTTGCCCGGGTGTTTGGAGGTGTGTGTGGAAACTCCGTTTTAAAAAAAAGTAAGTATGAGGATCGAACCCGAACCGTTGAGGCAAAGTTGTAAATTAAAGTGTGAAAAAAAAAGTGCGACGTTAACCATTGCCCCACTGCAGGATGCTAACGGAAACACGTTTGAATTTATTTAATTACTTGGATTTTGCAGGTGCCCGTTTTAATGAGTTAATGATGTCAAGTTTGACCACGGGATTTTAATTTTCCCAAGATGTTATAGGAAAAAGACTAACCCACATGCGGCGACGAACAACAAACGTTGAATATTTATCTTCCCGAAATCGAGCAAATTAAATAGACAGGCGAGCTTCGTTGTTAACTGTGAGATATTACGATTTATATGTGATATAAAATGTTTTAAAAAGTTGTGAACCGACCGACCGCTTCTCTGAAAAAAGCCTTTTGTAGACACAGAAAAAGCGAACACACATACATACATTTTCGCTTTTATATTTATAGATTTTGTCTAAAGCAAAATCTTCCACTTTTGCTAGTAATGATAAAACAATAAAAATGTATTGGTTTTTAAACTTCCAGTAAAACCAATATCTATAGAACATCCCTCACGCGAGTGTTTTTACAATTGAGAAAATATCTGCATATTCGACATGTGTTTTTACGGTAGTCGAAAATAAAAGAAAAACTAATTGTTAAATATTTAGAGATTTATAAAGAATCGGAATCGGAATCGGGAATTTAGTACGGAATCGTATTGTATTGGAATCGGGAATAATATTGGAATCGTCCCATCACTAATAATAATCAATAGATAGTAAGCTCTATAACAATAAACACAAAGTCTGCATAAATTAAATATCATATTTAAGCATAATTTACGACTGGGCAGTGCCGTGGATCGTGCTAATATATATATATATATATATATATATATATATATATATATATATATATATATATATATATATATATATATATATATAAATTGGTTGAGAGATTCCAACGAGAGAAAAATATATATTTAAATAAGAAAGGCCACCAACAATTGCTGCTATGTATTTTTTAACATTATTTTATTATTCCGTGTTTTGATTTTTCATTTAAAAAGGTATCATATTTAGATCATTGTAATAATGTTTTGAAATCATTGAAATAGTTTTTTTACGCGTTTCAGACGTTCTGTGAAGCGTCCTCTTCAGAAATTATTCAAAGTGTAAAACATTTAAAATATATTTAAAATGTGTTCAGAATTTAAAATATATTTAAAATGTGTTCAGAATTTAAAATATATTTAAAATGTGTTCAGAATGTGTAAAAGCATTTTTGCAGTCCATTTTAATGGCATGTTTCCGAGCGGTGGAAATGTCTGTAAATGATTCTAAAGGTGTTCAGTTCACGGGTTTGTTCCACCCCTACCCTTGCTTGTTGGGTGTCAGACCATGGCCATTGCTGTCTTTTGCTTTTCCCTCTCTTTTCTCCTTTTACTACTTTTTATTTATTTTTTATTATTTGGGTGGAAGTGAGAGCCGCATTGGGACTTGGTCAAATGGGTGCGTAGGGGAGGATGTGCGCGCTCACGCGCGTGTGTGTTTCCTTGTATTGGTTTGTAGAATGTATGTTATATGTCTAATAGTTTTATAACATTATAAATTTATTTGCTTTCCTAAGAAAGCAAATGTGATACAAGTTCGTTTTTAATGTGTGTGAGGTGGGGGTGGGGGCTGAACCAGCTTCTCTGAAACGGGTAATTGGTAGGGATGTTTTGATTTAATTGTGATTTTGATCTTTTTGGATTTTTAGATTTTAGTTTCTTTCTATTATGATTTCGTTTTAATCTTAGTCAAATGGGGCATTCATAATATTATGCTTGTTTAAATAAAAAGGCTTATTTATAAATAGACATGGGAGATTTTTTGTTTGTCTTCCCATGTGGGTATGGCCAGATCCAGGATCGCTTTTTAGTGCGGGGAAGATCTCGCTCCCCAGACGGGAGGGGACACCTGGAAAGTCACAAATATGATAATTAAAATTATCTCAGTCATGAAGGGTTTTTCCTCCACTGACTGGGGGTAGGAGAGGTGAGCGCAGTGTTGGAACAGATACTACACTGTGGTTCTGGGTATTTTGTAGTGTTGTAGGTTTCGAGGTAAGTTGGTATTGTTTAATGTGTTATACTAGCGATAGGGGTGTTGTGCCTGTGTGTGGCTGAGTGCGTGTGTGTGTGTTTTAATGTCTCGGTTCTCATTTATGTGTGAGAGTGTACATGTATATGAACGTGCGTGCGGGTGTGTTTTGCATTTCATTTGTTTGTGTGTTGATATTAAGCTCTGTTTAATTCGGGAGTGAATCTTGTTATGAAATTTTTTTCCTGTGTAAGTAAATAAAAGTAGTTGCCTGTTTGGAAGATTGGCATTATTTTGAAGCTATTTCCACTGCATGTATGCACGTGTTTGAAACATAGAGGTGTCTGTTGTCTGCGATTTTAATGTTGCTCTTATGTAAGGCCACTCTGTTGCTGAGGTTTTTGGTTGCGCCTATGTAAGATTTGTCGCATGCTGTGCATCTTAGTGCATATACTAAATTTCTGGAGGTGCAGTTTAGATCCTTTTTTTATTTTGAATGTTTGTGTTGAGGTTTTGAATGTGTATGTGTTTCCTTCTATCATTATGTCACAAACTCCGCATCACTGTTTATTGTATTTTGTGGCTCCTTTTGTAGTGTATTGAACGAGTTTAGAGGAGGTTAGGATGTGTTTTAGGTTTTTGGGTTGCCGTTTGCTTTTTATTATTTTTGTTGTTTTGAGTATGTTGTTTAGTTTATCGTTCTGACTGAGAAGGATAAGGGGTTTCGTTATCTGTGTAAATAGTTCTGGGTTGTTTGTCTTGTGTGTGGAGACGTATGCTAGAATTTGTTCTTTTTTGGAGTTTTTGGAGGGGGGGTTCTTAGTTGGTCTATTGGGATGTTTTCTGCCAGTTCAATACCTTTACGTATTAGTGGTGGTGGATATCTTTTCCGCAGGGTTATTTTCAGTTCATTTAGTCGAGTCGAACGGAGGTGCCTGTATGTGACTATGGTGCAGACTCTACGTGCCAAGGAATAGGGTATGGATTTTAGACAGTTTTTGGAATGATGGCTTTTGAAGTTAAGGTATTGTTAAGTATCTGTGGGTTTTTGGTAGATGTCTTTGATTATGTTGTTGTTTTTAATTGTTACTAGGATGTCTAGAAAAGATAGTTCTGTGGGTTTTGTTCTAGGGTGGTTTATTTTGGGGTGTAGGATTTGTAGTATAGTGTGGAGTTCTCTGATATCCCCCATGTGGTTTTCCAGAGGATAAAGCAGTCGTCCAGGTATCTTTTCCAATATTTTATTAAGAGTATTTTGATATTGTGTCCGTATTTCTGTTCTATCCTTTCATAAAGGATCTCTTCCAGGAAGGCGAGTGTAAGGGTGGCATATGTTGGTGCCATTTTACCCATTGCTATGCCTAGTGTTTGGATATAATTGTCATTATTGAATTCGAAAGAGTTATTGTTGAGGATTATGTCAATGTTGTCAATCACGGATTGTTTGGTAAATCTGGGATGTAAAGTCTGTGTATGTTTGTCTATCCAGTATGAGATAGCTTCTTTCCCCAAGTTGTGTAGGATATTGCTGTATAGGCTGCTAACATCGAATGTGGATTCATAATGAATAGCTCTGATAGTGTGGTATACACTATACTAGGTCCGCTTTGTAGTTTATTGTCGCTCAGCAAATGCGCTGCTTCTTTCAGTTGTTTTACCTCCACCGTTCTTCTGTTTATAATTTTTTACTTCGTTCAATAAGATGAGAACAATCGTCCGAAGAACACTAATGATACAAACAATGGAAATGTCACTTTAAACTTAAACATAACTAATGAGTTCAAAACACATATAAACGTTGATGGGGGAATTATATTGTTGTCTCGTGTTAATAATTGACAGTCATTCTGTAAACACTTCCCACGCATCGCGCGTAATGGTTGCCGTTGGAGACACGTTTATTACTTCCGAGCTTCGTACCTTAACAGTTCTTTTAATGAACGACCACCGGAAGTAGTTGCTCTACTCCTTACGCCGGACCGGATGTTAAAAACCCACAGCTGTCATGTCAGAGAAAAATACAGAAGCAAACGCATAATCGCTATTTTTGGAAGTGAGCACTTAAAAAAAAATTCTTTTAATCCTTTATTGTTTCCATGCGCAACATCTCGCTCGTGTTATTTACTTTGTCTCGCTAGGAAGTTAGAAACAAAGCCAGGCGTGGGTTTACTGGAAGTGTTTCTATGGAATGAACTGGATTCGAACACAGAACACAAAGCTTTTCAGTCTATGGCGCTAACCACTTCTTAATTCTCTTATGATAATGTCCAACGATAGTTAATATTCCGTACTATGTTATAATCCCTATTCAAATACAAAATGGACCCTTCCGAAAAGAATATAATATTTGGACTTAATCTATTAAAGATGGCGAATAGCAGAAAACTAATTTCAGAAACAATGCCTACTGGTCGAGGATATGTCATCGAAAAACAGTTCAACAGAGACTGGGCGAAGGAACTGCCTGAAGCACCCCGACCAGGAAATGCTGACAGAACTGCCCAGGCAATTTTTAAAAGGTCAGTTTTTTTTTCTTTAGTGTCATCTTCTGGTCTTTTTATTCTTTATGCCATCTTCTGATCTTATACCACATCTGGAAAAATTGAAAAAAAAAAAAAAAGAGAAAGTCAACCTTTTTGTTTTTATTTTTTCTCAATTTTCTTTATATTTGTTGAAAAGAAAAATAAAGTGTAACAGAGTGCGGATGCGCGTATGCAACAGTAACTGCACGATTGCCAACGTATGCAAATGACCGAGCCGTGTACGAGGTGACGTCACGGCGAGGAAGAAGGAAAGAAAAAAAGATTATAAAAAAAGAAAAACATGCCCCGTAAAAGATAGAGATAGACATTTTACAAAACGTGGCCCGAGAGCGACAGGAAAAAAACGTGTCCTAAACCTGACTGAACAAAGACAGAATATACCTTGTTCGACACGGTAGAGTCTTGTTAAGCATATTGGAGAACAAGAAGACTTTTGAACAAAAGACAAAGCGTTATTCTGGAAGCATCTCTGTCTGTTGTTTCAACTGAAAACGAGTGAGTCCAATTCTTTCCTTGTCTTGGTTTCCTTGCGACTGTCTTCATACAACGTGTGGGTTCTAAGTGTTGACATGTAACGACTATGTTACAAAAGTCATCATACAGTATGATACAAAGTCGCTATTGTAACCTGTTACTCGAGGGTATTTACCCTCATCCCTGCCTCCTACTGAGAGAGAATATGAAACAAATCCGGAAAACGCGAGTAAAAAGGCCAACTCACCAGAGATAGTGCACTTTGACTCTGTCGGCATTACTCGGTAGAGGGCACCATGAGCGTTTAGCAGTAAATTAACCTCTTCTCAAAGCGAGAAGATAAATCCTGGAAGGCCAAACCTCCTAAAATACCTGCAGTTATCCCTAGTTCCAACAGAGGCAAGACTATTGCTGTCTCACTGGTCCATATTCTGCCGAATTGTAACATAGAGCGGATGCACGTATGTAAATGCATGCGAAGTGACGTCACCAGTGGGGAAAATATAGACTATAAAAAAAGAGAAAGAGAACGATCACGTGGGCAAGGAGATAACATTCAAGATCTCGTGGAAGACGAAATAACGTTCGAGATCTCGTGAGAGTGGTAGAAAACGTTCTAGATCACATGGGCGACGTCACGGCTGTACAAAGGAGGAAAAATGTTGCTAGGAAGAACAAGCGAGTTGGAGTTATTTCTTGTTCTTTGTCTTGGTCTCCTTTGCGATTGAATCTGGACACAACGTGGGTTGATCCGTGGACAACAGTACAGACTGTATATTAGACTGGTATACATAGTTACCGAAAATAGCTCTCTGCTACTTGACGTATATATATATATATATATATATATATATATATATATATATATATATATATATATATATACAGGGTGTCCACAAAGTCTGGCTGCATAATCTACACGGTGCCCACAAAGTCTGACTACATAATCTACAGGGTGTCTACAAAGTCTGGCTACATAATGTAGCCAGACTTTGTCGACACTCTGTACACACACACACACACACACACACACACACACACACACACACACACACACACACACACACATATATAAGATTTTTATGGATACATAATTTTATAACACTTTTGAAGAACACCGAACGTAGTGTCATAATTAATTGCTGAGGGTTTAGTTTTTTTTAATAGTTTGTAGGAGAAATATATTTTAGAAGTGTATTTTGGTCTTTTCGAAAGTTTGTTTTTCATGGTTTATGTTTAAACTATAACCCCCCCCCCCAAACCCGCAGCAATTAATTATGACACTACGTTCGGTATTCTTCAAAAGTGTTATATATATATATGGTGTTTAGTCTAGCTAGTTACCTAATAAGATTCATTGCTTTTCTTTTCCACGGGTTAAAAGTAGCCCAGAAAATGTAGTAGAGAGGAGAAACATTCTTTTATTGTTTTAATTACCTGCAGTTTTATAAAAGATGCTGAAAGTGCTCCCCTTGACATCTACGCATTTCTGGATACGTTTAAGAACGTTTGCAGACTGGTGATTCTCCTGATAGCGTTGGTAATGTTCTCCTTTAGTAGGTCTAGATTGTGAGGATCATTTGCATAAAGTACCCCAAATATGAAAATCACATGATGACAAGTTCGGGGAACGTGGTCGCCATAACCCTTTACTTATTGTTCTCTCTTCCGTAAACATGTCATGAACTCGTGTCAGTGATCTGTGATACCTGTGGCATGTAGCGCCATCTTGTTGGAAAAGAATTGCATTTTGTCTTGTAGTGTCAGTTGGCCGTTACTAGAAAGGTTAGCGAGATCGAGCGACTTTTAAGTTGTCCGCTTAATCTGAAACATCTAATTGACTAGAGAAAGATAAGAGAGATTGGGCTACTTTTAAGTGGGTCACCTTGTATATATATATATATATATATATATATATATATATATATATAAGTCAAAGCCGCACATTTGCTACGAGGTGCTAACTGATATCCAGAGATTCTGAGATATTTTTAGGGGTATAATTGTCTATTTAATTCTTATAGATCTCTCCTGCACTTAGTTCACCGGGTATAATCGTCAGTAAGTGTAACTTTAACTTTTCATTTATTTTCATCATCATATTGCTGGGAATAGGGCTTCCTGCCAGATGCCAGACAGTTACACACAGTATATATGAGACACCAACCGAGAGATCTTTTGGGGTTTCTCATCGTCATTTAAGTGTAATTATTTGAATCTCTCTTGCTCTTGATTCACCGGGTACATCCTCCAGGTGGTTTGTGGAATTCTTTTCCATGGCATCGGTTTCTTCTACGGTTACTAGGATGATAGATATCTTTCTAAGATTCCAATTTTTTTTGTCGTACATAAGCCCTTATATTTATTTACCCTCACGGCTCTGTTTAAATCAGCATCATTAGGTACACTAGGGTTGCTACTCCCTCTTTCTTGTTTCATATCAACCTGTCAGATTTAACAGCTCTAATTTCTAAGCATGTAGTTGTAGGGATTACAGGGCCATGGTGAATGGTGTACGACTTATTTCTAACAGATCTTTCTGATTTATATTTGGCGTCAGAACAATGAAAACGCTATTTGAAACTTAAGTGCGGTGGACTAAGGAAAACGGTATTTTACCGAAGTCGTTAGTTTGTTAGCCTACCACATTAGTTTGTTAGCCTACCACGTTAGTTTGTTAGCTTACCACGTTAGTTTGTTAGCCTACTACGTTATTTGAAACTTAAGCGCGGTGGACTATGGAAAATGGTATTTCACCGAAGTCGTTAGTTTGTTAGCCTACCACGTTAGTTTGTTAGCCTACCATGTTAGTTTGTTAGCTTACCACGTTAGTTTGTTAGCCTACCACGTTATTTGAAACTTAAGCGCGGTGGACAATGGAAAATGGTATTTCACCGAAGTCGTTAGCTTGTTAGCCTACCACGTGTGTTTGTTAGCCTACCACGTTATTTGAAACTTAAGCGCGGTGGACTATGGAAAATGATATTTCACTAAAGTCGTTAGTTTGTTAGCCTACCACGTTAATTTGTTAGCCTACCACGTTATTTGAAACTTAAGCGTGGTGGACTATGGAAAATGGTATTTCACCAAAGTCGTTAGTTTATTAGCCTACCACGTTAATTTGTTAGCCTACCACGTTATTTGAAACTTAAGCGCGGTGGACAATGGAAAATGGTATTTCACCGAAGTCGTTAGCTTGTTAGCCTACCACGTGTGTTTGTTAGCCTACCACGTTATTTGAAACTTAAGCGCGGTGGACTATGGAAAATGGTATTTCACTAAAGTCGTTAGTTTGTTAGCCTACCACGTTAATTTGTTAGCCTACCACGTTATTTGAAACTTAAGCGTGGTGGACTATGGAAAATGGTATTTCACCAAAGTCGTTAGTTTATTAGCCTACCACGTTAATTTGTTAGCCTACCACGTTATTTGAAACTTAAGCGCGGTGGACAATGGAAAATGGTATTTCACCGAAGTCGTTAGCTTGTTAGCCTACCACGTGTGTTTGTTAGCCTACCACGTTATTTGAAACTTAAGCGCGGTGGACTATGGAAAATGGTATTTCACTAAAGTCGTTAGTTTGTTAGCCTACCACGTTAATTTGTTAGCCTACCACGTTATTTGAAACTTAAGCGTGGTGGACTATGGAAAATGGTATTTCACCAAAGTCGTTAGTTTATTAGCCTACCACGTTAATTTGTTAGCCTACCACGTTATTTGAAACTTAAGCGCGGTGGACAATGGAAAATGGTATTTCACCGAAGTCGTTAGCTTGTTAGCCTACCACGTGTGTTTGTTAGCCTACCACGTTATTTGAAACTTAAGCGCGGTGGACTATGGAAAATGGTATTTCACTAAAGTCGTTAGTTTGTTAGCCTACCACGTTAATTTGTTAGCCTACCACGTTATTTGAAACTTAAGCGTGGTGGACTATGGAAAATGGTATTTCACCAAAGTCGTTAGTTTATTAGCCTACCACGTTAATTTGTTAGCCTACCACGTTATTTGAAACTTAAGCGCGGTGGACAATGGAAAATGGTATTTCACCGAAGTCGTTAGCTTGTTAGCCTACCACGTGTGTTTGTTAGCCTACCACGTTATTTGAAACTTAAGCGCGGTGGACTATGGAAAACGGTATTTCACCAAAGTCGTTAGTTTGAATGTGAGTATAATAAACTAACAAAAATGCTGTATAAAACTTAAACATGATAGGCTGACAAAAACACTATTTTAAAACTAAGCGCGACAGACCAACGAAAATACTAATGTTGGGACGATTAATTGGAATCGGAACAGGGAATCAGAAAAATCGGAGCTTTTGGGGTATCGGAATCGGAACAGGGAATCAGAAAAATTTTAGCCTATTTTCTGATGACAAAACCGATTCCTTAAATTATCTTTTTTTAAATTTAGTTTTGTTTCTGATTGTAGTAATAATAAAATAATAAATATTTATTGATTTTAACTTCCAGTAGGACTAACATCTCTAGATCGCACCCTCACAAGTGTGTTTTTACGTTTGAGAAAATATATTTACATTTACCATGTATATTTTACGGTAATTAGGACAAAATAATACTTTTATAGTTAAATATTTAGAGATTTATAAAGAATCGGAATCGATAATTGTATCGGAATCGGGAATTTAGTACGGAATCGGTAATTGTATCGGAATAGGAAAAAAATGTTGGAATCGTCTCATTGCTAGGAAATATCATTTGAAACTTAAGCATGACAGATAAAAAAAAAAAAAAACCGCTAACCCTAAACATAACAGACTAATGGGAATAATAATTTAAAATTTAAGCTTGACAGACTCCCCCCCAAAAAAAGGAAACCGTTATATTAAACCTAAGCGTAACAGACCAACGAAGTTGCTATTTAAAACTTAAGCGTACCAGACCAACACAAATATTATTTAAAGCTTAAACTTGACAGACCCTGAATTATCTAAAATTTATATGTAACAAACTGATTGAAGAAAAGAGTCTAAAATAAGACATACCTATTAAATCTTTGCTTTTTATGATGAAATTGCTATTTCTTGGTTTTCTGTCAGGAAGAATGAGATTTTACTATAATGAACCACGCCCACACATACATGAACCTACGCCACACATAAACAAAACCACGCCCACTCCTAACGCAACCAAAACAAAATATTAATCATTTGTAACGTTTATATGCTTTTAACGCTAAATCTTAATTATGTAATCTAGGAGGAAGAATTGCTGTTTTCTGGGTCAGAATCTATTACATCTAATATTTATCGTCGGCAAGTTTGTTTGTTTGTTTGTTTTTTTTATCTTTATATAGTATTTTAAGCTCTTTGCATCAAGTGGCTTCATGCCTGTCTGGAGCGATTTCCATAAAAATGTAAATGGGGTTGTACTTTAACAGTTCCTATTTACATTGCCGCCGCACGGGACACAGTTAAACACCAGCGTCGTTTTTTTAACATGGAGAAAAAGAGCAAAAATTAAAAATTGTCTCAGTCGTGAAGGATTTCTCATCTATTGATAGAGAACAAGAAATTGAAGAGCACCATATGAAGAACAGATACTACACTTTGATCTTGGCCCGGAGTTGATAGTTACGTTGTGTATTTATTTGCTTCCCCACTGAGCAAATTAGTCACAAGGACGTTTTTTAATTGGGGAAATGGGGGCAAGCTCACCGGGGAGTAGGGGAGCTGGATAGTGACAAATGGTATGAAGGAGTTCACCTACATTGACCAATAATTGATTGCCACAAGGGCAATGGTCTTATATGTGTTCTTTGATAGCGGTATCTGCCAGAACAGATACTACACTTGACCCGGGGCCGGGGCGGCACGCGGCCGAAACTCATTTGATAGTTACGTTGTCCATGTTGATTAGTCCCCTTTATTGTGGAGTAAATTAACGGATGTTTAATTGTCAAGATCGGTAATGCACTATGGTCGAGGTCAGGTGCCCAAGCTTTGCAAACGAGTTTTTTTAAATTGTGTCGAGTCATAAAACGAATGCAGTAAAAGAAAACGCCTTATTTTTCACCACTACGACTCCCTTTAAAACAAGACGTCACTTCTCATTCAGCAACTACGATGTATCAATGAGAAGTCGAACTGTTTTTTTGCCAGTTAGAGTGATTGAAAGAATCCTAATCGAATGTCACAAGCAGCTTATTAGTACCATGCTGCGTAAAGTTGTTTTTATTAGGTTTATGAAATTCTTGCGGATTTTTTAATCTCGATTTCAAATAATATATTTTCAAGTAAGTTTTGGTTATAATACCTTTACTTTATATATCATTTTAAAGAGCGTTTTTCACTTTATCTAATCGTTGAAATTAAAATCGTTTTTAAACAATTATGTCTTCTTTTCAGGATGCTTAATGCAAAATGGAGAAAAATAACAAATTCGCACAATTTTCTCATTTGAATTCAAGCTAGGCCGAAAAATTGCTGAAAAAGCTCGCGATGTGAATGAAGCGTTCAGCTCAGGAACCACTACTGAACGCACAGCACAATAGTGGTTTAAGAGCCTTGAAGATGATGCGCGTGGTGGTCGACCATCGGATGTTGGCAACGATCAATCAAGAGCCTTAGTCAAAGCCACTCCACGTACAACTGTTGGAGAACATGCTTCTGAATTAGACGTAATGTATACGACGATTTCCAACCACTTGAGAAATTGGAAAGACGAAAAAAATTTGGTAGATGGGTGACTCACGAATTGAACGACAACCAAAAGAAACGCCGTTATGAAGTGTCATCGTTCCTTTTATGCAACAAGAACGACCCGTTTCTCGACCGGGTTGTGACTTGCGATAAAAAGCTCAATTAGCTAAGTGATTAGACGCCAACGAAGCTCCACAACACTTCCCGAAGCCAGAGTTGCACCAAAAGAAAGTCATACCGACAGTTTGGTTTGTTTCAGGCAAAATCATTACAGCAGACAAGTACTATCAAATGGATGAAATGCATCAGAAAGTTCGACAACAACACCCAGCATTAATGAACAGAAAGGACCCAATTCTACTCCACAACAATTCCCGACCGCACGTTACTAAACCGACCTTGCAGAAGTTAAACGAATTCAGTTACAAAACTCTGCCTCATCCGCCATACTCTCCAGACCTCTCACCTACAGACTACCATTTTCCAAGCATCTTGACAACTTTCTGCGTGAGAAATACCTAAAAATTCTAAGCGCTGCCAAAAACACGTTCAGCAACTTTATCTTCACCAGAACGCAAGATTTTTTTACGTTACTGGCATAAATACACTTGTTTTACGTTGGCAAAAGTTTGTTGATTCCGATAATGATTTCGATCGATAAATTTTGTTTGAGCCGAGATATGTTCATCTGAATCTAAAAGTTTAATCTTGCAAGAACTTTCTTGTCAACCTGATATTTAAAAACTATAACGAACAGCTGGATATACTCAGTCACCTTTCTGTATAGCGAGGGGCGGGGATTGGGGTATTCCTAAGATTGCAATCGCAACGAAAATGAAGTAAATATGTTCATCGCAGAAAGCAATTCTCCAAGGAATTATCTCCTTCTCTAAAAATTAAAAATGACGACAACAGAATCGAGTCGACCAAAGGTCATATCACGACGATTCACACGAAATTTAAGTTCGTTTTTTGTTTTGTCTCATGAACTTCTACGAGCACTGAACGTGAAACAAAATCGGCTTGTATATTATTTATTGGAATTCATTATTAAGATGAGTATTGTTTATTCATTTTACTTATTTGCGGACTATTATTCTCATCTTTTTTAGTTGTTGTTTCACGACGTTTCGGCCAACTATTCCTTTGGCCATCGTCAGGTGGTAACCGCGACAGGATAGAAACTCCGAATCTCCTAACTGCGTTCTTAGCAAATACTGCCATCCATAGAAGATCAGATAATGGATAATAAACACGGATTTATAAGACCAAAAACTCTAACCTTGATCGCCCTTTTGGGCCTGATGCGCAGCGGATAGGGACGTTGAATCTCTACGGTTCCAGGTGAGAATTTTCTGAAGATAGCGGTTTTAATCCTACCCAAAGCCGACCAGAGGCTTACTTGGCCAAAACGTGGTGAGACGATAACAACTATGGATGGCAGTAATTGCTGAGAATTCAGTTAGGAGATATGGAGTTCCTATCCCGTCGTGGTTACCACCTGACGAAGCACAGAGGAATAGTTGGCCGAAACGTCTTGAGGCAAACAACTAAATAAAAAAAAAATGAGGTTAATAATGTGCAATAAAATTAATAAAATCGGCTGATATATCCAACCTCACCCTCACCTTTCAATCTCGGCAGCTGTGTCAATCGCGTATCTTATTTTTCTTTTATTAATATTATTGGAATTTTTTTCCTTTTTTCCTTGTACATATTTGTGAATTATTCCACGGATTTCGGCCTTCTGGATCATTTTGGACCATCTTCCAATTACGTGATTTCCTTGAATTTTACTTGTGCGAATGGAAATTTAATTAATTTTCTTGGATTTACATTTTTGGATTTTACCGTCATTGGATACTTTACCTTTCACCAGACTATCCATTCACGTGAAATCACCTTTTTCTTCACCATATTCCCTATGCTTCACTTTTTGTTATCAAGTAAGATCTTTGACTTACTTACAGTTTTACCAAATACTTTTGCATGTAAAATCCGATCCCGCATTTTGCTAAATCCTACTCTCTGATGAGAAGGAAAGTATTTCTTCGAAACTCCGCGGATTAAGGACTATCCACTTATTAAGTGTTTCTTTTTCAGATTAAATAGGTTTTTTTTTAACTCTTTGTCAAAGTGTTTTTTTAACATGTTTTATTAACTATTTGCTCTTATATATATATATATATATATATATATATATATATATATATATATATATATATATAATCTCAAAAACATGCAGTTTCGAAAGAAAACAATGTTGTCATATTTAGACTGGTTAATCTCTGTACCATTTTATAATGTTCAGGAACATATGTGTAGTTTGGTTAGCCTCACTCTCCTTTCACACGCACACATACGTAATTTTGCTAGTCTCAGTATTTTCTAGAACTACTATCATGACATGGATTCATCAGAATCGTTTGATTTATTTCCTGCTTCCTTTGCCCCCTTTCCCCAACCCCATCTCTCTCTCTCTCTCTCTCTCTCTCTCTCTCTCTCTCTCTCTCCCATACACACACAAACACGCACACTAGCGTTATTTAACTTCGATGATCTGGCGGAAACCGCTGTGCCAGTGTGATTACTAGGGCTAGGACAGCAGCATATTCTTTTCATTGTTTTGACTCTCGAGTGTGTATCCGTTGATGTCTTATATGCTTTTATATAGAGTGTTGTGGCTCTCGGTTGATTAACTGTGTCTAACTGTGTCGGATATTTACTCGAAACTCAACAGAATGAAAAGAATACTCTGTTGTCACAGCCCTAGTGATTACGCTGTAAGCGGCGTTAAAGTTGAGCATGTTGCGAGGCCCTGCGTGGATTTGTACCTCGGCTCGTATATATATATATATATATATATATATATATATATATATATATATATATATATATATATATATATATATATATATATATATATATATACTATGGCTGCATCGGATTACATTGGGCAACTATATCTCGCATTTCATTCGTTTCGATTAATATCTGATGGAGAGGGGTGGAATCGGGTGATTACTGAGATTGCGGTCGCAACGGAAATAAAGTACATCGTTATATACGAAATTCGATAGTCTAATGAAACGTACAGGAACCATTAGAAATAAACACGTTTTTCGGGACGATTGTAAACTGTTTATGGGCTCCTTTGCTAACTCCCGTAATAATTATCTAAAACAGAAAATAGATAAAAAAATCACTCGCAGGTCGTGCACATCAGAAACCAGAAGGTTATTACAACCGTAACGGTTTATTGGTGGCGATGATTTCATCATCAACGTTTAAACAACACTTGGTCGTAAAACACTTGACTCTCTAATAAAATAAAATTAAAAAAAAACATCGTTTCGTATGAATACATGAACGGTTACTGTTCAGCGTTAAAAATGTTGAAGTCGCTCCAAACAAGGCCGGAAGCCACTTGATGCAAGCATTTACATAGAACGAAAAAAGATTATCGCAAAAAAAAAAAAAAATAAAATAAATAAATAAATAAATACAAATAATAAAAAGAAAAGATGTCCATTGACATTAGTCTTGAAAAGAGCAAGACCTTAGGTCGGAGGAAAAACAGTCAGCTAGAAGCGAATTCTAAATGCCTTCAGTTCTTGAAAAGAAGCTACTAGACCGTAAAACTGTATTATAACAAGATATATGAGCTGGTATTTGATGAAGACCACTAGATCAATGAATTAAGTGAGCTGAAACAATGGAAGCAAATAATAAATCGAACAATTCTGGTAAATCCATGGTATAATAGTAGTTATAGAAAAGACTGAGACCAGCAACATTACGTCTGTGTGTGCCTGAGAGAGAGAGGAAGAAAGAGAGAGAGAGAGAGAGAGAGAGAGAGGAGCAGAGAAGAGTGAGGCCAACCAAACTACCGATACGCTTCTGAACTTATAAAATGGACAGAGATTCACCAGCCCTAATATGTCAACATTGAACGGTAATCAATAAATACTATTGGAGAGCCATGACTGAAACTTGGTGAACACGTCAAACACAGTCTAAAATTTATTTGTAACGAATACGGTTAAATTCAAGAAAGAATTGTGAATTTTGTTAACTTGGGAATCTGCACGGAATTTCGAACGAAATCCTTTATTCAACCCAAGGAGAAAGGGCACCAAGCTCTCGTTCCGTCAGCTATAACCGTGTGGAAGTCTGGTACGAAATTAAGGAAACTTAAACCTATTTTGTTTTCAGATGTAAATATTACTACATCTTTGGAATGATAAAGGATTGGGTTATTAAAAAAGGGACATTTAGTATCTATAGATACTCACCCCCGAAAAAAGATTGAATTAAAAAAGTCGCCATGCATGAGTATTTTCGGGAGTTGGTGCCTATAAACACGACAATAAGTAATTTTTCTTTTTCATCAAATATATATATATATATATATATATATATATATATATATATATATATATATATATATATATATATATAATATTCAGAATGTGAGAGATTATATAATAATTTCCACAGGCAAATGTCGCAGCCCACAAGAGCCATGACAATCAACAAACCGGAAGTCCAAGACTCGAGTTTCACCCTCATTCGGGCTCATCAGTTAGACACATCCAAACTTATGATTCGAAACACGAGCCTCTTGCATACGATGTGTCTAATTCTATCACTAATTGCTCGTTAGGTTAGCATTGCTGGATCGCATCGTCCTTACGAGTTGAAATTCCTACTTGTGAGAAATCGGCTTGGGGTTATTAGCTGGTTGGATGATCGAGTCCCTTGTTAAGACGAAAAAGGTTCATTTCGTCGCGGTTTGCTTGATCTGTGTTAGTTAATAGAATTTCTTGTGTGCGGAGTGTTTGCTCAGATGACAGAGTGCTTGCCTCGCACGCAAGAAGCTCTGGTTTCGAATCCTGAGTTCGGATGTGTCTTACTGATGAGCCCAAAGGAGGGCGAAACTCGAAACTCTTGGAATTCCGGTTCGTTGTGACATTGTTTGGCTGTGGAAATTATATATATATATATATATATATATATATATATATATATATATATATATATATATGTGTGTGTGTGTGTGTATGTATGTGTGTGTAAGAGCATACATTCAAGTTGAGACATCGATCCCCCGTTAGATCACCGGAGTTAAGCAACGTTGAGCCTGCTCAGTACCAAAATGGGTTACCATTTGGGAATTCAAGGTGCTAAACGCACTCTCCGCTTATGTTGGCATTGTTTCCAGTCAGTTTTTGTCCCTTTTTATTTGTATGAAGAAGTGTGGTTGGAAATTGTACAATCATTGCATCACACTTACAAGAGTGTCCATTGTCTCTTGAGGCATATATATATATATATATACATATATATATATATATATATATATATATATATATATCACACACAGCTATTCACATATATATGGGTCCTGGATATGTATCACCTTAAACTATATCCAGTGGTGAGGCCCAACTTGCGGGCTTTGGGGTGTGTGTGGAGCCACCCTTTAATTGCCATTGCTTCCAGGTCCACTCTGACCCGGAATGGTAGTACCTGTTAGAGTCACAGCTATGGGTTAAATAGAAACCGACTTGAAAACAACAAATATATTCTATGAAAATATTTTTCTTCAAAATCTTTGGATTCGTCATTAAATAACCTGAAAAGGGTTGATATGCCGTAAAACAAAAACAACCAACGAACCAACATATATATATGGTATTGTATATTAATAAAGTTCATATCGTCTCTGAAACGATCGTACACAGACTTAAGTTGTTACTATTTGAATTTTTGGAACATATGTAAATGATCTTACATTAATTTAATTTACCTTTTATTTAATCTACTTCAGCTCTGGAAGATATACCTCCTCTTCTATTGGACTATATATCTGCAGTATTTGAACGATTGTTTCCTAATTCCCTCAATAGAAAGGTTAACTGAATAGTTACACACGCATTATTCGTCTTGTGTTATGGCTTCAGGGCATCATTCATTTCTCTCTCTTAATATATATATATATATATATATATATATATATATATATATATATATAAAGTGTTTTTTTAACATGTTTTATTAAGTGTTTGCTCGTGTATATATATATATATATATATATATATATATATATATATATATATATATATACGAGCAAACACTTAATAAAACATGTTAAAAAAACACTTTATTTAACATATTTAATCTGAAAAGGAAACACTAGATAAATGGATAGTCCTTATTCCGCGGAGTTTCAAAGAAATACTTCTCATCAGAGGGTATGAATTAGCCAAATGCGGGATCGGATTTTGCATGCAATATATATATATATATATATATATATATATATATATATATATATGTATCTTAGCACGTCTGTTTGAACACGACAAAGTTATTCTTTTTTCCGATTTTTCTTGGTGTTTTTATAGTTGTTTTGTTTTTTTTCTTGTAAAGACGGGTACAGGATGGTTTGGGGACGAATTATGTTTTTTTTTTTTAATTTCAATTTTCTTATTTTATAGTTTATTTATTTAGTTTCTTGTTAGTTATTAAATACTGTTTACAAAAACCCCTAAAAAAACAAACAAACAAACAAAAAACTATAAATACACCAAGCCTCAAAGGAAAAGAAAAAAGAAAACGACAACAACGACAATCGCTTCTGATGATAATCGGATGCACCGATAGAAAGCGCTTGGGTAGAATATGGCTGAACAAGTACTTTTGGGCGCCATTTTATACTATATGCCAGATGAAATAAAAAGAACCGCTCGGCGATTAGAAAAGATATCCAGAAAAATAGAAAACAAACGAATAACTCTGTCGTGTTCAATCAGACGTGCTTAGATAATGACTTGCTGCCAAAATATACCAATATATATAATGTGTGTGTATGTTCTGGTGTAAGTTAGTAGTAAGTATATATCCCACTGTTTAGATGCATAGAAATTTGAAAAAAAAAAATAAATAAATAAAAATAAAAATAACGATTGACGATTAAGACCTATCAGCATGGGCAACCTATACCTCCTTCCTTGTGTCAAACGAGAAGTGACCAGCAGGATAGAAACACTTCAAGTATATCAACAAGTTTACACACGTGGACTCAACACGTTGAGTACTCAGTCGCGAAGGAATATAGGAAAAGTAATATCTCGATTTCCTTTTTAACAACGGCATTTATTTCCTCATTTTTCCGCCACGCGTGAATTCTCATTACAACTGTGATGTCACCCCCCACAACTCTAATGTGATCTCTCTCCTTTTTATACATTTTTTTTCTTTTTACTAATTGTGACGCCATTTCGCGCACGACTCGGTATTGGTATATAGCCGCTATACGCGAATTCGCGCTCTGTTACACATGTACACTGTGGAAGACAAGTTATTATCCAAAGACTTTAGTCAAGAAAAGTCTTCTCTCTCTGTCTGTCTGTCTGTCTGTCTCTCTCTCTCTCTCTCTCTAACACACACACACACACACACACACACACACACACACACACACACTCGCTCTCTCTCTCACTCTCTCTATCTCTCTCTCTAACTCTCTAACACACACACACACACTCGCTCTCTCTCTCTCTCTCTCTAACTCTCTAACACACACAGACACACACTCGCTCTCTCTCTCTCTCTAACTCTCTAACACACACACACATACACACACTCGCTCTCTCACTCTCTCTCTCTAACTCTCTAACACACACACACATACTTTCTCTCTCTCTAACACTCTAACACACACACACACACACACACACACACTCTCTCTCTAACTCTCTAACACAAACACACACACTCTCTCTCTCTCTCTAACACTCTAACACACATACTCACACACACACACTCTCTCTCTCTCACTCTCTCTCTCTCTCTCTTATTCTCTCTGCATAGTAGACAGAGAAAATGTTTAAAATTTGGTTTAGACTTGGTAAGAGCTAATACATGCTTCCTTGTATATGTAACACGGAAAGCGCTTCAAGTATATCAGTATCGGACCCCATGTACACCCTGAAAGAGGAATTGCTAAGCAAAAAGACTCTCTCTTTCTCTCTCTCTCTCTCTTTCTCTCTTCACCGTAGATCGAGGAACTGCTTAAGATATGGTAAGAGCAAATCTTTTTTCTAAAAACGTATAGATATCAGCACGCAACCAGCTGAGGTACTTCCGGTCCTTACATCACCAAAGTCGATGGAACGAGAAACCCTAAACGTTCTGATAGCTAAATCTAAACATAGAAAGTCTGCTGTGTCTGTGGGTATAAGAATGATTTCTAGCACACGGACCTGTGTGAAGCAGCAGTTATTATAAGTTTGAAATATCATTTTCCATGTTTCGTTAACTCCGGTTAGACCCGTATGAAGCAGCAGTTATTATAAGTTTGAAATATCATTTTCCATGTTTCGTTAACTCCTGTTAGACCCGTATGAAGCAGCAGTTATTATAAGTTTAAAATATCATTTTCCATGTTTCGTTAACTCCGGTTAGACCCGTATGAAGCAGCAGTTATAAGTTTGAAATATCATTTTCCATGTTTCGTTAACTCCGGTTAGACCCGTATGAAGCAGCAGTTATTATAAGTTTGAAATATCATTTTCCATGTTTTGTTAACTCCGGTTAGACCAGATTGCACACTGGCATAAAAAAAAGTACTTTCCATTGATTCCGCGTTTTTGTTACATAATTAGATTAATTTAAACATAGCTATTGATCAACGATGGCGATTCGGCATAGACGCTCTGTTATATATTCAATCATCGAAATTATCCTTGAGGGGTACCAAATTGAGCTTTCGTTACATTTGAATATGTTATATAGTGTTCTTCATTTAGGGGCACTTTTTACGTTTGGGTGTATACACTATATAACATCAAAGATTCCGTGTGATTGTCTCTAATATAAATGGTTGTGTGTTTGATTATCATAAAGGGAATCGTGTGTGTGACATGTAATTTCTGAACCTACCTCTGTTTCTTCTCGCTGTTGAACCATGTGGAAATTTCTCATTCTGGAGGGAGACTTGATACCTGTTTGACGAAGATTTATCACTCCAAGACGATGAAATGGTTTTATAGTTTTTTATTTCACTTTCCCCAGAGGTTCTGCAGAAGTGGAAGTGAAATCGGCTTGTGTTAGTTCTTCTTCACACACGTCAGCGTTCGTCTCCCCCCTCCCCAGTTAAGAGGGGGGAGACCACGGAAAACGTCCGTCTTCTTCAAAGCTCAAATCAAATCTCACAGATCTAGCCAACCACGTCACACATACGTAATTTGGTCAGCTGACCTTTGGTTCTGGTAAACGTGTCTACCTCCACGTTTATTCACCTCTCTCTCTCTCTCTCTCTCTCTCTCTCTCTCTCCTTCTCTATTCTCTTATAGAGACACAGAGAGAGAAAACAGAAAGAGTAAGAAAGCCAGAGGGGGGGGAGAGATGCTCGTTAACATTCCTCCACCCCTTTTTTATCAAAATGTATGGCAAGCCATACATTTTTTAATAACTAATTAACTAAAAAAAAATAATTATGTCCGAAGTACATCTTTATTTTTTCACTTTCCGGACTCACCCCTTTTCCAAGAAAGATCAGGCACCAGTACTCTTCTACTACACTATCAACCCTTCTGCTGCTTCTCGAAAGTCTCTCCTCGACATTAACTTGCTTCCAAGTTAGACAAAGATACAGCTTTGCAGATATACATCTTGTCTAGGCGGTCGCATTGTTGGATATTTTCCACTGACTCTGCTCTTTATTTGGACCACTTGGCCAAACAAATGGAGACTCCATTTTCGATCACTTTTTCGAAATGGGGCCAGCATATCGCAATTACGACCAGAACGTCGGATGCTCCATGTTGGTGGTAGCTTTATCGCATGGGGACTCGAACCCCAGACCCTCAGATTAAAAGTCTGATGCTCTACCGACCCAACCATCCCACTCGCGTTCTCGACTTTCAGCATAGGCCTAAGTCCCAGTTTTTTTTCCTTTACTGTAATGCCCTGACGTCTTTCTCTGAGTGGTCCTATTACTGGAGCTTTGTTCTATTCTATCTACTACTTCGGGACTTCACAAAGCTCTTCTACTCACTCCCTTGGTTGGTCTAAGCCAAGATACGCCTTCACACTGATTCACTCGGAGCCTGTTTGAGCTCCTGGAACCCGACAAGATACGGAATCATCACTCCCTAACTAATGCGCCAAAGCTTACTTGCGCATCGATTTCTAACTAAGTAGCTTTCCCTTTGTGATTTTTCCGCATTCCCAGCAAGTCCCAAGATTCCAACCCAGATATCCCTCACACATTCCTCTAAAAAAATAAAAATAATAATAAGGCTCTATCTTGTCCCTTACGTAATCTGCATCTTTCCCTTTCTTCTATCTCCCCGTGATTAGGCTTGGTACCGACTGTCCAGTCGCTCCGTACCCTGAGGAATTATCGCGACCTCGCACGCCAGACTTTTGTTGGACAAGACTTATTGCCGTTGCTTGGGCCTACGTGGCATCTTCCAACTCACTGGAACCACTAATATTGTTTTAACAGGGTACGCATTACTCTAAAATAGTATTTCCCCTGCCAAATTTTCTAATTTGTGACAATACCGTGGCTTATAAAAAAAATAAAACAACAGAAAAAACTGCTTTGTACAGCCTAATCGCCTTGTAATTCTCATGAAAAAAATGCAACTACGCGCTAAACGTCCCTAAAATATAACTAAACCAACCAAATCTATTCCAAAATAATTTAATTTAATAATACCAATTAAATTCACCCAGCATGGTTTTTTTTTATTTAAATTTTGGTACCTTTAATTCACAATAGGGTAACATTTTATTTTCCTAAGTACTTGCATACATATTTCATTCATCTTCTCTTGAGCGATTCGTAACAAAATGGCCACGTCAGCCATTGCACCCCCTCTGCCCCTTACACCATGTCAGAGGGCATTTCATTTGCTCCCTGAAGTTGATTACAACTAGATCCGCTCACGCTGGACAGAATACATTCCGTTTACTGCTATGTCAGAAAAAACTTTCTTTTTTTTTCCAAAGTCGGTAAGCGCAACCTGCCTTGAAGACACATAGCTTCACGGAAAACATCGGATTTCCACACATGAAGTACTCAAACTTGCTCCATGTTGATTCTACTCGAAATCAACAGAAATCACGATAAAAAAATAAAATTCGAATCATTTCCCGAGAATAATGAAATTAATAACTACCCATGTAATTCAACACCTCTCCAAAATTCTAACATGCTTGCCACAGAAATTAAATTCCATTCACGCCCCACTTTTTTCTTTCATTTCTTCATATAGTTTATTTAACCCTATATTTATCCCTTTTTTTTCCCCTTACTTATGTGGTCAAAACGTCACACATGTCAAATAGAACATTTATTCTACTTTTCGAAAATTAAAATTAATACCGACTGAACCTTTTACTCTTCCGAAACTTTTTTTTATTATTATTATTTATTACACTGTTTAAATCTTATTTCTTTCTCTTTTTCCCTATTTTATTAATACTATTATGATTATTAATTAATTAACACGTTCTTTCTTTTATTAATCATTCTTTCAATAGACCCCACAAGCAAAGATTTCACCTCACCATTCTGCGAAAAAAAAATACATGTCAAAGAACAAGAAAATTCTGCCAATTCCGTTTGACAACACATCAATTACATAAAAATAATAAATTAAAAAATACAAAAATATCCTATAAGCAATCACAAAGTCCCATTTCACTAACAACAAAATTCCAAATAACAAAACACAGATTCGTGGATACTCCTTTTGACCACGTCATCAAAAAAAAAAAAAAAATTTCTACGAAAAATTCGCACAATCAGCGAAAAAGAAAAAAAATCATTTTACAGGACATGACCACTGTCTTTTCATCAACAGTACATATTGTTTTTCATTAAAAGTTACATTTAGTTCACAGTTTAAAAATGACACAAAATATTCATAACACATATTTTTGATTGACATGTTTATCTTTTTGGTTTTCTCACTGGCTGTTGTTAAAAATTTACAAAATAAGGCCATTCTTTGATTTTCCCTTCTAATTTTAACATTAAGTGATATTTTTCTTCGTTCATAACGAGCTAATTCCCAATACGATAAACATTTTTTTTAACTATTTTCTATATATAAAGTTTTACATATGTGTGTCTGTATGTCTTCCTTTTCTTTCTTCGTGAAAAGGTTGTACGTGTGCATTGCTTTTCTTTTTTTTTCTTTTTTTTTCTTAATTATTTTTCTAATTTGCCTAGTGTTTTAATGGACCCTACGTTGTGTGTGTGTTGATTTCTTTTTTTTTTTTTTTTTTTACTGTTCTTTCTTTTTCTTTTTTTCCATACATTTTATTGTTTTTTCTTGTCCTTTTTTTTTTCTTTTTTTTTTTTTAGTCTATTTCTTTTTTCTTGACACTAAATCTCCATGCTTCCACGTTGTATTTTCTTAAACACAGGTTCGATTATCGCATCGGTGATGCGACTTAGTCACGAGCACCAAAACGAATATGTTATATATTCAATCATCGAAATTATCCTTGAGGGGTACCAAATTGAGCTTTCGTTACATTTGAATATGTTATATAGTGTTCTTCATTTAGGGGCACTTTTTACGTTTGGGTGTATACACTATATAACATCAAAGATTCCGTGTGATTGTCTCTAATATAAATGGTTGTGTGTTTGATTATCATAAAGGGAATCGTGTGTGTGACATGTAATTTCTGAACCTACCTCTGTTTCTTCTCGCTGTTGAACCATGTGGAAATTTCTCATTCTGGAGGGAGACTTGATACCTGTTTGACGAAGATTTATCACTCCAAGACGATGAAATGGTTTTATAGTTTTTTATTTCACTTTCCCCAGAGGTTCTGCAGAAGTGGAAGTGAAATCGGCTTGTGTT